>NC_133663.1:1914377-2248127 GCF_037893015.1 Macrotis lagotis | reverse complement strand
CTCTCACTGCAAATCTGTGCTGACCTCATTGGAGTGATTTTCCACTTCTTCCATCTTCACCCCTTCCCTGGAGTTTTTTTACCCTGCCACAGAAAGGACAGGACAGCTTGGATCCCTTCCCTTTCCCCCACCGCAGATACACTTGTAGAATTGATCACTGGGGCTGCTCCCATTAGTTGCTTCCTCATGGCCCAGATGGCCCCAATGAAAGCACCTCCATGACCCTGAGCATCTTGGTTCAGATTCTCAGTCCCCCATAATGGATATTTGTTGTTCCTTGATCGCTTTGAGACATGGGATGGAAGGGGCATGACTGGCGCTCTGCTTCTTTGGCAAAGAGAAGGTGGCAGCCCTTCTCTGGCCTGCCTGGGCACCCTGTCAGTATCTCAGATTCAAAATCACCTCCCTCCCACCCGAGCAGGTTTTGAATCTGGGATGGAGGAGGTCTTTTCCCGAGAACTTTGAGGCCCCATGTAAGAGTGCTTGTGCCAGTGCAAGGGGCCTGGGCCTCATAATAGCATCTCAAGTCTCTGGAACCAGCTCAGGAAGGGGGGAGTGTTCTCGTGTTTTGTGAACATGAGTGTGTAGAGGGGGCCAAGTAATGGGAAGTGGGGAATGCTGGAAAGGGTCCAGCCTCTAGGGCCAACTGGAGCTACATCTAGTCATCCTACCAGGGTCTGCCTGTGTGTGATGCCCATGTGGGATGCCCATGTGAGATGCACTTGTGTAATGCCCATGGGTAATGCCCATGGGTGATGCCCATGAGATCAGTGAACTCAGTGACAGTGCAGTTGGGGCTCTGATTTGGTGGCAGTGATGTCACCTTCCTCAGGCCACAGGAGCAGGGAGACCCTGTTCTGACATTGGGAGGCCCCCTCCAAGCTCAAAGGACAAGGATTGCCTCTCAAGTGCCTGGCTCTTCAGTACTCAGTTCTGGGACACCCCTCCCCTTACAAAGAATTACAACAAATAAAAACAATTCTGATGATATACTGTCCCAACTAGTTCCCAAACTCCCAGGGGAGAACTCCTGCCAGAGGACGGGCACCTGGTCTGAGCTGAGGGCCTGTGCAGGCCCAGAGTGTCTGCCAGGCATTTTTTATGGCAATATATTAAGGTAAATTATATGTACAGTGGGTGCCGATTGGCCTGGCTGCCTTTGAAGCTCAGAGCCCATGGGCTACCCCCAGGTCACAACCCTAACCCTCACTTTGTGATGCTTCCTTCCTCCCCATCCTCCCCTTCCAGGGGCCCTGAGGCTCAGGGCTGATGAGTCTCATAGCTGATAAGCAGCAGAACTGAGACTCTGCTGCCCTCCAGGTTGGGCCCTTCCACACGACCCACCTGCCCCCCAGGTTTGAGGGTCTTCTGGACACAATGAACTAGTTCACCTCCAGGTTTCCCCAGGGTTGAGATGACTCTGAAAGTTCCTGTGCCACTCTGCCTGCACACCTCCCCATCCTGGGAAGGGGCAGGCTGGGGCTGCCCACCCTGGACCACTCTCCTTCCCAGCTTTTGGTCCATCCATCCCCAGCCTCCCCCCCCCCCACTTCTCTCAGAGACAGATTTCTTCACCCTTTCAGACGCTGCATTGGACGGTCTAATTTCAGACATCTTGTGCTTTGTGTTGGAAAGCAAGGATTACCAAGTCATAGGGTCAAAGCTTGGAGCTGGGAAGGACCTTAGCAGTCGTCCAGCCCAGCTTCTTGTTTTATGGGTGAGGAAACTGAGGCACGGGGGCCAGGGTCACAGCTAGTCAATGGCACCCCCAGGATCCAAGCTCTGCTCTCTCCCCCAGTGACCCTCCCTTAATACTAAGCCACATGGGGGAGAGTTCTTACAAGGTTGGGCCAGCTGGCAATTTGGTCCTATTTGTTCCAGGGTGTTCTGCTCAGGGAGATTGTGGCTGGAGGCTGGACACGGCAGCCTGAGCTCAGCACAGACGACCTTGGCAACAGAACACTCGCTGGCTCCCATGTTCAGGATCGACAACCCTGTTATTTCTAGCAACATTTCAGTTGATTGCCAGTGAGAGCCCACTAGAGGTCCAGAGGGCCCGGCACTGACCCCATAGCCCAGGGGTGGGGGGCACTGCCCCAGAGGAGCTCTCCTCACTTCTTGGGTCAACTTTAGCCAACTCAATGGAGAGCTCCTGCCAGCCTGTGCAAGACTTCAGGTTAAAAATGGGGGTGGAGACCTGGGTTCGAGTTGTCTCTAGAACTCAGGAGCTCTGTGAGTGACCTCCAGAGCTTGGCCCAGGGCCCCTTCCTGCTCCTTAACCAATGAGATAATAATCCTCGTGCTGCAAGCACACTGGCCCATGGTCCAAGGCTGGCTATCCGTGCTAGGAGTAGGCACTGCACCACCCCCCCCCCCAAGTTCCCTAGCCACCTCTGGGCGTATACATCCCCAGCCAGAATGGAAGCTCCCTGAGGGCAGGGACAGTGCCTTCTTTGCCTTGCTTCCCCAGTAGCTGGTCCAGGGAGATTCTTTTTATTTTCTTCTGCCAAACAATTTAGTTTTGCTTTTTTCCCCCACTTCTGTTTTTGATTTAACATTACTAAAATAGTCTTGTTGAAAAAGTAAACATAATCCCCCCTCCCCCTCAATAAAAAAAAAAAAAACCACAAAAGAAATAAAGTGAAAAAATCCAGGGAGAGGTTTTTTGTTTTTTTTTTTAGTTTTTGCTAGGCAATGGGGTTCAGTGGCTTGCCCAAGGCCACACAGCTAGGCAATTTATTAATTGTCTCAGGCAGGATTTGAACCCAGGTACTCCTGACTCCAGGGCCGGTGCTTTATCCACTGCACCACCTAGCCGCACCCCCAAGGGAGTTTCTTAACAAAGATTTTAAGGCGGAAGCCCTGGCGAAATGCCCTCTCCTAGATGAGAAGCCAGAATACTGGGAGGGGACAGGTCTGCCTGGCTTCCCTGTGGCCTGTTTGCCCCTGGAGGTCACAGTGAGATGCTGGGCAGGGCTGTCCTCTCTCTAGCTTCTTCCTGACCGGTGGTCAGCCTTCCCCTCCCTGACCCTGAGCCTTGGCATTTCAAGGGCATGTTGACACTGGCAGTAAAAAAGGAAGCCAGACTTTGTGTTAGTAAATTTTGATTAATGATGGGGCATGGGAGGGCCTGCCCTGGGCAGGTCAAGACAATTAGGGACACTGGCTTCCTCAGCCTCTCTTTCTCCCTCCTCTAACTTGGCAGTACCCATAGAGGGCTGTGAGAAAGGAGTGTAAACATCTCCTTCTTTGACAGATGAGGAAACTGAGGTCTACAAAAGGAAAGCAATGGGTGGGGAGGGGAAAAGAAGAGAGAGAACTGGGAGCTCAAAATATTTAAAAAATGAATGTTAAATATGGAAGAAAAAAGAGAGAAAGAAAGAAAAGAAAGCAAAGGGCTAGAAGCCTTTTCATTGATCAGGTGGTGGCTCCACCCAGAAGGGCAGGGGGGCCAATTAGTCTGGCTAAAGGAAGCCCTCTGAGAAAGTTGGTCTGGGAAGTTGCCCTTCACCTGCGAGAGGCCTCTGGTCCAGCCAGGGCCCCACCTGGACCTCTGAGCTGATTCCCCTTGGCCACAGAAGTCTGGGGGATGGTCCAGGCTCCTGAGGGCACCTGGAGTCCATGGGCACAGTTGTCTTCCCTTGGCAGGGCTGCAGAGAGCAGAGGCTGATGTGGGAATGAGAGGAGTGGTCAGTGCACTGCTCAGTCCAAGCGGACCTTGGCTCAGGACTCCTCTGGACCTCCTGAGTAGCACCTTCTCCCCCAGAGGAACTCTCTTCAAGCCCAGGTCCAGGAGCAAACTGGCACCTGAGCCCCTGGGCCCCTGGCTCTTAGGCAGCTCCTCTCCCCTCAGTCAAAAGGAAATTCCTTGGGCAGGATGAGGTAATGGAGAGGGGAGGGTTTGCAGAGCTCTCCTGGTCACTGTTCAGTCGGGGCAAGCCTTCATGACCCATGCACCCTAGCTGGCCAATACCAGCCTCGGACTTTCCTTGGCAAAGGCACTAGAGGAGTTTGCTATTTCCTTCTCCCATGGATTAGGGCAAAGAGAGGTGAAGTGACATGCCCAGGACTACACAGCTAGTGAGTGTCTGAGGTCAGATTTGAATTCGGGCCTTCCTGCTCTATCCACTGTGCTAGTTAACCACCCCCAGGGTGGGCAGATCTGAAGTTCTCCAGTCCTGGAGCTGGGGTGGGAAGGGTCTTAAAGATGGCGAGGCCTAGGCTGCTGGTGGGACCAAAAGGGGAAAGACTTGGGCAGGGTGAGGTGGCCAGGTAGGCTAGAGGAGACCAGCCCCCCTCTCCCCTTTAAACCACATGCATATGAAATAGCTAGACATCCAGGGGATGAGAAGGCTGGAGTTGGAGGCAGGAAGACCAGAATTCAAATCCTGCCTCAGGCACTGACTAACTGTATAACCTTGGGAAAGTCCCATAGCCCCACTTTACCTCAGTTTCCTCATCCGTAAAGTGGGGATGCTAAAAGCTTGCATTTCTCGGGAATGTGGAGAAGATTCAATGAGGGAACATTTGTAAGGTTCCTTGCAACCCGTAAAGATTATTGCTGCTGCCCAAACTGACAACGTGCCCTTTGTAATTTGCTGTTTTAAAATTTCTTGCGGTTTTTCCCCCCTTTGTTCTGATTCTCCTTTCATGCACCAGGGCTGGCTATCTGTCTATGGAGATAACTTAGAGCCTTCCTTGAGGAGGGAGGAAAAGGGCAAACGCAAGCAAATGTGGAAAACTGTCTTTACCTATAAATAGGGAAAAGGAAAGATTACCGTGCTGCTTCTATTGCCATGACGATGGCGACGTGATATTGATGATGGTGGCCATGGTGGCAATGACAATGATGGTGATAAGGGCGACGGCGATGGTGTCCAGCCCTGCACCACCTTAGGGTTCAGGGAGAAGAAGAGATGACTGAGGAATAGTCCCAAGTGGCACATTCACCAGTGGGGCTGCCAAGCACATAGGGGAGGCCCCTACTCAGTGCCAGGGGACTCTGGGGGTTGGAAGCGGGGTCTGCCAGAGGCTCAGTTGATCAGTTTGATCAGCATTTACACAACACTACAGAACGGGACTGGATTGATTCTTCTGTGGATGGTCTAGACTTAAGAAAGGGACAGAGAAAATAGTAATGATGCACATGGAGCTCTAGAGTGTGATGTGCTTTCAGAGAGCCGATTGTTAAACCCTTGCCAGCACACTCTGGCTCCATACAGGCCCCCACTTGTGTGTTCATTTTGCCAATTAGCCAGAGGGTACATTGGGTTCAAAGCTAAAGTATTTTCTGAAACACCATGAGAGGAAAAAGAGAGCTGGAACATGTGGCCCATAAATCTGCTTCTCCCCTTCCCAGTGAGAAGCTGGAGAGTGTCCAGACCTAAAGGTGACTGGGAGGGTGGAATCAGGACACAAGGAGGGACGTGCCTAGCTCAGCTGAGAGAAGACTGGGAGGGTGGCAAGGGTACCTGCCTCCGAGCACCTAAAGAGGGGGAACCTTGGGAGGGCCAACAGTGATGGGAGGAAGTTGTACAGGCCGCTCTGGCTACCACAGACAGTTGCCTGGCCTGACCGAGTGGGGACTGGCTGGGATCAGAGGGGCTTGCCAACTTTGCTTATGAGATTCTAGAAATATTAAAAAGTTGCCACTTGACCCAATACATAGAGCAGAAGACCCAAAGTCCTTGTTTGCCTCAGTTTCCTCCTCTGTAAATGGAGACAAGTTGTGGGGGAAGATCAAATGAGATCCCATAGGAAAACTCTTTGCAAACTATAAGGCATGATATGAACACTTCTGATGATTTTTGTTATGATTATTATGACCATGTTCATGGGAAGAAGAAAGGGCCCAGGGAGGGCCCACATATGGGCAGGGCCACCCTCTGGAGGGTCCCCCACACTGACATCATCGGGCATCACATCTCTGCCGCTGCTCCCTGTCCTCACTTGGGATTTGGTTTAGTAGCGGGGGGGGTCTTTCTCCCCAAGCCTGCCCCCAATAGTAGCAGAAAGTCCTGCTGCCAGCCCCTCCAAAGTAGAGGCAGGAATGACAAAGATGATAGTAGGCAGTCCCACATCCCTGGCTCCTTCAGGGGTAGATGAAAGCATCTTGGGCAAGAGCCCAGTGAGCTGATGCCATGTCTGGTCACCAAGGCCAGGCTGGCCAGCCTGGAGGGAACAGAGATCGAAGCCCACTTTAGGAGAAGCCCCTCTGTGCTTGAGGATGGGAGACCTAGTGTAGGAGGTCCCAGAAATGGGGGTCTGAGGCCTGCTCTGAGGGAGAGGTCTCTGACAGGATTCTGCTACCCATAGCTACATGAGACAGCAGAGGAATCCAGAGACATCTCAGGTCAAACGTCCATGGGCCTCTTGTCCTGGGTCATTGAGGACTAAGGATTTCGGTCAACTGTTTAGGTACAGTCTCTCTGCCTTTTGGTTTTTAATAAAGCAGCTGGTCCATTATTTTTATTAGTTTTTGGAGACAATTGGGCTTAAGTGACTTGCTCAGTGTCACACAGCTAGTAGGTATCAAGTGTCTGAGGCTGGATTTGAACTTGGGTTCCTCCTAACTCCAGGGCCAGTGATCTGGTCACTGCACCACGTAGGACCCAGCCTCAGCTGAGACATTCTTGATCTGGTTTCACTTCTCTTCAAAAGGTGAAGGAAGTGAAGGAGGGGATGTGAGATTCTGGATTGGATCTGACCAGCAAGGGAAAGCTTTGGGAGAGATGGAAACTCCCACCTCTGAATATACCGGAGAGATGGTTGAGTCCCATCTGGGACCAGCTCTAAGAACTGGAGTAGGCATCAGAGGGCGCCAGGAAGGGACATGCAGCATTGCCCCTGGATCATGAGATCCAGGGGACCCCAGCCCAGGGGAGGTGAGATGCTCTCCATTATGAAATTCTGAAGACATGAAGAGAAGTCTTTCCAATGAGGAGGCCGTGTCAGCACAAGCTGGAGATGGCAGCTGGGCCTGTGTCTCGGAGGATGAACGCGTCCCTTCAGGATGAGAGTCTCCGCTGGCAGCCTTGGCAGCGTTTCTGGTTGGAGCTATTCTCAGCACCAGCTCTTTGGTGACAAACTGTTGGAAGGAGTGAACCACAATAATGTCACGGTTCCAGGGATCGATGAAACCATGTCAGCTACATGGAGGCAGCCTCAGACTCTCCCGGGAGAGGCCACCTCAGCGAACCACATCTTTACAGCTGCCCAAGTGACACTGGAGGATACATAGAACAGCACCTAATAGCAAAGCCAAACCCGGTGGGGGCTTCTGGCTTGCAGGCTCATACCACCCCACATGAGGTCCTGGCCAAGGCCACCCTGGAGATGATTCTGTTCCAGGACCCTCTGAGCATCCATGTCAAATAAGCCATGAAACAGAGACATGGCCACAATTGACACAGGGGAAGGCGAGGACCTCCAACTGCTCCTATTTGCAGGCTCCATGTTGCTGGGGGCCCCAGTCACTAAGGCCCCCCTCCATCAAGAAGAAGCGTGGCTGTGCTTTGACATAGAAGGGTTGGACAAGCCATCCACACAGGAGAAGTTCAATGGACAGCTTCATCCTATCCATCAGTACCTCCATTGGGAAAGGACCCCAGTTAGCTTGGGTCCAGAACAAGCCAGGGGGTACAAGAGAGAGTGGACAGCAGCTCTGACCATAATCCCAGACTGCTGCCCACTAGGAAGACCCATCATAAATGTTCTCCCTGTCACAGCTGTCGACCTTGGAACTTCACAATCTCTCAGAAATTAGAGTTTGGGCCATGGGGCCAGGCAGTGTTATTATTCCCATTTCATAGATGAGAGAAGTGAGGCTCTGAAAGGTCAGGGGATGCTCATGCCTTAGAGCTTGCAGGGACCTCTGAGGTCATACCCCCCCCCAATGGAGAGGAGAAAACAGTAAGGGGCTAGTCCCAAGGTCACATGGTTGCGTTGGACTGGTGGCCCTAGCCCACCTCTTCTTCTCCCTAGGTCAGAGTCCATGGTGGGACCCCAGGTCAATCCCTGTCTGTCTCTGGGCCTTCATTTCCTTCTTGAGATGACCACTGAGAGCCCAGCTCAGAGGCTGTGACTTAGGAGAGGCAGGGAGCTCACTCAGTCTTGGGCACCAAAGGGGGAAAAGAGGACCCTGAACCTTCTGGGTGGTGATTTGGTCCTGACCCAGTGGGCTCACCCTGCCTGGGCATTAAACCAAAGTTGCTTGAGGAGCCAGAACCAGGCCCCCTCCTCACTCAGTGCTTCTCGCATCAGGAGTCAAGACAGGACTTTGGGTCTTCTGCTCTATGTATTGGGTCAAGTGGCAACTTGTAAATATTTCTAGAATCTCAGAAACAAAGTTGGCAAGTCCCCCAGAGCCCAGCCAGTCCCCACTCCCACAAGCTTGGCCTTGTGCTTTTTTTAAAATGGTTAATTTTGTGGTGGGCTTATAGAGGTATCTGCAGGCTAAGTGGCTCCCACTGAACCATGTGAGAACAAGAGCAGGGCCCCGAGATTAGCCAGCGAACACCAGGACAGTCAGTGAGCGGCTAGGGGAACTTTCTGGCAAGCAGATGTGGGCCTCCCTTGGGGTGGGCTGGACCAGCCTGAGGCGGCCTCCCAGAAAGCAGGATCGTCACCACTGCCAGGTAGGGCAGAGCCTCGTGAGGGAGAAAGGAGGCAGTCACCTGGGGGATAAAGTCAACGACGAGCAACCTGGAGACTCCACAATTCAGACGAGGCCAGTGTAGCCTCTGCTAAAGTTCCTGCCTATTTCCCCTTTGTAGTTTGGGGGAGCCCCCTCTGGTGGGTCAGCCTCTGATCCATCCTGTTCCCTGAAGACCTGGGAAGGCTTCAGGGGTGCACCCAACCAAGGGCAGAGGGACAGCCTAGGCTGGTCACCAGAGGGGGATATTCTTGGGCACCAGCAGCCCCATGATGGGTGACTTCCTGGAAGGGAGCTGAGCCTACAAGCCCTGGCGGGCTCTGCCCCAGCTCAGCTACAGCCCCATCCAGAGGTGGGGAGGCAGCCTGCTTACCACAGTCCAGACTAGTGACTTCCATCCAGTGGTCCTGGTCCCCCCACGGCCTGGGGCCCATCCCTTCTCTCCCAGCTGGTCCCCAGGCTCAGCCTACGGTAGGCACCCATGATTGAGCTGACGTGTGGATTCCAGCGTTCTCGGTTACTCTACATCAGTTTGTTTCCTGGTCTTGGGGACTCTGTCTGGTGTTCACGGGAGAAGCCAGGGCTGCCCCTGAGCACAGTCATGGGTGTCCGTAGCATAATGGAGGCTGGCCCGTCTTCTCCTGAGCCAGCCCATGATGACTGGCCCGGGGACCTGCTCAGATGACGCCCCTCTCAGCCGGACTTTGGAGCTCATCTGACCTAGCCCTTGCTGGCCACTGCCCCACCCCACCCTCCTTAGCACACCGGATACCGTTTCAAAGGGCAGTGGGCAGGGATGCCAGTGTGGAAGGCCCAGAAGCCTGGCAGGAAGGATGGCCCCTGAGAAGTGAGGTCTTCGAGGCCATACCACCCACATCCAACACCCTCTTAGCTACTTCCAGGGCTCAGCAGGGTCTTCTTGAGATGATCAGAAATGCAATTCACAGTCTGGGTGGTAGAGCAATTGGTCTGGGGTTAGGAAGACCTGACTTCAATTCAGCCTCAGTCACAATGTGACCACTGCTGACCTCAGTTTCCTCAACTGTAAAATGTGGAGAATAATGATACCTGTCTCATGGGGAGCTCTACAAATGTTTGCTGCTCTCCTAAGCTCCAAGATAACCATTTACCTATTGCTGGACCATATGGGAGACCCAGAAATCAGTAGCAAATCACATAATCCACCTGGGAAGTAAACAAGTCACTAAAAAAAGAAAGGACTAAGCCAAAAGCTGCCTCTGTGCTCAGAGATGAAGGGGACCAGCCCCTTCTGCCTCCCAGAGTTCAAACAGATCTGTCCCTCCATCCTGCCCACACCCCGACTGGTCCTGTGGGGACCGGGGGGGAGAGGTGACAAGTTCCTCTCTTCAAAATTCACGGCCCAGGTAATGGGGCAGGGGTTAGTTGGAGGGTGGCCGGGCTGCGGACAGTTGGAGGGTGGAGTCTGTTTCCCAGAAGCCTCTCACAGACTCAGTCCTCTTAATGTGGGGTGTTGGGGTCTTTCCTCTGCCTGGGGTCTGGGGCCTGGTTTCTGGGGCAGATGGCCCCTGGCAGTGGACTCCCTATCACAGACCTCTGGGGAACCCCCCCCCCGCAAGGAGCCAAGGTCTCCCAGACTCATACATTGTGAAAAATGGGTTGGTTTTCTCAAGAATTTCTCTCCTCTTCTAGAAGTGGAGGGAGGAAGGGGCTCCTGGTTCCCTTCATTCCCTGTGCTGAATAGGGAGCCTGCTCTCAGTCTGGTTGGGGGGCATCCTCTTTTCTGCATGACCGGCCTTAAAGAGGGGTGTGAGAATGATCCAGGACCTTAGAGACCCCCCCCCAATTCCAGCCTCCTTCCACAGACATGTGAGGAAATTGAGGCTCCTCTAGGGTAAGAGACCAGCCTGAGGACAGGTGGCAGAAGTGGGATTTGAATGGGGTCTCTTCACTCCAAGCCCAGTCTCTTTCCCCAGCCTGGCCCAGCCCCAACCCTGGGCCCTGCCAGACTCCCCTCTGCAATCTAGGGAGCATGTGTGCATGCAGTAGGATCTGGATCACAATTAACATCAGGGCTGTAGGGATTTTCCATCAATTGAAAAAGGAAACTGGGCCCATTTATTTCAATTAATCTTTTCTCAATTTTATTTTAATTAAAAGTTGAGTCAGAGTGGGCAGAATGCCCATCTTTCGGTGGAGGAAACATTTCCATGGGTTTTTCTGTCCCTCTGGGCTCAGAGAGGAGGGTTAGGGGGAAGGGAAAGCTGGCATGAGGATTAGGAGGTGGCAGAGGGCGCCCAGCGGGAGGGACTAAAAACACTGGGAGGGCCAGCCCCCCTCCCCCAGCCTGCCAGGGCTCGCCTGGTACATACACACATCATGTGCAGACACAAACCAAATGTGTATGCACCCCACAACAAACATGGGAGCATGGGAGGGGGCTCTGGATGCCATCCTGTGGTGGAGGGCAGGAGGGCCAGCCAACCAAGGCATGGAGGTGGGGATGTGAGCAGGAGAAGCGCCTGGAACCAGAATTAAGTTGAGAAATGGATTTGATATAATTCCTGCATGTTCAAAGTAAATGGCTGAAGGGCCTGGATGAGGGGGGTGAGGGGCAGGGTTCTGAGCCTGAACAAAGGAGGGAGATCTGGGGAGGCCTGGCTGCTGTCCCTGCTCAGCTTCCTGCAGCCTCTTCCAGTGGTGGGTGACTCTGGTCATCCCCCAAGGATTCCACCAAGCCCCACATCTGGGAGGGGATTCTCCCTAGAGGTCTGGGGGGGCCCTGATTGGAGCCATGGGGGCAGTGACAGCCAGAGAGGTCAGGACTCTGGGTTTGGGGTCAGCAGCTAACTAGCATTTATGATGATTGTTATTACTCATGTATAGCTATCACCCACACACTCTGCCCCAGAAACTGCTAAATACTTGATAATTATCATCCTATTTCATCCTCACAACAGCCCTGGGAGAGTGATGCTCTTGTTATCCCCATTTTACAGTTGAGGAAACTGAGGCAGACAGAAGTGAAGTGAATGACCCACGGTTACCCAGTTTGTTTTTGTTTTTTGCAAGGCATTGGGGTTAAATGACTTGCCCAAGGTCTCACAGCTGGGTAATTATGAAGTGTCTGAAGCTGGATTTGAACTCAGGGACTCCTGACTCCAGGGCTGGTGCTCTATTCACTGCACCCTCTAGCCACCCTCTAAGGCACCATTTCTAAATGCTAGGCTGGTCTTGAGCATTGCTCATTCCTGCAGATGACCCCAAGTCTTTCCCGTGAGAGGTTTGGAAGACAGAGATGTTCCTGAGGTTGGTTCAGATGTTTAGCCCTCTCCCCATCCCTGGTGGCAGGGATTCCAGGACCCCCTTTGGAAGGGAGGCTGAGACTTTCACTCAAAGTCACTGTCTCTCCCAGAGTGGACCAGACCAGAGTTACACCAGTCTACCTCCTCAAATAACTTAGGTTTAGGGGTACAAGGGATGCAGAACAAAGACTGCCTTCCTGGCCCCTCTTGGAGGGGTAGTAACCCTTAACTTAGCACCTTCCCCACAAATGCACCCTGGACCAAGTAAACCTTGGTGGTAAGAGCCCCAAACTTCCAGTGTTGGAGAGGATAAAGTGACACGACACGTGTGAAGATGCCTGAGCATGGACCCCTGGCTGCCTCTTCGGCTTTGTGCTTCCTTTCCTGAGTAGGTGACCAAGTGTCAGGGAAGGGTCCAGGCTTGGATGAGATCTTGTGAGAGCCAGGGCTCTAGCGGCCAGCTGATCCATCAGGCCGAGGTGTCAGTGAGCCACCAAAAGTGAAGAGAAGAGGAGCCCCAGTCCCAAGCTGGCTGGTCAGGAGACTCGGACTTTGAGGGGAAATGCCACAGCATCTACACAGAGTTCCCACAAGTAGTTTCCTTTTGGATCATTTTAGCATCAACCTCCCAGCAGAATACAATAGTAGATATATGTTGAAAACACACAATCCTGTGTCTTTCATTAATAGGCACCTTTTAGGGGTCTGTGTTGAGCATTTCTTTTATGTATAAGAAATAAATCCAGTCAGACCCCTCCATTGATGTGGTGCGTGCAATACCCTCCTTCTCCCTGCATTGAGGAGACCTAAGACATGAGCCAACAAGGAGATAAGAAGTCAGTCTTCCCCTGAGGGACCAAACATGGCACATCATAAGCAAGGGCATGAAAGAAGGGAGACTCCTCTCCTTGGTCACTAGGAGTCCTGAGCATCCAGGGTGGCTTCACACCTGGGTCCAGAGCAGATGGGTCTCTTGGGGGGATAGGGACTTCCTGACTCCTTCATTCCATTAATGTTTCTCAGGGTGAGAGCTCTAAGTCCATGGGGTGAGGCCATAGTTTGGGTGCTTCTACTGTATTGGAGGATGCACAAAGGATGATATTTGTTGGTCATGTTGACTGAGATGAGATGAAGTGAGCAATTGTCAGTGAAAAGACTATAGGGCCTAGAAGAGGAAGATAGAAGGCCCTGCATGGAGCGTCCAAGCCCTTCTTCCTCTGTTACATCTAGAGCAGGTCAGTGACTTGCCCAAGGTCACATAGGAAGGAAGCGGCTGTTTTAGAACACAGAGACCTACCATGGTTGGACAAGGAGACGGGTCCTTCCCTGGGATGTGGTCATGCTGGCCTTGCCCAAAGGTGCCAGCCAACCCTTCAGTCTTAGTTTCTCAAGCTGAAACACAATCCAGTACTGAGGGTGATTCCCAGGTCTGTGCCTGGTTTAGGGGCTGGCTTGCCCTCTCTCTCTCTCTCTCTCTCTCTCCTTGGGCAGAGGCACTGGGGTTCACACAGCTTTCCACATCCCACCCTAGACTGGGAAACCTTGGAGTCAGGTTCTACCTTTAGCCAGTCCCCTCCCCCTTCCCACGTGAATCTGCCCAGAATAGTTTGACTGATGAGCGTGGGTGACTGAAGGTTTTGCTAAGAGACAAACCCAGTAGGCTTCTGTCTCAGATTTCCTCCTTGAATGTTAGGGCTTTCCCAGAAGCCATTGGAAGGGAAAAGGTGAGCCAAAAAGGGATACCTAGAATGGAGAGAGCTCCGAGCTGGTAGCGCCCCAGCCCCCCACCCTTGGTGCTCTGTGGATGAGATGAGTGCCATTCAGGGCCATGTTTACAGTGACCAATAAGAGTGTCCATTCAAGGCCCTGTTTGCAGTGCCCAATGGCCATTCAGGGCCGTGTTTGCAGGTGAACTAAGGTTATGCAAGGTCACTTTTGCAAAGTCATGTTTGTAGGCACCAAAAGTCATTTGAGGCCATGTTTGCAGGGTCCAACGGTCATTCAGGGACACATTTGTGGGACTGGACAACACATCTCCAGTAGAACTTGAACTCTTTTAATACCCATATTTTCCACCATGATGGCAAATGATGGCATGTCAGGCTCAGAAAATCAAAATGATGGAGGATCCAAAGGACAAAGGAGAGGGAGCCTTGGGGGGACTAAGAAGGTAACAGTGTCATTAACAATGACTCCAGCCTGAAGGTCACAGCTTCACAGAAGCTGGCAGGTCCCTCAGGGGTCGGCTAGTCCAAATATCTCATTTTACAGAAGAGGAAACTGAGACCCAGGAAGGTCAATCGACCCACCCACACTCTTCCCAAGACAGGATGCAGGACATGGATGGTTGGATGAGGAGATGGGCCAGTCTGGCCCTGGAACTCAAGAGGAAGGGTGGCTTCAGGCAGCTTGCCAGATCAGTCAGTCACTCTGGCAGTTCACAAGCAACTATTGAATGCCACCTGGGCTTCCAGCCTTGTTTGGCCTGTGTGGACTACAGCCCAAGGTGGGGAGCCTCCTGCCCCTTTCCTTCTCCAGTCTCTTTGGCCTCTACCCTTCCAGCTGGGGCTCTGTCCTCAGAATTTCTGGGCTTCTTTTTGCAATTCAGAAAACCATCAAGCAGGTCACTAATGAGCTGGCAGGCAGGAGGCCTCCCATTGGCTGCTCCCTGCCAGCCATGGCCAGATGGTACCCTGGCAGAACATATGCCAGCCCTAGCCCCACCCTCAACCTTGGCACTCCCCACTGCCTCTTGCCCTCTTCTCTGTCAAATTCACCCCCCACCCCCGTTCTCAGGGCCTGGGAGCAGCCAGGTCCCAGAAAGTCCCCAAGAAAACTGGCACCCAAGGTAGGTCCTGAGGAAGAAAAGAAGGCCCCTTGGATGGACAAGCCCTCATAGAAAACGATTCTAGACTGGAGAAAATAAGGGACAACTCAAAGGCAAACAGCCCTGAATTCCATCTGCCACGTTCTCTTCTGTCCCAAGAAAAGAGTCTTTCCAAAGCTGGGGGGAGGAGAGGAGGCCCGGATAACAAGACATTCTGAACTGGCCCAAAGAAGGAAAAAGAACAAAAGAACCCAGTCAGGAGAAGAAAAAGAGAGACAAGAGACAGAAGGAGGGGAAAAGGGAGGGAGGGAAGAAGAGTGGGAAAGGAAGGAGAGAGAGAGAGAGAGAGTGGGGGTGGGTGGAGAAGAAGATAGAGAGAGAGAGGCAGAGATAGAGAGATAAGGAGATAGAGCATTTATAAAGGGCTTTCAGTGTGATAGGGACCTGGAATGATTACTGGGAATACAAATACAAGGAACATCTCTCTGTCTCTCTCTGTCTTTGTCTTTGTCTATGTCTCTGTCTTTCTGTCTGTCTGCCAGCAGTCTGTCTGTCTGTCTCTCTCTCTCTCCTCTCTCTGTCTCTCTCTTTCTCTCTCTGTCTTTGTCTCTTTCTCTCTCTTTCTCTCTCTCTTTCTGCTTCTGTCTCTGTCTCTGGAGTTTGAAGGAAGTCAGGGAGGCCCAATGGGGGAGGATGCCAGACATAAAGATGTGCCCAGAACCCAGAGATGGAGAAACATTCAGGTGACATAAGATGTGAGACCACCAGAAGGGCAGGGGCAGAAGTGGGGGGGCGTTAGGCTGGGAAGGGTTTTAGGGACCAGACTGGGAGAGAGAAGAGGTAGACTCACCAGTCCAAACTCCAGTACCTGAGAAGTAAGGAGGGTCTTCCCCAGAGAGGGGCACAGAAGTGTTTGAGTACAGAGGCTACACAGGTCAAACTGAGGGGCCTCAATAACAGTTGTTTTAAGGGGGCAGGAACTGAAGGTGACTGGGGAGAGGCTGCTGCCCTTGACAGTAAGAAGAGGGAAGGTTGGAAGGAGGAAGGGAAGGAGGAAAAATAATGAGCATTAGGTATGGCAATGAAGTACTCATTGGTAACTTTGGAGAGAGTTGAATGATGAGATTGGAAATCAGACTGTCCAGAGTTCAGTAGGGACATGGAAATAAAATGGAATAAGATAGGAAATAAAATGGAATAAGTTAGGAAATGGCAGCTTCCAAAGGGCCACCTTATCCTGGAAGATGAGGAGGAAAGAGGAGATAATGTCCAAAGGCATCTGAGTGATGGGAGACTGAGAAGGGGTGAGCAGGAGGAGGAGGAGGCCAGCCTCAAGGATTTTGGTAAAATAGGAGGCTGAGTTCTAGCTGAGAAGGTAGTAGTGAGCCCCAATAGTAGAAAATTTGGAAGTCTGGAGATGGTCAGTGGGCTAGTGAGTTGAGGGAGTTCTAAAAGGGCTGCCCAGAAGCAGTGAGGCTCAGACAGGGTTATGTAACTAGACTCACTGGGGCCTCAACCAGCCTACTTTGAGAATTTATGGGGCACCTGCACAGGTGTGACTCCAGGCTGAGCCTGAGCAGGGCAATATTGGCTATAAAGGGGCATGACACTCAAGAGGTGGGTACTGAGTTGAATATGGGAAGACTGGGGTGGGAGTGAGGATCTGCTAGAGAACATTAGGGGCCAAGAGACCTGAGGTTAAGGTATAAATGTATATGGAGGTTGGGTGGACTGACCATAGAGTCTGATCTCATCAAATTTGGGGAAGAGAGACAGATTCTAAGTCAGTCTCATCCTGAGGAAGAAGGGGAGTAAGTCAGGAGGCAACAATGCCCTGAGGTTTGATTGGATTATAGAACAGATTGGATAAAATTCAGAAAAGAACTGGTCTCTGAGCAATGGTTCTGGAAGGAATTCCTGGAAGTGAGAGTGGGAAGTGAGGATTCCTTCCTTTGCATGTCTGCCAATGAGTGGGGAAGGGATGAGTGAAAGTTCATTTGCCACTGGAAGGGGCAGCCAAGGAGGTTGTGGCATCAGGAGTGGGTCAGAAGAGGGAAGGAGGGAAACAGGAAGAGATCTGAGATAGAAGCACATTTGTAATATATGGAGTAGGCATTCCAGAGAGCTCAAGGGAAGGGGTGGGGGCACTTGGAGGCAAATAATATTCGGATGATGACAACAAAGTTCAGAACCACTGGGATGATGGGGGGGGGTTGTTAATCATTGGGTAGATCTTAATTTCATTTCACCCATAGGGATTAGTCTCAGGATAGGGTCTTCTCAGGGTCATCAGGTCATCCTTTCACTGCACTGAAGCAGCAGTGAGATGTGGCTACTTCCTGGGTGTTTGAGCAACCTTCTTAAGTAACCTTCCTAGTGTGAAGAAGGGGCTAAAAAAGGTGCCCTAAAAATTGTTCTTCTTCACCCAGCCCTGTTGGGTGGCAGGCAGGGCTCCCATCCCATTGTTGAAAAACAAAAACAAACTTTTACAAAGAGGATGCCATACAGATTCAGTCCATGGAATGTGTGTACACTTAGGGACAAGATTTTTGTAGTGTCTGGAGTGAGGGGGGAGTGCCATGAAGATGGCATGGGTTTTGCGATCAAAACTAATCTTGTATGTCCCCCCAAAGGAGTGAATAACAAATTCATGACAGTGTGATTGCCACTTGCAGGAAAGTGATGAAAAAATTGTCAGTATATATGCTCCCATCTCTGATGAGTCCATATGAGGTCAGAGAAAAAGTGTACATATGAAGACCTGGAGATCTTCATCATCAATGCAATGAAAGACAAAATTCTCATAATTCTGAGTGCCTTGAAGG
The DNA here is from genome assembly GCF_037893015.1 of Macrotis lagotis. Taxonomy (NCBI): domain Eukaryota; kingdom Metazoa; phylum Chordata; class Mammalia; order Peramelemorphia; family Peramelidae; genus Macrotis; species Macrotis lagotis. The sequence continues at coordinate 2,230,538 of NC_133663.1, read as the reverse complement.
CCAGAGGAGGCACAGACTATCAGACCTGGTGGGGAGTCCTTGGGAGGAATGAAGTTGGAAACCGCCACAGCAATGGTCACCTACCACTGAAGACTTCTGTGTTCTACAACCTTCTATTTCCCAAATGCAACCCAACCTTGTGGATGCACCCACACAGGAAACAGTGGCATTGAATAGACTATGTCACTGTAAGGAAAAGAGAGGCAGGATGGAGAGTGATGAAGGCCATCAGTCTACCAGGGTGCTGGACCACTCACAGATTCATCCTCTCCAAGCTAAACATTCACATTCAACCAAAGGGACACCCCAAAGGGAGGGAAAGCTGAGAGAACATGCTGTGGGCAACAGTGGAGCAGAAAAGGAGGGGGCAGCTTTCAGAGATTTGGCTTACAGCACTGCATTTACTCATCTGGGCTGGAACATTCACAAGCATCAATGATGGAAACAGAGGAGGAACTGAGAAGTCACTAAAACAATGGGAACTCCACCAAGTTTATCAGGAGGATTGTTTACTTATCTCAATCTCTAAGGAAGCATTTAACTCCATCAGAGGTAAAATACAAATGAAGTTTAAGAGCAGCAAGATTCTTTTATCAGAAAGAAGGCACATGAAATTCAGAGACTAATAGACCAAAATGCTTTATGATGCCCTGAAGGTTATTAATGGGCTAAATTTATGGTACATCTTAGCTACTCAATGCTGATGGAGCCACATTGATTAGTGACAGAGAGATGGGTTGAACATAATCCTAGAGAGATTGGTTGAACTAGCCAACCTTCCAACTGAAGTGTTGTTTTGGGGTTTTTTTTGGCAAGACAATGGGATTAAGTGACTTGCCCAAGGTCACAGAGCTAGATAATCATTGTCTGAGGTCACATTTGAACTCAGGCCCTCCTGACTCAAGGGCTGGTGCTCTATCCAATGCACCACCTAACTGCCTCTCAACTGAAGTTTTTTTTTATGCCATTAGGTTTTCTCATGTGGCAAAATGCCTGGTGCTGATACTATTGCAGCTGAGATTTAGAAGCCCACTGCTCATGCAAAAACTGACTGAAATTTTCTGGGTTATATGGCAAAAGGAGACTGTTCCCCAGAAGTTCAAAACTGTCTCTTTTGTCTATCTCTATAAAGGAAAAAGGTATGTATTGTCCTGGAAAAATCATAGGGTGAGTGGGAGGGAGGATCCTCTCTTTCTCTCTCTGCATTTTTTTATTTTTTGCAAGGCAATGGGGTTAAGTGGCTTGCCCAAGACCACACAGTTAGGTAATGATTAAGTGTCTGAGGGCAGATTTGAACTTAGGTACTCCTGACTCCAGGGCCAGTACTCTATCCACTGCACCACCTAGCTGCCCCTGCTGACCAGATTCTTGCCAGTCATCCTCAATAGGCTGATGAAGGCCACTTCCCTGAGAGCTGGTGTGGCTTCAGAAAGGGTCAGGTACAGTTAATATGGTGTTTGCAGCCCAACAACTTCAGGAGAAATGATGGGAGCAGCCCAGAGGGCTGTAGACATCGTTCGTTGAGCCAGGCTTTTGATACTCTTAGACTTTAGGACCTGTGGAAGATCGTGGTGAAACTTGGTGGCCAGGAGAAGTTCATTAGGGTTGTCCCTTAGTTTCACCAGTCACTAACGGAGTGAAGCAGGCTGTGTATCTGCTCCCATAGTTTTTAGTATGATGTTTTCAGTGGGGATTATCATTGTCCAGTCTGCAAGAAAAACTACTGAGGCAGAACTCTAAGCTAATGGCATTTTATTAAAGGGTCTGTGGTCCCCTCTAATGGAGGGGACCTCAGATCTTCCTAAAAATATAAGATGCCTTTGGTCCCCAGGCTCTTGTTTTTATAGAATTTGATACCCAAATATGCAAAAGAGGCATAGTAAAATACAAAATCTCTTTGTTTGATAGACTTTGCTCTTAAAGATCAAATATGATGTAACAGTGGGGAAACAGGTTGGGTGGAGCATGGGGGCATATTCACTGTCTCAATGGTCATAAGATGGTCACCTACACATGTGGGACATGAGCAATGATGAAGGGGGTCACACACATTGCCAGAGCCAGCTCAGTGTTTGGGAGGCTCCAAAGGAAGGTGGGAGAGAAGAGGTATTAGACTGAAGGTCTACAGAGCCATTGTGCCGATCTCATCGTTGTATGCCTGTGAACCTGGACAGTCTACCAGCATCACTCCTGAATTGGTTTAGGAAGATTGTGAAGATCCCCTGGACACTGAAGTCTTTTCTTGAGCTGCCCTGCCAAGCATTCGAATACTCCCGCAGACAGCACCGCTCCAAGGGGCTGGGCACATTGTTTGAATGCCAAACATATGTTTGCCTGAAAGACTATTTTTCCTAGACAACTCACACAATCCAAGCCCTCACAGGGGAGTCAGAAATAATGGAGGGACCCACTGGAAATCTCTCCAAAGAACTTTGGCATTGAGCATGCAGCATGTCCCATATGAAGTGTCTGAGGCCAGGTTTGAACTCAGGTCCTCCTGACTCCAGGGTTGGTACTCTATCCACTGCACCATCTAGCTGCCCCTGCTGACAAGATTCTTGCCAGTCATCCTCAATAGGCTGATGATGACCACTTCCCATCGAGAATGTAGTATGTCCTGGTACAGGATGGCACAGCATGCTCTATGAGCAAGGCAGAATTGAAGCAGCTCAAAGGAAATGTGAGATGTGCAAATTTAAAATCATTTCCTCCCTAGTCATACAGTCTGTGTCCAACCTGTGGTGGAGCCTTCTGAGCTATTGGGCTGCTCAGCCACAGTGGAACACACTGTACCTTGATCCCAACTCAGTGATGTCATTTTGAACAGGAAGGACAAAAAAAACCAACTATTTCCCTCTCCCAAGGTAGAAGACCAGCAGTAATGGCGAATTGGGGTTAGCTCTCTCCACCTTTTCCCTACCTTACTGTGGTGTTTCCTGAACCCCTTGGATTTAACCCTAATCAATAACTGTTTTCCAGATTTGACCTGGATCCTCCCTGGGTCCATACTGCTGCCCTTGTGTGAGGTCATTCTCCGGCTTCTGCTGCCTCCCTGCCCCCCCCTTCTCTTGTCTCCATTTGCCACTTTTTATTTTGAACTGATGGCCCATTATTTCCCATATTAGACTGTGTTTATCTTCTCCACATGATGGGCATGTATCTATTTCGTTTCCTGATGTTGGTTACAACCAAAAATACAACTCAGCACCCTGGTTTAAGGGGGGCTGTACTCCTGCTCTTGACCTCCTTGGAGTAGCTACCTGCAGGTGGGATCTCTGGGTCAAAGGGCATGGATTTAACATTCTTTCCGTGAATCTTTGCTTCCTCAAATAATAAACTCATTAGGTATGCTGATTAACACATCATCCCCCCCCCCAGGAGATACCAGAATGCCAGACCCTTGAGCAACTCTCATTTGGATGTTGGCTTGCTAGCATTATGCCAGCCTTGGTGTGGCCTGATTGTGTGAGTTGACTCCAGCTCTGCCAGGAGAGCCTGAGAAGGTCTGTGTGAGGGACAGAATTTTCTCCCATTCATAGTTTCTCATCTCAGCTCTCAGATTGTAGACCCTGGCCCAGTCTAGGTTGCCAGCCCTTTGTCCAGATCCTCCCAGAGGAACACCACAGGGACCTGTCCTAACAAGCTGGGTACTTTCCTGCTTTCTCTTGACCTCCTAGAATAGGTACCAAACTCACAGGACGCCTGGCAGGGTGGCCTTTTGCCCCGTGGCTAACGTGACCTATCTTTTGCTCAGACCTGTCTTTGAGGACGTCCATCTCTTTCCCTACTTCTTGGCACTGCCTTGTGACCAGTCCCCCACCCCCTGCCCACCGTGAATCTCTCCAGAGCTCTTTGAGAAATATCAGGTGTAAATTTTCTGGAGCCAAGAGACAAGGTGTGAAGAACTGGCATAAGCAGGTGGGTCTTGGAGAAAGAGGGTTCAGGAGAGGAGCTTATGATTTCCCAGGGCAATTGCCACCTCATTCTGTTCATTGTCCACTTGCAGGGCCCAGGAACTCCATCAGTGCCATCTACTCTGAGATTTGAACCCGACTCCAGAGCTGCTGCATTTCCCTGGGCTTAGATCCCTGCCAATGTGACTGCTCATTCATCTTTCCTCTCTCTCTCTCTCTCTCTCTCTCTCTCTCTCACACACACACACACACACACACACCTTGTTCTTTGTGGTCCATTTCTTCCACTGCAGTGGAGATAGCACTGATCTTGGTGTCAGGAAGACAGGAGTTCTAGTTTGGCCCGAGATACTTGTTACTAGCTGTGTGACCTTGGACATGTCACTTAACCCTGATGCCTTGCATTCAGGGCCATCTCTAGTCATCCTGGTTCCTATCTGACCACTGGACCCAGAAAGTGAGTCTGAAGGGGAAAGGAAGGCTGGGGACTTAGCACAGTCCATTGCCCTCTGCCCCCTGCCCCAATTCAGTTCATGTGTCTGTTATGGCATCACCTCCCTGATGTGGTCTTCTTCAAGACAAAGGACAACCATTATCATCCCATAGATATCTCAATGACCCACTGGAATCCTGCAGAACCCTCTCTGGATCTTAGCTGCTGGCTGCCCCCCCCTCCCCTCCCATGAGGCAGGAGCTATCATTTCTGGAGGTAGCACAGGACACTCAGGGATGGGCAGGGAACTACCCCAAGCTGCCTGTCTTCGGTTCCTGCCCTCTGGGGCAAAGCACGGGACCTGGGACACTGACCGTGAGACTGCCCTTCACTCTTGGACACAGTGTGTGGATCCCTCCTGACCGCTTTTCTCCAGGCTACTGAGCCTCAGTTCCTGCAGCCAGTGTCCAGGGACCTTTACCTCCTGGCTGTCTTCCTCTGGACTCTCTCCCGCTCGTGGGTGCCCTTTCTTAAAATGGAACGTGATCTTCCTGATGGAATGGTGGCTGGGTGATGCAGTGAATAGAGCTCCAGGCCTGGCATCAGGAAGACCTGGATTCAAATCTGGCCTCAGACATTTACTAGTGATGAGTCCTGGGCAAGTCACTATACTCTGCCTCAGTTTCCTCATCTGCAAAACGAGCCAGTGAATGAAAAGGCAAACCAGTTCATTGTGTTGGCCAGGCAGCCCCCAGGAGGGGTTGTGAGGAGTTGGGCAGCCTGAAGCGCGGCAGGGCAGTCATGACAGAGGCCCCCACCTCTGTGCCCATGCAGGGCAGGAGGGCATCTGCTTACTGGGCTGGCACGGCACACAGCTCGGTCTACCCTAGCACCCAGGCCCTTTGCAGATGAGCCGCTCTGGCCGTGTCTCCACCTCCCCCTGGGAAATCCCGAGCCTGCGTGGAGTCGGTGCTGGTTCCAAGCAGCTGTGGAGCCGCTGCCCTCGTGCCGAGGCTCTGAGGGCTGCGGCGGCCTGGAGGGCCGGGCGGGCGCGGCGAGGCCCGGCCCCGGGGTCTGTCCGTGGAGCGGGGCGTCCCGCGGGGCCCGGGGGCAGCACCGTGGGCCTGGAGCGGCGGCCTCCTGCCGGCCCACGGGCGCTGCGAGGTCTCGGGGCGCCGCGAACTCTGCTGCCTCGGGGGGCACCTCGCAAGCACCCCGCGGCGCGTCCCCGGCCGCCCTCAAGGCATGCGCCGCTGGCGCTCAAGGGCCCCGGGAGCTCGGCGCCCCGGCCCGGCCTGGCGGCCACGGGCGGCGGCCCCGGGCCCCACGGGCGGGCGGCGGCCCCGGGCCCCACGGGCGGGCGGCGGCCCCGGCCCCACGGGCGGGCGGCGGGCCCCACGGGCGGGCGGCGGCCCCGGGCCCCACGGGCGGGCGGCGGCCCCGGCCCCACGGGCGGGCGGCGGCCCCGGGCCCCGGGCCCCACGGAGGGCGGGCCTAAGCCCTGTACCCGCAGACGCGGCGGCCCGGCTGGTCCCGGGGGGCTCCTCCTCGGGCCCGGCCCGGGGGCTGCGGGGGGCGGGGCGGGGCGTCCCGGGCCCGGCCTCATCCGGGCTCTCGGCGGGGGCGGGGCGCCCACCTGCGGCTCGTCCCGTCCCGGCAGCCACCTGTGGCTCGCGGGCCCTTTAAGGCCGCCCCGCCCGCCCCGCCCTCCTCCCGGGCCCCGCCCCGCCCCGCCCCGCCGCCGCCCGCTCACTCGCCATTGGCTGGCGGCGCGGGGGAAGGCGGTCACGTGGGGGCGCGGCCGTCCGGCTCGGGGCCGCCATCTTGGAGGAAAGTTTGAGGGGAGAGCCCGAGGAGGAAGAGGCGCGGGAGGAGGCGGAGGGGGCGCGGGAGGGGCGGGCGAGGAGCCCCGGGGCCGGCCCGCGGCGGCGGCGGAGGAGGCGGCGGCGGCGGCGCGGCGCGGCCCGGCGGCCCCAGAGCCCCGGAGCCCCGGCCCGGGCGGCGGAGCGGCGGAGCGGCGGCCCATGGCGCTGCGGGCGTGAGGCGGGGCCGCCGCGTGCCAGCCATGCCCGTGCGGAAGCGAGGTCAGGGGGCGGGGCCGAGGGGCGGGGCGTGGCCGGGCGGGAGGCGTGGCCGGGCCGGGCGGGGGCGGGGCCGGGAGGGGCGGCCGGGGCCGGGCCGGGAGGGGCCGGGCCGGGCGGGGCGGGGCGGCCGGGGCCCCGCCACGCCACGCCACGCCACCCGCGCTCACGCCGCCTCTCCCCGCAGACACGGAGCGCGCGCTGCGCCTGCTGCAGGAGTACCGCGCGCGGCTGAGCCCGGCGCACGAGCGCCCGCTGCGGGGCTCCCTGGAGCGCGTCATCGGCATCTTCCAGAGCAGCCTGTTCCACGCGCTCCTCGGTGAGTGGGGCCGGGGGGCGGGGCGGGCTCCGTGCGGGCCCCACGCGGGGCGGGGCGGGGCGGCCGGGGCTCGGGCCCCCGCGCCGGGCCCCTCCGCGGCCTCCCCTGTGGCCCACCCTCGAGGACCCCCGAGAAACCTCCACCCCCAGCGCGCCCCGCGGCCCGGCCACGCGCGCTCCCGTGGGCCCCCCTGCGTTCCCCGCGGCGCAGCGGGCCACACCGCAGACAGCCCGAGCTCGATGTTAGCCAAGTGTTTTTGCGAGGCCTGAGGGCAGATTTGAACTCGGCACCCCGACTGCGGGCGAAGCTGTGACCCGAGCGTCCTGCTGTGCGGCCCTTGGGCGGGCAGGACGGCCCCGGAGGAATGCCCGGCGCCCTGGGCCGGACTCTGGGCTGCTGGACGCCTTTAGCCCTTCTCTGGATAAACGCACGGATAGCGGCTCACCCCAGCTGGGCCACCGAGTCAGCAGTGACCGCCACGGTGGTCAGTTAGCGTCGCGTGAGGTCCCAGACCGCCCTGAAGAGCGGCCCTCACCCGAGGCACTTCTGGAGGCCGGACTTCGGGACAGAGGACCGCCGAGATGGCCACGACTGCGCAGTCTGAGGACCCAGGAGCTCAGCGAGCCAGGAGGGCTGCCGAGATGCAGCGGGCCGCTGGACGGGGGGAGCTCTAGGGGCTCCAGGGAGGGGGCCCCTCTCTATGTGGATTAGAGGGCAGGGCAGTTAGAGTTAGCTGTAAATACATTTCTTCTCTCTACCACATACCTTTTATCAGATATCTTTAATCCTGGAGGCCAGACCCCGGAGAATTGCAGACTAGTTTTACTTAGCAAATTAAACAATTTTAAACATCTAACTGAAAGCCGGGCATGTGTTCAGCGGCTAGGGGTACAGCAGCCCCCTGCTCCCAAGGAGCTTACTGACTGCTGGGAGGAAGACACTGACAGTGAGAACCAGGCACCAGATCCAGAACGCAGGGCACCCGGGAGCTGGGCCAGCCTGCACAGGGTTTCTTCTCTCTTGAGCCTGTTGCTCCCACCTGTTGGGGCTCCAGGAAATCTCCAGGATGCACATTTCTCTTGTATTGGTCTTAAGCTTTCACCAAAGGTAGCTGATGCAAAAAATCCCAACTCTCAAAAACAGGCAAGAGGCTTGGACATCTTCCCTGGACTCCAAGGAGATGCTGAAAGCCCCTCACTAGCCTACTGCCCGACTGAAATTGCTCTTGTGATGAAGTTCAGCCATTTAACGTTCCCAATCCCTTTTCTTGCTGCCTGAGAGACCAAGTTCTACCAGGGTCATGGCTGGACTGCTCAGGTAGCTCTTGGGGGTAGTCACTTTTCTCCAGGACTTTTGTTACCTCCCCAGAACATCTCCCAGGAGTTTCTTTTCCTCAGTGATGGGCATTGGGGTACTCATCACTTTTGGGGTCCCCCTCCCAAATTAGCACTATCACTGAAAGACTAGATTCTGGGAGTATAAGAACTGAGGGAATTCAACATTTCTTCCTTATGGGATTGTGGGCTTCATATTCTGCTTCACTACCGGGTGATGAATCAAGAGCTTCACATGGCTGGGCCACCACTCTCCCAACTATGATGATGATCAAGATGATCAAGATCAAGAGCTTCACATGGCTGGGCCACCACTCTCCCAACTATGATGATGATCAAGATGATCAAGATCAAGAGCTTCATGTGGCTGGGCCGCAACTCTCCCAACTATGATGATGATGATGATGACGATGATGACAGTTATTGCCCTTCAAAGAAGGCCATTACATCAAGAGAATGACATGACATGAGGGACTTGAACTAAATGGCTTCTGACCTAGCCTCAGCCCTTTTTTTTGGCACTTGGAACCCTTTGGCGGGCAATTTGGCTAAGCCTGTGAAATCTCTTTTTAAATACATGAAATGAAGATGAGGATAAAGGAAGACAGTTTTTTGGAAATAGTTATCCAAATACTTAAAAATTACCCCATGGATCCCCACATTAAGAACCCCTCTTTTAAATCTAGGAACCAGCAATTCCAAATGGTTTTTTCTCTTTTTTATGAATCTGTCTTTAAAAAGTAAATGTGTTATGAGATGCCCAGAGTAATTTAATATACTATTCATTCTATTTTAGATATATTCGTTAAATACTTAAAATTACTTCAATGATCATTCCCCCCCCCAAATTCCTAGTTAAAGTTTACGTTAGTTAAATAAAATAAAATTTTATTCTATCTATATGCTAAATAGAAAATAATAAAATTTGTAAAATTGTAGTGTCTAATGTGGGGTAGTCTCCAAGAATTAAAAGAAGTAAACTAGGAGCAGCTAGGTTGTAGAGTGGATAGAACACTGGTCCCGGAGTCAGGAGGACCTGAGTTCAAATGTAGCCTTAGACACTTAATTGCCTAGCTGTATGATTTTGGGCAAGTCACTTCACCTTATTGCCTTAAAAATAAAAATTAAAAAGAAAAAGCTAGGAGGAGGAAGTAAACCAATAAGGCCTCTTAACATAGTCTTAATAATCATATATATATATATATATATATATATATATATATATATATGCGCTTAATTTTGATTTTTTTCATTTGAACAAAGATTTGTAGTATTTGACCTAGTCTTAAATCTATTTTCCTGTTGAGCTTAAATTCTGAATTTTGATTTAAAATCAAAGTGGAAATGATTACTCTCACAGATATTTTATGGAAAATGATATAATTTTATGAACTCATTGCTTTGGAAAATTTATTTTTAGCAAAAAATTCATAAGTATAATTTTGGATCATGTTTATAGGTCAAGATCCAATGATATGTCAGTTAAGTTTTATTTTTCATCTGCTACTAGATAAATATATTTCAAATGGAATTGGAATCCAATTTAATTTATTGGAAACTTCAGGAACATTTTCATAGAAAGTCACTTCCAAAAATTCTAAACGATCACAATAGCTTTTTTGACATTCAGTACAGTTCTCAATTGAGTGGTTCCTAAATTTTAGTTTCTCTATAAAACTTTTTTTTAGTCTTGAACATTGAATGCTTTTCCTCCTCCATGCCCCTTCCCCCTCCTAATATGTGGAATTGGTTAACTTTTGATAAGAGTTATCTTTTCATCTTTGTAATCCACCCATAGCCAGGTTATCTCTATATCTAATTTGATCACTTACTCAGGTGGTAAAGGTTGGTCAGTGAAGAAAGCAACCAACTTTCCTCTCAATTCTCAAAGAGACAATTCTCTGCCATAAGAGAGCCAGCTGACCCTGTTACTCTTCTCAGATGTAACATATTCTATGCATAAACAATTTGAGACTTAAAGGAATCTTGATTTTATAAAATTATTTTGAAAGCCTCATCAAATATACTTAAGTTTTGTAGCATTTTTTTTTTTGAGGCCAAAACCTGTTTTGTCTTTTGGAGTCTGTCATTTTTTTTTGCTCTGTAAATTTCACAACTGTAGAACTAATGTTTTGTTTTCTTTCTAAGTTTGAATTAATTGGTTAAAAATAACTTCTCCATTTGACAGCTTTTGAACATAAAGTAGAATATACACTTCCACTTTATTATTGGTAGAAACTGTTAAAATTGCTAGGTTATGATCTTCGGGTCTGATTGCAAAGAGTAAATAATACTTTTTTTTTTGAACTCTGTAACTGTAACTCATTCAGCATGTTAAATGTTTAAAGAGAGACTTATTTTTAAAATATAAAACAGGAATCATCTCTAGCTTCTTAACTGAATAGTCTCCAAACTTCAATTGCTTTGGCTCATGACAAAATGTATTTTTCTGCAATAGTATGAATTTCTTCATTTTTTACAGTTTGACAGTTAACTAAATCTAAAGTTTGGTTACCTTTCTGCTTTCTCCACAGAAATGAATGAATTGATGTTTTGTGTTTTCAGATAGTTTTTCTTTTACTTCAAAAACAACCATCATATCTACCTTTCATATTTTCATTGTAAAGACAAGGTTTTAAGCTTTCCATGGCAAGAATTTCTCCAAAAGTTAGACAGTAGTGGTTGGGGATATTCAATATCTCCATAAATTAAAAACCAAGTTTAATGTATTCTTTATCATATTTTCTCTTTCCTTTTGTAAGATGGGTATCTTAATTATGACCTATCAAAATGCTTTTGACTAGTTTCCTGATCACCATAGGCCAAATCTGAATGATAATCGTCAGATTCCTCATTTACACAGTTTTCAGCGTTCTTATTTTGTACATTTCCATTTCTCTCTCCCTCCTCTACCTCATTCTACCTAAACTGTTCTATCTAAAGTTTCCAGTGACCTCTTACTTGCTCAATCTATTGGTCTTTTCTCCATCCTCCTATTTCTGACTTCTTGTAGTTTTTGACAGTCATTCCCTCTGCTATACTGCCTAGCCACATTTTGAGGTTCCATTAAAGAATTTTTTCACTTGAACCCCTTGGATGATTGTCATTGCCAGCCTCCAACTGCGAACTGCTGCTTTAACTGCCCTATTGGGCAGATTCTTCTCAAAATCTTCCCTGGGATCCTGTTTGACATGGGTCTAGAAAGGCTAGTGAAGTCCTTGGCCGACTTATAACTCACCCTTCCAGGGCTTGTCTCCCTATTAGAATGTAAGCTTTTTCCCCAATGTAATACTTCTTTTTTCATTTGTTCCAAGGGGGAAAAGTGTCAGTCAGTAGAACATCTGCTTGTTGTCTGTAAATCCCAACCAGTTTAACCTGATGCCACCCCCCCCCCCCCAAGTCATTTGTTCTTGCCTGTCCTCCTGCAATTAGGGGGGAGATCCAGTGGGGTGGTTCTGGTCTCTTGGCCAGGATTACAAGAGGCAGATGAGTCCCACAAAACATTTAACATTCTTTATCTGAGAGGGATACAAAGGGACACCCCTGCATGCCAACCCACTTTCCCAGTGTAGCCAATTGTAATGTTTCCCACCCACTGTTTCCCCCTTTCCTGAATGTTAATAAAAAGGATCAATAGAATTACTGGCTTTATTGAGGTTGTCAGAGTGACTGTTATGTACATTACTGTTAATAAATTGATCCTTCCTGGGGTCCATTAGCTTAATTCTACCTTTACTGCTTGTTTGGTACAAAGGCCTATTTATTTCTATGCCTACTATAGGTTTTTTTTTTTAATATCCAGTGAGTGTTAGATTTTGTCTAGTCTTTTCAACATCTGTTGATTTAATATAATTTTATTAATTTATACTATTTACATGGTTTACTTACTGGTAAATATCTAGTAGCATCATGGTATCTATTTTTCTAATTAGTATTATTACTCATTTAGCTAATATTTTATTTTAAATTCTGTGTCAGTCTTCATTAGAGGTATTAATAGTTTTATTTCTCCCTAACTTAATTATTGAGGCACATTTGTATCATGGAGATAGGAAGGGGTCATTTTTTTCTATTATTGAATACAGCTTATACAATTAAAGGGGTTTTTCTTTGGATATATGATAAAATTCACTTGTAAATTTATCTGAAGCTTTTTTTGTTTGGGATTTCATTTATGGCTTATTTGGTTTCTTTTTCTGATGTAATTCTTTTTTTAGTCATGTCCAATTCTTTGAGGCCTCATTTAGGGTTCTTTTGGCAAAGATACTGGAATGGTTTACTATTTTCTTTCTCCAGCTCACTTCACAGATGAGGAAACTGAGGCAAATAGAGATTAAGTGACTTATCCAGGGTCACATAGCTAATAAGTGTCTGAGACTGGATTTGAACTCAGATCTTCTTGATTCTAGGCCCTACCTTCTATCCACTGAGCCATTTAGCTGCTTAAACAGCCTCTTTTATTAATCTGGATATTTTATATTGGGTATAAGTATTTATTTCATTTAAGTTATCAGTTTTGTTAGTATCTAATCAGACAAAACAATTTCTGTTAATTTCTTTTATTTCCTCTTCAATTGTTTTGAATTCTCCTTTTTTGCTTGAAATATCTTGGAGTACATGGGGACGATCTTCAGGATGTCTTGTAATGAAGTAATGAAGGTTTGAATCAGAGAGTATGGACATTTTAGTAATATTATTTACATCATTATAAATTGCTTTCCAAAATAGTCATACCTTTTCACAGTTTCACCATCAGTCTTCCTGTACTTCTCATTCCCAAACCCTCCTAATATTAACTTGTTATTTTTTTGTCACCTTTGTCAATTTGCAAGGTGTGTAGTTTTGAAACCTTAGGGTGGTGTTAATTTACATTTCTTCTATTACTCCTGATTTGGAGTATCCTTTTATGTGGTTCTGAATACTTTGTAATTCTTTTTTTATCATACAAATAGTAATTCTTGTTTATTTCTTTAAAATGTGTCCCGGCAGTGAAGTGTAATGAGCTTTGGAAAGCAGTGTAAAAGAGCTTTAGATCCTGAACCAAAGGACTCATATCACCCTTTTCCTGGTGAGGATTACTCCTGGGGCCATAGGAAAGACCCTTTCTCTCTTTCTAGACCCTTCCATTTACTTGACAGTTCTTTGGAGATCTGTTTATTCTCATCCTTTGACCACTTATCTATTGGGGAATGGTTATTAGTCTTTTTTTTTTGTTTGTTTTTGCAAGGCAATGGGGTTAAGTGATTTCCCCAAGGCCACATAGTTGAACCCAGGTCCTCCTGACTCTAGGGCTGGTGCTCCATCTACTGGGCCTCCTAGCTTCCCCATTAGTCTTAATTTATGAATTGTTTACATATCTTGACTGCTCTGAAAACCAAAGTGACTCCATTTTGTGAACAACCTTTATTTTGAGAATTCAGTTTTGTTTTTCTGTTAATCACTTGATTTGGGGGAATTCTGTTGCTCACTTACTTGGAAAGTCCCAATCTATCCTCCAGTAAGAAACCAGATGACCTAATCTTATATCCTGTTTAACATTCTATTGATTGTTTTATTTTAATTTATAAAAATCTGTATTCAGATTTTCATAAATCTGCATGTCTGCTGAGGTGCCTTTGACCCAATTTATTATGCTTGTCTTGCTAATAAATCTAATAGGTTGGAATCTTTCTCTGCTCAGTTTTAATAAATCCTCTCATGACATTTTTTTGGTGGGGCCAGAGAAGAGGTTGAGAGGGGACCTTGGCCTTTCCGGACAGCTTTAAATAACAACCATTTACAGCATTGAGTGTCTTCTTTTTGAAAGACTGGCCTGGGGGGTTGGACTTCCCATTGGAATTGCAAAACAGACTCAGTGCCCTTCCCAGGCCAGGGTGGGGTATGGGCTGCAGTACAGAGTAGACCCTTGGACTTTTCCAGCAGACCAGTGGAACCCTGCTTGGGAAGGCCCATTTCGTGTATTGCTGACCATCCCAATGGTTATCCAGATCAGAGAAAAAGACTCTTGAATACACTGTTGACCACGTAGAGCTTGCTTAATGTGAGAACCATATATCCCAAACCCTTTTTGTTTTGCTTTCTCTTTATACTATCACTATAACTTTCCCAGTTAATCTATGTCATCCATGGGAAAAATGGATATTTTTTATAAAACCATTTGCTTTTTGCTTCATGATCATGCACTCATCTTATGTTTTAAAATCTTACTCATTGCCTTGTTGCTTAATTTTGATGTTATAACTGGATTCGAGAAGACTTAATACTGTTAGTAAACTTTATGGTGATGTAGGGCATGCTTTGTACCATCTTTGTACCATCTTAGAATAATTGGTCCCATCCTAGGTTGATCGTCATTTCTACTAATGGTTCTGATCAAAGAGTAATGTTTCCTGTTACTGAAAAGGAAATTTTCCCATACCTGGCAGACATCCTAAAACACCATCTTTGAAAGGGACTTTTATGCTCTTTTTCTTCGCCACTTCTAGAGTTTATGTCATAGAGAATAACAAGCTAAGACCCAGCTTTACAACACTCGAGTTATTTTCAAGTTTAATGAACTTAATGCCATCAAACTTAGGACTGTATTGCTGGTAATTGCCATTCCCCTTGTGCCCAGAGACTTGGGGCACCTCCTCCCCCTCCTGGTCTCTGTAGGGCCCTTCTCTGCCCTTGCTTTTGAGCTGGGCAGGGGACACCAAACTGGACCCTGCTGGGCATTGCCTGAAGCTTCCTTCTTTCAACCAGATCCAGGACTCCTCTCTGTCTCAGCAGGCTCTTGCTGGGGCTTTCCCCTGGGTCTGGTAGGCCAACCCCTGAGCTTTTTTTGTCTTTGACTCTGGGGCCTTGATCTCCTTGCTGACTCTCTCTTGTTGCCTCAGAACCGATCCTTTCACCAGCCTTGGTCTGCTTGCTTCAGGGATTCTTCAGGATTGTAATTGTCATCCTGTACCAGTTCTGGGCAGCCCTGGGCTGGAGGGAAGGTCTTAGAGGTGATTCTTATTCTTTTTTTTTTTAAACCTGATGCATATTTAAGTTTTACTGGGTTATTTGGGCTCCTCTCCATCCTAACCATCACCATCTTTCTACAACGCAACAGTACATTTTACTAAGGAATTGATCTTCTAACTGGGAAATGTAAGAGAGCTTGTGGTTCATTGGAATGGCTCGACTTTTGGTTGGGTAAAGAGTACCCTTGATTTGGAGTCTTAATACTGCCATTCTTAGAGGTAGCTAGGGGGTGCAGGGAAAGGGGACTGGGCCTGAAGGCAGAAGGATAGAGTCCAGTGTGACCCTGGGCAAGCTGGATCATCTCAGGCTGCCTCAGCCTCCTCATCTGGAAAATGGGGGATAATCACTGCTGCTTCTCAAGAGTTGTGCGCTCCAAATGAGGTCAGAATTGTCAAGTGGTCAGCATTTTTCCTGGCACATTAGCAGGGGCTTCAGAGTGCTTGTTTCCTTCTGGCCTTATCACGACCGTCTCTCCTAGTGGTGCTTTCTTTGTTCCTCTGTGCTTGCTGCTGAGCCTAGAGGGAAGAGATTACAGCCCTGTCTTGACTGGCTCTTGTCTGGACCCTTGCTGCCATAGACCTGTCCTTTAGGCCCTGTCCTGCAGCCCTCAGGGTCCCTGTGCCTTAGACCCTCCCTTTCTCACCAAAGATTTGACTGAAAAAGGTGAGGTCCTCCCCTGTGAGCTCCAGTGCTGTTTTATTCCATATATCCTTATATGGTAGGGATTGTGCTGGTCACAAAGCATATAAACACTAAGAGTGAACTAATCACATCCTCGAGAAACCCCTTTTTTAAAATAGTATTTCATTTCTTCTTTTCTCCCTGCGTCCTTCCATCCCCTCCCTTCTTCCTAAAATGGTAAGTTTTTCATATAGGTTATATATGTTCAATCAAGCAAAACATATTTCCATATTAGTCATGTTGTGTAAAAAAGGAACTGGCCAAAAATAAAGAGAAATACACACACACACACGCACGCATGCACGTGCGCGCCTGTATTCAGACATCATCAGTTCTTTCTCTGGAGGTGAATAGTGTTTTCCTGAGTCCTTTGTCATTGTCTTGGATCCTTGTACTGCTGAGAAAAATTAAGTCATTCATAGCCTATCATCCCAAGGAGTTGCTGTTAGTGTATACACTGTTCTTACTTCATCTTACTGCAGTTCCTGTCTGTCTTTCTGGGCTTTTCTGGAATCTGCTCGTCACTTTTTATAAAAAAGTACTATTCCATCACATTGATAGATCATGGCTTCTTCAGCTAGGCCCCAAGTGATGGGCATGTCCTCAATTTCCTGTTCTTGGCCACCACAAAAAAGAGCTGCTATGAATAGTTTTTTCCCCCTTTTTATGATCACTTGGGGGTCCCATGGGGGTAGGTGCAGTTAAAATGCTCTTCAGAATGATTGGTTCAGACACTTAGCTTCTAATATACTTGAAGAAGTCTTCACCAAATTAAGAGAATGCATTCAAAGCAGTTCCATGCTGGTCATTTGGGAGAGAATTGGGCTTTCTGCAGAGGGCACGGCTTGACTAGGAGGTCAGATGGCCACTGAAAGGCCTTGAAATTGATTGCGAACCAGAGTGTGTGGAATGAAAATGGACTGTAGTGGACACAGATGAGGCCCGCTGCAAAATCGTTTAGCTGAGAAAGTGAGAGCTGTGGCAGTAGAAAGAAAAGGATGTATGAGAGAAATGTGGAGGTCGAAATGGCCAGATTTGGTGAAGGGCTCACAGTTTTTATCTAAGAGGCTTTGGCAGAACTGTTGAAATTCAACCAATTCAGCTGAGCTCTTGGCCTGCTCGTACCCTTGATGCTGCTGTCACCCACCAATGTCCCACTTCTGGAATCAAGAATTCTGAGCTCCCCTTATCGTACTCCTGTTCTTTGTTCTCATCATGATCTCTGATCCCTCCAGGGAATTCTTTCCCAGGTCGTCATCTCTCCTGTACAAGCCACTCTCTCCAGCCCATCTTGACCTCTTGTTGAACAAATGCAACTCCACACTGTCCTTTCTTGAATCTCTCACTCCTTTATCCTATTCCTGATTGCACCCAGGCAAGCCTCGGCTTTGGATGGCTCCCACCATTCATTGCCTTTGTTCCTCCATGCATGCTGCTGAATGAAGGAGAATATCATACAACTTGTTTTGACTGGGTCCACTCTACATTATGTTACATAGCCTTATGTGGGCCTTCATTGCTGTCCTCCTCCCCTCAGCCTTGGATCACTCCCACCATACATTCTTTTCATCCTGCACAAACATGTGTTGCTGAACAAAAGTGAAGAAAGCACGCAACCATTCTGACTGGGTCTACTCTGCATTTATGTTACCACCTTACCTGAGTCCTCACTGTTGGTGAGGCAGTCCTTTTAACCCTCCCTGAGATGGTGAGCTACTCAGGTGAGCCCTTCCACAACTCATCCCTCCTCAAACCTCCCATAGCCAGATTTGGGCTCCAGTCCTTTAGACCCTAGGCAGATAGTGGCATAAGGAGTCCATCTTCTGCAAAGACTACTGGAATATTAGAAAGCAACGTAAAGGAGAGTAGGACACAGGCCATATGCACAGGAAGCTACTGAAGTTACCAGTCAGTAGCTTAAAAAGTGCTTCAGATCATAGCAATGCGAGAATGCCTGCAGGCCAAGGGAAAGAGGCCCAAGAATGCCCTCTTGGAGCACTGGGGAATGGTTCCAATCTTAGTGGAGACCTGAAGCCACAGAGCTGCCCAGAATGCCTCTCCTTGCCTTCACTTCCCAGGCAACCAAAGAAAGGGGAATAATGACACTGAGGGATGAAAATCGTTTTAGAAACTTTTTATTCGTACCAAAAATCTGGACATCCAGGGAGTTCAAATCTTGCCATGTGCACTTCACTGTAATGGAGCATTTCATGTAAGAAATGTTGTAATAGTTTTTAAGAAACTTCGGATCCTGACCTGATAAGAAAGAGACCCAAAGGAGCAATTTGTATATGAACAACATGATAAAGAAAATCAACCTGGATAGACTTGAGAGCTCTGAACAGCATAACTGATTTGGAAGATGAAGCATGCCATGAACTTTCTGACAGAAGGGATGAACTCAGAATGCAGAACGAGTCACTCCTGTTACTGGATATGACAGATTAGGGGATTGCTTTCCTTGACTGTGCATATTTGTCATGATGGTGTTCTGTTCTTTTTTCTTTTTTTGATAAATATTGAGGAAAGGGGGAAAATGCTTATGAGAAATTAAAAGGAATTCCTGGTCTAACCAAAATAATATCAGTAAAAACGGAAAGCTATGATGAATATGAGATGTTAAGATGGAGATATTTCTGGGATACCCTCTTTGAAATATCCAAACGGCTGTTGGTAAATGAGACTTCAGTTCAGGGGACACACTAGTTGGGGGTGTAGACCTGGGGACCTGCAGCCTGGATATGGTGGTGAGCCTCGTGAGAGCTTGGGAGATTGCGGAGAGAGGATGCTGAAGGGGAAGAGAAGCGTTGGGGGATACCAGTGAGCACCAGCTCCCAAAGAGAGGGGAGACATGAGGGACAATAGTCCCTGAGGACAACAGGGTCGGCAGTGGCAGATGGTGTAGAAGCCTGAGGAAAATGAGCACTGTAAAGAAATCAGCAGCCTTGGCAATGAACAGATTTCAGGGTTGGAGGAGAGGAGGTAGAAGCAGTGAGTGTAGACAATTTTTCAAGAGTTTGGCAGTAAAGGGAAAGATATTTAGAGAATCCGGAGACAATAGAGTCCAGTGAAGGTTTTTTAAGGATGGGGAATTTGAAGTCAGTAGGAATGCAGCTAGCAGTTGGAGATGTGGGAATAGAGAACCAGGAGAGGAAGAAAAGAATGAATATGATTGAGGTTGCATTTTGCTGGAGTAACTGGAGGGAACAGGGTCAAATCCACATGTAGAGAAGTGGGCCTCTGCAAGGAGAAGAGAATGGAGTAAAGGAGGAGAGTGAGAGATGATGTAAAGGACTATGGAGATGGAGAGAGGAGGGAGCAAATCATCTATTTTCTCAGGGTCTTGGTCTTGTGGGTGGTGGGGAGAGCAAGGTGTGAAAGGTTTGAGGAGAGAAGAGAACATTTGGAATAGCTTTTTGGCAGAGTGCGATCAAGAATCAATTAGGAAGAAGTAAATGGATTGCTTTGCTGCATCAGGGGCCATTTGAAGTTGCCTATCTTTGACCAGCACAGTCATGAGACTTTTTCCACTTCTGTTAACAGCTGAGTGGTCTGAGCAGAGGATGCAGATGGTTGGGGGGGGGGGGAATATTCCAGGGCTAAGGTTCGGCACAAGATAAGCAGAGCTTATAAGAAGAAGGGGTATTCCGTTTGCTATCTAGAAGACCTTGATTAGAAAGAGAGGAAAGTGAAATTAGAGCAGGGCTAATAAATGAATGACCTGACAGATACTGATGGGTGCAGAGTGTCGAAGTTTAGATTAGTACCAGGACTAGTCTTTACCTCTCTTTTTTCTCCCCAGCGCTTAGCCTTTAATCCGTGCTTATGGAGTTGAAATACGTGAAGAAATATGGGCATAGAAGAGGGTTAAGCATCGGCAAAACTGGAAGGAGAATGTTGGTTAGGTAGAGGAAATTAGGTGGTGGGTAATTATTAGTTTTTTCAATTCGCATTTATTTTTTTCTTCCTTTCACCTTCAGTAGATTGTGTCCTGAATCATTCCTCATTTCTATCCCTCCTTCGCTATGCCTTTCGCCCATCTCCTTAAAAATCCTTGACCCTTTCTGTTGAGGGCCATACCTGCCTGGTCACCTAGTTTCCCAGAAGTCTTGGAACCTTCCTCAAATCCCACACATACATTCAGTTTCTAAATCTTGACAGCCTTCTTCTCCCTAGTCACAAGGCCACCATCCTGTTTTGGGCTGTGGTCATCTTTTGCCTGGACTGTTACAGTTCCATCCAATTGGTCTGCCTGCCGCCAGTTTTTTCCCTACATCCATTGTTCACTTCTGACCATGTAATTGACCCTTATTCTTTTATTTCTTCCATCCTGTTTAGAGTAAGAATGTCAAAATTGATAGGATTCAGGTCTAGGTGCTCATCTCCTCTGACCTCCTCTGAGGTCTTCTAGGATTTCACATTTAGTAGACCTTCAGCTGTGTGTAAAATTTTCAAGGTTCAGAAAATGGTGCCATTTGTGGCCCCCTTCTCTCTTTGGCATGATGCCGTTTTGCCAAGTTGGTCGTATTTGTCTTTGGCTTCCCAGCCGGGCATTGTTCCCTTGTGCATAATGGTAAATGGACTGGCCCTTGAAAAATGTAATTGTTGTTGGACCTTCAGTATCTTGCAGTCAGGTGCCTCCATATCCTGATGAGAGAATGGCTTGGATTTTAATGAGTAGGTGGGCCATTTGTTACTAATTTCTGAGTGCAGATGTTTCTTTATGCTATTGCTTAGGTTAAGTAGACAATAATAATCTCCTTTAGTAATCTGCTGTGTATATTTATTTTCATTCCCTCTCCTGTTTCTAGATATTCAAGAATTTTATGAAGTGACCTTACTGGATAACCCAAAATGTATTGATCATTCAAAACAGTCAGAACCAGTCCGGCCTGTGAATACATGGGAATTTTCCAGCCTTCCTAGTACTACTGTGACGACAGACACACCGCCCAGCAGCCTTAGCCCCAGTGTAGAGGTAAGATTTTTTAAGAGTGGGGTTTTGTTGATCCATTTAACCAGACTTCAGTTTGAAATTTTATTATAATAAATTGTTCCCCCAGATTGATTCATGTAAGAGCTGGATCATTTATATGTTTAGATTTTTCAAAGTAGGATTGTCTGTGCGCACATGTATGTGTATGTTGGTACCTGTTCTGAAACTTGATCTTGGAGCATTGTTTGGCTTTCTAAGAACTTTGGTGACTTGTCCAGAGTCACTGAGTCAGTATATGTCCAAGGCAAGACTTGAATCTGCCTCTTCATCTTCTGTGCATACTACTTTGTACTATAGAGAAGTATGTGGAATGGAACAATTTTTGGGAGAAGCTTCTACTCTTGTTTGCCTTGTCACAAACAATTTCTGGAGTCATATTAGGTTTTGGTATTTCGGGTCAGACATTTATTTAATTCATGCTGTGTTGTCAATATTGTATGTTCATTGCTTAGACATTCAGATGAAACCTATTCGGATATCTTCTTCCACCCCAGGACATCGACCTTTCTGGACTTTGTAGTTAACTTCCAGACTTGGTGGCATAATGGCTAGATGGATTCTGAGCCAGCCAGATCAGCTGTCTCTTCATTCTCTGTCTCCACTGCATCTTACATACCTGAGAAGGAGCCAGTGAATGAAGCTCCCAGAATGTCAGACTCCCAGTAGAAATGGGGGCTTCTAATAGAGACAGAAGGATCCCTTCAGGTTGCAGATGGACTTGTCTTTAAATTTGATAGTATTCTTGTTTCAATGTATTTTTATTTACTTTGTTAAATATTTCCTGGTTACATTTTCATCTAGCCACTCAGGTCACCGTGTTTGACTTCTGTGCTCTGGATAGAGGTGTTCTCTCTCTCTCTCTCTCTCTCTCTCTCTTTTTTTCTTGTGAGGCAGTGGGGTTAAATGATTTGCCCATGGTCACACAGCTAGGTAATTATTAATCATCCGAGCTCATGTTTGAACTCAGGTCCTCCTGACTCCAGGGCTGCTGCTCTCTTAAGACTAGAAGGGGTGGAACAGGTACTGACCCGTGCAAGTGGGAGGAATATTCTTTTTTTTTTTTTTTATTGAAATTTTATTTTATTTTATTTTTCCAGTTACACGCAATGGTGGTTTTTCAGTATTAATCCATTAGCAAATTCATGAATTCCGCATTTTTCGACTACCCTCCCTTCCCTCCCCTCCTCCCCATGGCAGTGAACAAGTCTGGTAAAAGTTGTACATGTCCACTTGTGTTTAACCTATTTACATATTAGTCTTGTGGCGAAAAAAGAATTAGAACTAAGGGGGGAAGAAAAAAAATCACGAAAAAGAAAGGAAAAACAAATAGTGCATTTTGTTCCGCTAAGTTTTTTTCTTTGGATGTGGCTGGAATCGTCTGTGGCAGGTCTCGGGTTGTCCTTGATCTCTGAACTGCTGAGAGGAGCAGTGTCCATCAGAGTTGGTCGTGTCACAGTTGTTCATGTGTACAATGGTGTCTTGCTTCTGCTCACTTCACTCAGCAGGAGTTTCCTTACCCTGGGGATGTTCCTCTTGGAATTAATGGGGCCAGATCCTGATGCTGGCCCTGTCTTTGTCCTTTTTTAATGTTACTTATAGTTTGTGTTTATTTATCTTTGTTTACATTTTCTCTAGTAGAGTGTAAGTTCCTTGAGAACAAGGTCCATTGTTATCCTTGTCCTTAAGTGTCTTTCTTGGTGTCTTACTATTTGTTATATTGAGATGAATGCTATAGAAGAGATTCATGTTGAAATTCTGCATTCAGTAAGCAATCTATAAATAATAATTTTGTTTTGCTTTTCACCTAATAGTATTTCTTTCCAATTATATGTAATGATAATTTTCAAATACATTTTTTGTAAGATTTGGAATTCTGCATTTTTCTCCCCCTCTCTCCCTTCTCCCTCCCAAGTCAGCAAGCAAGTCTGATATAGGTCATACACGCACAATCACGTTAAACACGTTTCCACATGTAGTCATGTTGTGAAAAAAGAAACCGCTCAAAAGGGGAAAATCACAAGAAAGAAAAAGCAAATAAAATGAAAATCTATGCTTCAGTCTGCATTCAGGTTGCCTAAATTCTTCCTCTGGATGTGGATGGCATTTTCCCTCCTGAGTCTTTCAGACTTGTCTTGGATCACCATGTTGCTGAGAAAGGCTAAGTCAGAGTTGCTCATCATGTGATGTTGCTGTTAATGTGTACAGTGTTCTTCCTCAGCATCGGGTCATGTCAGTCATTCTGGACCTTTCTGAAGCCTCTCTGCTCATCATTTCTTATAGAGTAGTAGCATTCCATTCCATTCATAGACCACAGTTTGTCAGCTGCTTCCCGACTGAGAGGCATCCCCAAATTTCTGGTTCTTTGCCACTACAGAAAGAGCTACAGGTGGTATCTTTTTTCCTTTTTTAATGATTTCTTTGGGATACAGACCCAGGAATGGTATTACTGAATTCTAGGGGTATGCATAGTTTTCTAGCCTCTCCAGAATGGAATGCCTCCATCAGCATGTGCAGTGTCCCATTTATCATTTTTCTTTTCTGTCACATTAACCAATTTGATAGGTGTGAAGTGGTACCTCAGAGTTGTTTTAAATTGCATCTCTCGAATCTGCCTTAGGGACAGCTAGGTGGTACGGTGGATAGAGTAACAGCCTTGGAGTCAGGAGGACCTGAGTTCAAATGTGACCTCAGACACTTAATACTTAATTAGTGTGTGACCTTGGGCAAGTCACTTAACCCCCCCATTGCCTTGCCAAAAAACCCCCAAACAAACCCAATAGTGATTTAAAACATTTTTATAGGCCTATAGATAGCTTTAAGTTTTTCATCTGAAAACTGTCTGTTCATATTCTTTGACCATTTTATCAACTGAGGAATGATTTCCATTCTTATAAATTTGATTTTAGTTTAGACATGAGACCTCTCAGAAATACTGACGGTAAAAATTTTTCCCATCTTTCTTCTTTCCTTCTAATCTTGACTGAATTGGTTTTGTTTGTACAAAGTCTTTTTATTTTAATGTATTCAAAATTGCCCATTTTGTTTTTCATAATGTTCTCTTATCTTTTTTCTTCCCTTCTCCATAGATCTGACAGAGAAAATTCCTTGGTCTCCCAATTGGCTTATGGTATCATCCTTTCTGTCTAAATCATGTATCCATTTTGACCTAATTTTGGTATAGGGTGGGAGATGGGGGGGGTCTTTGCTTAGTTTCTGCCAGACTACCTTTCATTTTTCCCAGCAGTTTTTGTTTAGGGAGTGAGTTCTTATCCCGGAGTCAGAGTCTTTGTGTTTATCAAACAGTAGAGATTGCCACAGCCACATACTACTGTTTCTTGTGTACCTGAGGTCCTGCATGGATCCACCTTCTATTTCTTAGCCAGCTCCAAATAGTATTGAATAATTGCCACTTTATAATAGAGTTCGAGAGCTTGGTCGAGCTTGGTCACCCTTCTTGCCTTTTTTCCCCCCATTAATTCCCTTTATATTCTTGACCTTTTGTTTTTTCAGATGAATTTTGTTGTTACTTTTTCTAGTTCTATCAAATAACTTTTTTGGAAGCTTGATTGGTTTGACACTGAATCAGTAAATTAATTGAGGTAGAATTGTCATTTTTTAGGTATTAGCTCACTCTCCCCATGAACTGCTGATTCCTTTCCGGTTATTTAGCTCTGACTTTACTCTGGGTGTTTTTCATGCTGGGGTTCTGGGACTGGCAGGAAGCCTCCTGGCTGGTCAGGCTGCTTGGGCCGGCTTACACAGACTCTGCTGGTGCTGACCTGTGCTCCCCAGATCTTTCCTGAAGTCCTTCTGAATCTAGAATCCATTTGGAGGTGTGATTTCATGTCGTTTGTGGAGGGAGCTGGGGAGAGCTCCTGCAACTCCCTGGCTGCTGTCTCCCCATCTGGCCTCAGCTTGTGCCCCATCAGTGGTGGTGAGCTATTGTTATTATTGTCTTATCCCAGCTTCTCACCTAGTGTCACCAATGGCAGAGGGGAAAGCTGAAAGGAGGGTTCTGAACGAAATGGTAGGGAAAAGAGAGCTCCTTATGGACTTGTTGAAATGGAGGTGCTTTGGCTCAGAGATCCCAAAATCATACAGTTTGAGAATTGGGGAGCCTGCCCAGCCGCCCTCCTGCTGGGGGGGGCCTCCTGATGTCTCAGCCGTCCACCTCCCTCTGGGTGGACAGGTGGTCAGGGTCCTGATGCTGAGGCTATGCAGACCTGGGGAGGTGAACAGAATAATGGCATCTCTTTTCTGCCTGACAGTCCGTCATCAGATCATCAGGGATCAAGCCCTCCCCCCGACCCTCCCTGGCCTTCACCAGGTAGTTGCTGTCCCACTTCTATCATGGCACCTGGAACTGGACACAGGCCTTCAGGTGGCCCACTGAATCACCAGATCTTTTTCAGAACAGTTACTATCTAAACACTCCTTTTCCTTCTTAGGAAGTTTGTGGTGGAGTTTGTACCCAAGTTCAGGATTGGCATTTTATCTCTTCAGTACTGTGCTTTTGGAAAGAAGGAATCAGACATTTTTAAAAGATCTCCTATATCCCATCTCCCTTGATAAATTCCATTTCTTTGGATCCTTCCAACAAGATGGGTGCTACTGAGGAAACTGAGGCAGACATCACTCAGCTTGAAAGTGTCTGAGACCAGGTTTGAACTGAGGTATTCTTGCTGCCCCAGAGGAGACCAGACCATCTCCAGGTTTCTCTAGTTAAGTTTTAAAGAATACAACTCTATTTTAGGGGAGTGACATTTTGTTTGATTCGTTATGACTCAGCAGGATCAGTGGATAGACTGACCTTCATAATACCATGACTAAGGCCTGGAAATTTCATGATTGCCTCACTGTAAGGTTAATATCCCAGTTGAGGGTTTTTTATACTAGAAAGTGAAAAGAAAAGCTGTTCTAAATGTCAGATTCCAAAGTACAGAAGAAAGGGATGAGTATTCTTTTCTTTCACGGTGGTTTTTTCCAACCTACTCTTATGCCATTTTCCCAAATGGCAAGGAGATGCTAAGCAGAGGTTTTAGAGTTGCTAAGTTGAGCTAAAAATGGTTGACTCTCATGGTACTGTGACATTGAAGAAATGAGTATGACTGTCTCAATTTAATTTCCCTGTCAAGAAAACAATATTTCTTAGGGACTTTGTGACATTAACCTTATAATTTTTAAGATTCTGCACACAAAAAAAATTTGTGTCAAAATTGTTTTTGACAGCTGATTGGTTAAAGCATACCTTAAAGTTAGTTCTAGAGGAACAGAACCAAGATGTAAAGAAAGGCAGGGACTTGCCTGAGTCCTCCCCCAAATTTAAAGGAAATCAGGGGCATCCAGCCTTTTAGCTTATCTGGGCCACATCACCCCATGAAAACCTGTCAGGGACCATGTAGAATTTATAACTCCAGTGGAACTCCTAATGCCAATGAGGATAGTAACAAAATATAATAATGCTGCACAAATGTGGTTTGAGGACCATGTGTAACCTGTAGGTTGGACATACTTACTTTAAATAATGTCCCAAAACAAATTCCCAAGCGACAGTGCCCACAAAAAAATGGGGTGAAATAATTTTCCAACCCAAGATCACTTAGAAGGTCAGCAGGAAAAGTCTGTTGGACTAGGGTGAGAGAGGAGAGCAGTCTAGCATAGACTGGGTCCTAGCCAACTAGGAGCAGCTGCTTCCAGAGCTCTGTGCCCACAGACAGTGAGGGGGTCAAAGTGCTGGTTAGAAGGAGAGCTGGTTAGATAGGGTCTCTTTGCTGACTCCGAGGGAGGATTCTTTAGGCTTTGGCCATACACCGGTCCAGTCTGTGGTCCCGGGTTTCAGTCCCAGGGTAGGAGGAGCAGTAGCACCCCAGGGCTTGGGGATGCAGTGGGGTGGGGACTCTTCTCACAGTTCCAGGGCAGAAAAGAGCACTGGTCAGGAAAATAATTAACACCTCCCTTGAGATCATACCACCTTCAAAGAACTGAAAACCTGAAGATCCCTGGAGGTGCCTCAAAACAGCTGTACAACCGCCCTGAAGCTTGGGACAGTGTGCCCTCCACCCTAGAAGCAGAGCCCCATTATTGCAAAGACTTCAAAGTCAAGAAATGGGCTGGAAAAATGAGCACCCAGCTGAAAGAATTGTGCCTATTAGTTACTCTGATAACCAAAAAGATCAAACAGAAACTCAGAAGAAGAGAATACCACAATCAAAACTCCTGCATCCATAACTTGCAGGAAAAAGATGAATTGTTTTAGGTCATGGAAGAGGTCAAAAAGAATTTTAAAAATCAAAGAGGGGAAGAGAAATGAGAGTGATTCAGGAGAGTCATGAAAAAAAGAGTTAACATCTTGGTAAAGGAGACACCTTAAAAACAGACTGGACCAAATGGTGAAAGAGGTATTTAAAAAGGAGGGGGGGGGGAGAATGCCTTGAAAAGCCTAATTTGCCAAATTGAAGAGGATACCTAAAGTTATAAAGTTACTTCTAAGTGACTGCCAAGTTCATACTGTGTTGACCCCCCTCCTTTTCACTGGGCAGCTTGAGGAGGAGCCCTTGCGCTAGTGACTGGCAGGACCTGAGTTTGAATCCTACATCTTCAGACTTTCTTTATCTGAGGGCTTAATAAATATTTATTGAATTGAATTGAATTTTTTTGACAGTGGGTAAGTTACTTAGCCACTCCTGTCCCAGCTGTACTCTGTACGCTGTCCCTTCGTGGTCTGGGTCATCAGCTCCCAGGGACTCGGCTCTCCTCTGAGTGTCCTCACCTCTCCCATGCTCCACCAACCGCCTCTTAGTTGTCTTGAGCCACATTTACTATCGGCATCTCCAGTTTGAGACATCCGTCTGGAACTCCTCGGTTGGCTTTCTCTCCAGACTCCTCCTCATTCCCAGCAGTCACCTCCTAAGTCACCCGGCCTCCTCCCCTCTTCAGGGCCCCCCTGAGGTGGTCTCATCCTTGGCATCCCTTCTCTGGGTGATTGCTCTTCAGTTGTCTGAGGTTTTTCCCAAGGTGCAGCTGTGACCCCATTGGACATCTTCTCTTTGACTTGTGGATTCTCTTTTGCTTGCTCAGCCCTCCCTCACCTGGGGTCTCCCTAGCCTTCCAGCCTCCCTAGACATCTCCCAAGCTTTTGGGTGCTTCCTACCTGCTCCTCACTGTCTGTGGCTTCATGTTAACTCTGGTTGCTGTCCAGAATGTGCCCCTAAGAGCCCCCTTTGCTCTGCTTCTCGTCCCTTGGCCCTTTCCTGCCTCTCTCAGCGCTGCCTCTGGGAAGCAGTGGCCTTCCTTCTGGTTCCTTCAGGAGCTCCCATGTCCCTTCTCACCCTGACTAGGTCACCTTCTTGCTGTCTGCTCACCTGCTCCAGCGTCTGCTGGTTCCCGCCATGAATTCTAGCCTTTGTTTGACATCTCCCCACCCCCCTGAAGATCTGTCGAGTTTTGGGGCTTTTCCTAGCCTCATTCTGGGGACTCTCCTCTTCTCTGACTACAGGCACTTGACTGAGGGGCTCAATCAGCACCTCTGTCAGTGATTACTGAGTGTACTTGGCAAGCCCATCTCATCCCCAGCCTCTGGCTGGGCAGCTCCAATGGCTGTGCCACCACTAGCTCCTCCTTCTCCCTCCTCTACTCGGGTTCACTCTGCCTCATCTCTCGTCCCTTCCCTTCTCAGTCCTTGTGTCCAGTCTCCCTTGTCCAGGCCCTTAACGTCGCCTTTGGGGGCTGGTGAGGAGCTCTCCGAGAGATCTCCTTGCTGCCTCCTGCCTGGCTGCTAGAGTGGTCTCCTAAAGACTTGAACTCATAAAGGCCTCCTGGTCATCCTAGTCGAGTGCGTCCTTCTCGGTCATTACTATCACTCTGTGTTCGCATCACAGTGACCTGTTTGCTGTTGTCCATCCACCATGTCTTAGCTCTGGCTTTTTCACTTTTGGACGGCTGTTTTCTTTGATCCTGGAACGTTCTCCTTCTTTAACCCTATCTCTCTTTCTAGAACCTCTCCTGCTAGAATCCCTGTCTCTCCTTCAAGAAAATCATCTTGATCCCCTAGCCCCTATCTGAACCTGCTTCTGCATGTGCTTCTACATTCTAAATCTGTGGGAACCCCCGCCAGGTGAATGTGTGGACCATTTGTGACTGACTTCAGGATCTCAGTCTGGGGTTTTCTTGGATCCTGGAGGGGTTTTCCATTTCCTACTCCTGCTCTCAATTTTTAAGTGACTTGTCCAAGGTCATACAGCTAAGAAATGTCTGAGGTGGGCTTTCTGTGCTACTGGCTCCTCTCTCTATATATATCCATACCTAGGTAGAGTGGTATGGCTATGTACTTATGTCCCAGAATTGAACTCAGAGGGGAGTCTATGGGATTGCCTTTGGAAACAAGGCCAGAAAAGGAAGGAAGGCAACCGAGAATCTGACTTCAGACCCACCAGAAAGAGGAGGGGGGTTGGTTCTCTGGAATGATTTCCGATTGATTCTAGAGAATGAATTTATGGGAGAAGGTGGGAAAAGCCTCTGCTTTCTCATCTTCTGGAGCCTTGGGGTTGGCATCCAAACCTCAGCTTCTTCCCCTTGCACTTTTTATAAATCAAGTCAGAAGAACGACAGGGAGATGACCAGGCATCTCATGGTGTGTTGGTTTTTGCTTTTGGACTGTGAAGACCTTTAGCTTAGGCCTCTCCAAGGAGATCTTCTGTTTAGTTGCAGCTTTGGTATCTTCTGGTTTCCTTTGTGACTGGGACGGATAGAGAGGATCCAGCTCTTCCAGAACAAATCCTTGGCAGGGATCTTCAGCTTCTCTGATACCACTCTCCAAGGATGAAAGTGGTTCTTGGATCCCATGGTCACAGCTGATCAGGAGGGGACCTCAGGAGGCAAAGGAGATTAGGCTGGCCCCAGGAAAGCAGCTAATATGTGCCCAGAAAGGTGAAACCTACCAAGCCTCACTAGCTTGGCAGAATGCAGATCAAGCTGGTGCACACATTGACAAAATGCCTCAGATACAGAGAAAGGCAACAAAGGGGGCTTACCTATAGCCACCAACATCTGATAACTTGGAGATAATCACAGGGTGAAAGGCTGCTGGCTGAAATGGGATTTTAGCTTGGACACAGAAGTCAGGGAACCCGAGAATAGTGGGGTGCCGCCAGAGGATGCTTGGGATTGGAAGATGGAGCAGAGCATTTTGTGTGAGGAAGCATCCAGGAGATGGGGGAGGCAGTCTCTTTTTTTAGGAAGAGAAGTAAGTTAGAACAAGAATGGAAAGGTGTTAGATTGAAGGTAATAGGAGCTTTTTGAATGGGTGGTGACCTGGTCAGACAATCTTGGAAGGGTTTGGAAACTAGAAGGAAAAACCAAGCTGGGCCAGACCCAGGACCTTCCGATTCTATTGGACTATACTCTTATTCCCCAGCAAGTGAGAACCTAAGACGGCCTCACTTGAGACTTGCTGTGCTTGATCAGTATAGCCAAGTGGCTGGAAGCTCTGGTAGACTGGTGCTGGGGGCCCTTGGTGGGCAGCTGCCATGGGCCCTCGGTGGGCCGTCTGGAGGGAAGAAGGGGAAGTCAAGGAATGGAAACTGCCAAGTCAGGGGAGGTCCAGGCTCTCTGGCTTTGGCTCCACCCCAGGTGAAAGGGACAGGACACTAAAGGTGGTCAGTCATCTCCTGGTTTAAAAGCTGGTATTTTGGTGTAGGAAGAGCACACTGCTTGTAGCCAACTCTTTAGGGAATTTCATTTATTCTTAGATTCTCTTACAAGGAAATGTAATAACCCTTTCATTAGTAGACTTCAGGGACATAAGAGAAATTACACCAATTCATTATAGAAAAGAAACTGTCTCCTTTTAAACTGGAGTTGCCTCATCCTCAGGGTGCCCTCCCCTCCAGAGTCCCACGTGGAACATTCCATGTCTTACTGCCGGCGAAAGGCAGGGATTTTGTGAGCAGTGGGGTCTGAGATGGTTTCATGGCAGAAATGTTTGGTGGCGCTCGTTGCCTTTTATCTTGAGGTGCTTGGATTTGCTGGAAGCCCAGGCTGCTGGAAGCCAGGCCCAGCTGCTACTTGAGCTCTCCTCCTCCTCCTTGGCCCGCTTTCCCTCCAAGCATTTCACCCAATGCCTCCCTTTCCCCGCTGGGTCCTGAGCCATCCTGAGAGAAGAGGGCTTCATGAACCAGGCGTGGCAGCGGCGGTGGCAGCACTGGTGCTCAGCAGCTCGGGTATCCACTCGGGCTTCTTCCACGAGCTGCTGGACTGGGATGATTTTAAACTATTTCGCTACAGATAAAACAAGTGAACAGTAAAGGAGGTCTGAGGGCCCTTGTTCCTTTGGATTTCTTCTGAAATTTTCAGAAACTGTCATTCCCTTTTGGGCTACTTAGAGCTCCCCTTTCCTCCTGTGACAGTTGTCCAGCTCCTTACTCTCTAGGGGAGGGAGAGAAGTAAGCAAAGAATGCCCCGGAATTGCCTTCAAGCCCCCCTTTCAATCTGCTTCTTTAATGACTGAGGTAGCAGAATGGATTGTCTGTGCATCCTGACCACCAAGGTAAGCCAGGTGCCTGCTGGGGGGTGGGGTGGGGGGGTGGCTTTTGTTCCATTTTTTAGTTTAGAAATGAGTTGTGAGCAAACTACTCCAGTGTATTTTTTTTTTTTTTTGAGCCCAGTTTCTTATGTCTAGTTTGAATCCTCTGCTAGGGCTAAAGGGATTTTCTTTTGCTAGTTACTGAAAATAAAGCTGATGTAGGAAAACAGAGGAAATGAATTTCCCTTGACTCGGAAAGGGAGCTTTCTTTGTCTCAAGAAGAATCCCTACCTTTGTACTTTCTCCTTTTACATTTAAATTCCCTGTTGGCCTTTAGCTAGTGACTTTTATATGAAAAGAATATCATGTAATTTTATAGTGAGTATTCTTCCCCCACAAAATGAGTACTTCAGGAAGCATTAAACAAGTGATGTCTTTGTGGTCTTCAAAGTTTTCATTTAAAACCCATATCAACAAAGAAGATAAAAAATACAGAGGTAAAAATCAGTGAGGGTAGACTGTCTAGACTGAATTAAAAAATGGCTAGATTTGTACCCCTCCCCACTTCACCACATCTCTTACCCACTCATCATGATTTCCTTTTAAATTGATCTCTTCAGGAAGAGATAGTTGAATTATTGAATAGCTTCCATGTTGATCTGCTGGAAGACTGGTTCAAATTCTCATGGTTTTGGTTAATGGATCCTTTTGTGACAACTACAATAGGATGTTTTGTGGCTGTCTGTTTGCCTCTCTTGCCACCTCCCTGGCCTTCCTACTGTCCCCAAGTCCTTTCTGAGTCACATTCTGTTTGCTTAGGCTCAAAGCAAACCCCTAAGCTTTCTGTGGGGACTTGGGCAGCCGGTGTTCCAGTTTCCAAGGTCAGGGGGCTTTTGCTGCATCAGTTCACTCTGGGTGCTGAGACTTGTATCCCAGGACTCTTTCTTTACTGTTGTTTTAGCATTTAGGGTGAGACAGCATTGTAGGTAAGCATGGGGGGAAGTTCTTTTTAATATTTAATCCACGAAGGAAAAAAGTGAATTACAAAGTGATTCCCCCCACCCCCTGAACACTCTTTTAAGGGCTATTTTTAAAAAACAGTGTGAAAATATTAGTGTATTTTGCAATTGTGGAATGGTGGCAGTTACTTTCAGTTGTTGTGACAGAGGGACCCCAGCCAAGGCCCAGCTCACTTAGTGCTCACAATAGGCTTTTTGAACTCTTAGAGATGTCACCTCCTTCTGGTCACACCCTCCCTGGGACTTCTTGTGCCCCTAGAGGAATGCCCTATGCCTGGGATTTATTCTGGAGCCTTTGTTCTTCCAGGCTTTGCCTCTAAGAGTAGAGGCAGGTGTAGTCTTTTTTAAAAAAAAATCCCATTTTGTTTTTTCTATTTAAAAGCTCACTAATTTGGTTCCTTTTCTTTACAACTAAACAACTAAGAAGATCATCACTTCTTCTTTTCTCCCCCCCCCCCCACACATTGATGTATGAATTCATTTGCTATCTTCAAGCTAATAAAAACATGTTATATAACAATTAAAGTAAAAATAGCTAAATGTAGGCTGGAAATGAGGAAGCTATACAAGCTATATTCACGTCTAAAAGAATTGAAAGCATTTGTTTTAGGCAACCGTGTCATAATGAAAACTTTGGTTTTATAATGTGAAAAAGTGCAATTGAGATTGGTGTGAAGCTTTAAAATGCCAGTCTGGGGTTCAAGGGCTGGGAGATGATCCTCTGTGACCTCATCCCCCCAGACCTGGCCACCTAGCTGGAGGCCCTCTTGCCAAGATGAACTGGGACAGAGGGAAGGTGGCAATGGTTTGCTAGTGAAGCCTTCCAGAAAGCCTTGAGTTCTTGCTTACGAGATTGAATGAACAAAAGCTCACTTCTGATGAGCTGTCAAGGCAGCCCCCACCTGGAGGAGGAGGAGGAGGAGGAGGAGTACTGGATTGTGGGTCACCGCTCAGTTTTGTTTTGTTTTTTTAAGGTGTTTGGCAAGGCAATGGGGTTGACTTGTCCAGAGTTACACAGCTAGGTAATTATTGAGTGTCTGAGGTCAGATTTGAACTCTAGTCCTCCTGACTCCAGGGTCCGTGAACTCTCTATGCACTGTGCCACTAGTGCTTCTCTGCTCACGAAGGCATCTTTCTGATGGGATGCCACCATTAACAAGTGGCATCTCAATGTGCTTATGTGGTTGTATGATGGTTGCAGCCCTTGGCTGAACAAGACTCCTCTCTGAAAGCTGTCAACCTGGTTCTGTTGCCGAGCCTCCAGTGCTCAAAACTTAAAAGAGTTGATGACGTTTTTGTGAGGGCCTCAGTTTGCTGCTCTTCAGTTCCACCGATTTCTTCCCTGCAACCAAGCAAAGATCCTGGAAGGTCCCTAGCATGACCCTCCTTAGCTAGGTCATCTTCCCTTCTTTGGCACAACATTTCTTTTTTCTTCAGTTAAGTCCTTATTTGGCAGTCATTTGCCCAGTCTCAGCCTCATCTGTCCTTTCCAAAATGTTCCCCTCCAGAAGCAAAAGAGCTTCATGGCTTGCTGGTCTATACTCTGGTCAGCCCCATCCCTCGGAGGGCTTCTCCTGATGCCCTGTCTCCTGACTCTCCACCTGCAAAGGTCACTTTTGAACCAGTGTTAGCTTGGCTGTACACTTACAATTGTTGCTATTAAATTTCATCCTTTTAGATGAACAACTTAATGATCTAGCCTGCCAAGTTCTTTTGAAGCCCGATTGTCCCTGCCTCGAGGAGATTCCCTGACCCCTGGCCCACTTCTCTAGGCAGTGCCTTTCCATCTTGGAGTACAAGCATGGGTCACTAGGGGCCAGCAGGAAAAACTTGATCACATGGTGCCTAGCACCTTCCACCAATCTGCTAGTTTGGTGTGACTTACTCTTCATTGCTCCATGCCGGCTTTGGGGTCTTATTGATGGCCAAGTCTGGGTTTTGGTCTGAGCAAGTCAACTACTGCCAGCTGGGAAACTACTGGTACAGAGCCAGAACTTCACTCTCTGTGGGCTTCTGACTGGGTGAGAAGCTGGAGGGAGCTCTGCTGCCTCCTGGGTCTGTGACCTGGAAATGGGGAGTGGGGGGGACAAAACTGCCAGAAGTGACCCCTGATCTCTTATGGTGACCTGTGTATGGGGCTGGGTTTGGTTCTTGGCTTTTCTGGGTCTTGGTATACTCTGATTCAGACCCTTCCTGGTGCCGAACCCCCCTGTTCACATTTCTCCTTTCCATTAGTGATGTCAGCAGACAGTCACAACTTCATGAGACTTAGGGAAAAGCAGGTTATTACAAGAGAAATGAATGTGCCTGTGAGACAGAAGGGACTGCATTTATGACAGCTCAACCAAAGGAGGAGGAGAAAAGAGGGAAGGGGCTGGTCTGGGAGGGGGAAGGTGGGAAAACCCCTCCCGAAAGGGAGGAGTAAAGCAGTGGCAAAAGTTTCGAAGAAAATCCTGGTAGTTTCATCTTTTTTCTCTCCTGGATATGGTATATTTGGAGACAGAATGGGGGTGGGGGCAGCAGGAGAATTGGCTTTTTTGTCAGAAGACAGATTTGTTCCCTGGGGAAGCTCTTTTTCATCACCTCAGCTGTAAGATAGGCATCAAACCTGCTTCAGCAGACTTAGGAGGAGAGGATCACATACATGGAACATCCAAAACCTCCCTCTTTTTTATTTTGTCTGTGCTACGATTATATCTGTAAATTGTGTAGCTTTTAGAACATGCAACACACACACAAACAACACACATTCTTATCACTTTTAAGTTCACAAAGCAAAAGTCCTGAGGAAATATCAGAAATGTTTTTGGTAATTCCATCATTTCACCTTGAAAAATAAGCAAAGAATTTAAGTTAATCATTGAGGATTCTGAGAATGCCTGAATCTAGTCTAGAGGATGCGAAGTTATCCAGAGAGAGTTAAAGCTCAGCTTCAGAATTTGTGCTGTGAGGGATCCACGCTCTGAACAAATGGGGCAATTGTGAAAAGCAGGGGAAGCTGCATCCTGCATTGCCCAGAGGCCTGGATCAGGCATTAGACCTTTGTAAAAAATCCTGGCTATGAAATGAGGGCTTTGTGATCCTGGTCACCTCTCAGCTTCTAAGCTTTTCTGATTGGACTATTTCCATTAAATTTTTTCCATGGAAAATCTTAGTGGATTGGTGCAGGAAAGGTGGAAATCTGCAATGAGCAGAGGAATTGATCATCCAGCTCGCCTTCAATGGCAGACCCGTCACTAAATAGTCCACAGTGAGGTCACCAGCCTTATACATGTCCTGTGGGTCAGCCCTGTGCTCATTGCCGGAGAGAAAAGACAGGCCAAAGGGAGTCAGTGCCCATTCTGAGGAGCTCCTAGTCTGCAAACTGTTATATCCAAGCAGTTTATATCCGGAAGAAACTGCCAGAATGAAGGGGGAACCTTGGAAAGTACTTCTTGGAGGGAGGGACATTGTGGCTAGGACTTGGAGGAAATCAGCCAGGGAAACATTCCAGAAAGTGATTGTTAGAGAAGAAGGAATTAATTGGCAAATTCTTGATCCAGGGCCTGGACCAAAGTGTAAAGAAGGCAGCCAGCTAGGTTTGGATGTGATCCTGGGTCAGGTTTTTTTTATTCCCTCTTGCATTTTAAGAGCCCTTTTTTTTTTTATTTTAAGGATTTTATTTATTTTGAGTTTTACAATTTTCCCCCCAATTTTACTTCCCTCCTCCCACCCCCAGCCCCGACAGAAGGCAGTTTGCCAGTCTTTCCATTGTTTCCATGGTTTACATTGATCCAAATTGAATGTGATGAGAGAGAAATCTTATCCTTAAGGAAGAAACATAAAGTATAAGAGATAACAAGATCGGACAATACGATATGGTTTTTTTCCCCTTAAGTTAAAGATAATAGTCCTTGGTCTTTGTTCAAACTCCACAGTTCTTTCTCTGGACACAGATGGTATTCTCCATTGCAGACAGCCCCAAATTGTCCCTGAGTGTTGCACTGATGGAATGAGCGAGTCCATCAAGGTTGATCATAGCTCCATGTTGCTGTTCCAGGTGTTTTTCTGGTTCTGGAGCCCTATTGTTTTTTGTTTTTAGAGAGAGATTTTATTTATTTTGAGTTTTACAATTCCCCCCATTCTTTCTTCCCTCCTCCCACCCCCTTCAGAAGGCATTCTATTAGTCTTTACTTTGGTTTCATGTTATACATTGATCTCAGTTGAATGTGATGAGAGGGAAATCATATCCTTAAGGAAGAAAAATAAAGTATGAACTAGTAAAATAAGATAATGATTTTTTTTTCTAATTTGAAAGGAGTAGTCTTTAGTCTTTGTTCAAACTCCACAGTTCTTTCTCTGGATACAGATAATATCTCCATTGTAGACAGCCCAAAATTGTCCCTGGTTGTTGCACTGATGGAATGAACAAGTCCATCAAGGTTGATCATCACCTCCATGTTGCTGTTATGGAGCCCTATTTTTTTTTTATCTATATTTTTTGCACTGTACCAGTCTCTGCTAAAATACCAATTGATCTTCATTGTTTTAATTGTTTTATTGTCTTTAGACCAAAAGTAAACTTTTCCCTTCCACTGCCCTTAAGTAATGACTAAAAGATGTCATTTCTGCAAAGTTTCTTATACCTAGTACACTTTCACAACCCCTGAAAATCTGCTCAGAGTCACTGGAGTGGTTGAGAATACCATCTTGGATAGTTTTGCAAAAGTAGGGATTATGTTCTAAGTCAATGTGAATCTTCTTAATCTTATTTGGGTAGCCTTAGATGGATACCAGGAAAGTTTGCTTTGGAGCTGAGATCCAGGGTCACAGACTTTTACTGATGACTGAACCTAGGTCACCATTTATAGCACCACTGGGTCTGCACCCTGTTCTGCTGAATTTAACCCTACTCAGGAGGCCACTTAGGGAGATACCTAGGGCAACTGTGCCAAAGGGTGATAACCTAGGGCTCTGGAGTCGGTTCTCATCCTAGAAACTTGATTTTCTCAGTTAATTCCAAAATGATCAGACCCAGGTGAAGTGATTAAAATCTTCAAATGATCCTGCCATCTCTAGCCCATCAAATATACCATGTTCAAAACAAAATTCATCATCTTCTTGTTTCCTCCCCCACCCCGCAAGAAAAAGAAACAAATCACAAAACTAGCCAAACCCACCCTGCCTCTTTTAGATTTCCCTGTTCCTAAGGAGGGACCCATCTTCTGAGGCACCTGACTTTGGGACCTCTGGAACATTCTGGACTTGGCCCCCTCAAGTCCATATCCTTTTTACAAACTGGTTATCTCTAGCCCAGAATGATGGGAGAAGGGAGTTTGAAAAATTACAGAATTCTTCAGGAACTCTCTAGTTCTGATTCTCTCCAAGGCCCTTTTCCAATTGCCCCAGCCTTTGCTGCCAGACTTCCAGAGAAGGGCAGCCACTGCCTCTGACTGCCTCCCGGAGCTGACGCTTCCATTCTCTTCTGAAGGCACTCTTGTTAGGTTCCTCAAGGAACAAGTATTAAGAGCAAAAAGAAATACATGGCCTGCCTTCCAGGAGTTTTAAGTTCTGAGTTGGGGGAAGATGACCCACAAATAGGAGTTGAAGAGGGGAGACTGGCGGGGGAGAGGGGATGGATGCAGGGGCAGGGTCTGGAGGGTCAGAAGCCAGGCTCAGAGAGGGATACAGGGATGTGCCAGCATGGGAAGGCTGCTGAGTCCTGGCCTGGAGACTCGAACTGTGGGGAGCTGGGGTGGGGTAAGCCTTACTGTTAGGCACCTAGGAAATGAAATAGGTGGGGCTTAAGTGGCACCACAAACCCACTTCTGAACAGCTGATCCTTGTGGCATCCTACTTGGTCTCTTGTCTTGAATCTCTTTCCTGTCTTCCAAAATCATCTTCTTAAGTCACCTCAACCTCCTGGGGTTCCTCATTATCTTTTTTCAAAAATTAGAAACCTAATTATGCCTGGAATTTAAGGCCTTACATGATCTGTCTTGAACCTACCTTTTCTGAGCTTCCTTCATTCTGGTCTTCTTCACTGACCTCATGGTCCAGCTAGCTCTTTCTCTAATAGGTATGCCATCTTTTGCCTCAGGACAATTCACACAGACTCTCTTTGCCCAGGAAACGCTGTCTTCTTTCAAGGCTTCTTTCTGTTAGTGTTGTCCTCTATGAAGTTCAACAGCCACGCGAAAAAAGGGGGGGGATGGGATTTAGATAGACGCAAAAGAACTAAAGATGGCTTCCAATTTCCCTCTGCTTGAACAAGTCCAACAGTCTTTTGAGCTCAAATTGGTCATCCCATCCTCCCCTTCACCCCATTACCTTGCATCTCCTGTCTCTGTGTCTGATGTCCATGGCTATTTGCTTGTTGTCTCCTCCATTAGTTTGAGCTTCCCTCTTTGGGGGTCGCCCTGGCTCTTAGTCCTGGCTGGGGCAGCCCATTGGGAATTGGTACCCGTAGTGCACTGGAGGTCACCAGTGTTGCTGACTGAACCATAAATGAGCCAAGTGCAGGTGCCCAGCCTAGTTATGGGCATAGAGTTGGCTTATCAAGTTTCTGTTGATGGGCACAGTGCCAATAAAGACCGAACTGACGAAAAGGAAAAAAGAGCATGAACATATGTGGAATCTATGCTTTATATAATTTGGAAGTGAGCAGACCCCTGGGGAACACCAGAGTGCCCAGAGCCTCCCACCTGGTTTCTGAGTTCAAGTCTGGCCTCAGAGACATGGCTTTAGTGTGGGGGGGTGACCTTGGGCAAGTCCTTCACTTCAGGTTCCTCATCTGTAAAGTGAACTGGAGAAGCACATGACAAACCACTCCAGCACTTCTGCCAAGAAAATCCCAGATGGGACATGGGGAGGGTCTGACACAACTGAAATGATTGTAAAACAACCCCATTCAGAAATGAGGCTGCTTTATGTAGATTTTATTTTATATTTTTGCAACTTTCTGTTATTTGAATTAATTCTTTGATTGTGACTCTAGGGTTCTCTAAGTAAACCATTATATTATTTGTCATGTTTAAAAAATTTTGCCCATGTTTATTCCCTCATTATTTCTTCTTCTTTCTTCTTCTTCTCCAGCAAATAATAATGGTGATTTAATTTATTTACTCCTTATCTTATTAGAAATGCCTCCAGTTGATCCCTGTTACATGTAATGCTGGCTCTTGGGTTAAGAAAAGTGCTGTTTCTGTCAAGGAAAGATCTCGTCTCATGTTGGTTTGACTGTAATGAGCTTGTATCTTCCCAAAAACCTTTTCTGGATCAATGATAAATAATTTTTGTTGGTTTTTTAAAATCACTGTAGTCGTTACTTTTGTAGTTTTTCTAATATTGACCCATATTGCCTTGCTAATTCAA
Source organism: Macrotis lagotis (assembly GCF_037893015.1). NCBI lineage: Eukaryota > Metazoa > Chordata > Mammalia > Peramelemorphia > Peramelidae > Macrotis > Macrotis lagotis. The sequence goes on along the minus strand of NC_133663.1, from coordinate 2,190,881 downwards.
CCTGTTCACGGTGTTCAGGCTTGTATCTCTATTTGCCTCGGGCTGACATTTTATTAAAGGTATTGCTATCAGCGTTCAGCAGTGATATTTTTTATAGTTTTCTTTTTCTGTTTTGGCTTTCCTGGGCAGGGACTGCCAATGTCTTTGCTTTTCTTGCTTGACCCAGAGTCTCTACTTCATGACTGCTTGGTGACTTATGCCACCACCACATGGGGACCTCCAATGTCTAAACTGTCTTTACTGGCCTGAAATCTTGCTTTTGACTTAGTGGTTTTAGGTTTGGCCTGATGGGGACTTCAACGGGCAGCTGGGGGGCGGTGCATGGATACAGCACTGGTCTTGCAGTCAGAAGAACTGGATTTGAATCTGTCCTCAGACACTTGACACTTATCTAGCCATGTGACCCTGGGCAAGTCCCTTTACCCTGACTGCCTCCCATCCCAGGTCATCTCTGGTCATCCTGATTCATGTCTGGCCCCTGGACTCTGGAGGAGAAGGTGAGGCTGGGGACATAGTACAGCCTCTCTCACTGAAAAACTCAATTCATATCTTGTCATGACATCTATCATGATCGTTTTGAAGGGAAGGATAAGCGTTATTGATGGGTATTTCTGCAGTGTTGTTCCAGATTCTTTTGTTGATTGAATATTTGGGTTCCTGGAAATGACTCTTCAGCCATTACAGGAAATTTGCCACTGGAATTGTAGCCAAGAGGAGAAGCCCACTCAAGCTGGGGGTTCTTATGGTGGAGCTGGAAGGAAGAGAAGGAATTCCCCAAGACTGGTTTGGAGGGTTTTTGTAGGGGTTTTAGTGAACGCATATCCCTGCTAATGGACTTGTTATTACAGAATCAGAGTCTCTGGTGAATAAATTACATGCATTTTAATGAACATTCTTTGTTCACCAATCGTCATCTTAGCGACTTTGACATTTTCTCACAGAAAATCTCTTTCTTTCCTTCCTGCAGGGGGTTAGTAAAGTTTTGGCAGGGTTACCTTGAACCTTCCAATTATATTTTGCACTTTTTTTCCCATTTTATATTCATTGGTTCCTTGCTTTTTGCTTTCTTACTGTAGGACACCACTTACAGCTACACTTTATATAAGCAGTCATGTTATACATTTTCAAGGAGGATCGGACCTTCCTATGTAATCAAGTAACCTGGGCCATTTGGAGGGGGTTGTTTTTTAGCGTTTGATTCCTTTTGGTGAAACCTTTATTTTACCTTTTACATTTACTTTATTTTGATGCATTTTCCTACCAATATGTAGTTGAGCTTTTTTTTATTAAAAGTTTAAAGAAACCCAGCTTTTTAGAGTGATTTTGATAATTTAAATCAAACCTTTGTGTATTCAAAAACCAGATTGAAATATTAGTATAGAAATGCTGCCCTCTACTGTTTAGCTACTTTCCTACAATTAAAAAAATTATCTATCTGGAGTAAGAGATTTTAGTACATTTACTATACCGTAGGGCAGTGGATGGGTATTGTCTTAGGTATCAGAAGACTTGAATTCAAAGCCTGTCTTTTAGCTGTGTAATCCTGAGCAAGCCAGTTGACTTCTCTGAGCCTCATTTGCCTCATTTGTAAAAGTGTAAGATAACATATACTTCATTAGATGATTGTGAAAAATCAGAGAATATAAAGAGCTTTGTAAATTTGGAGCCTCATTTCCATCAGGACAGAAAATAACGCTGGATCCCTTTGTGTGGATACCTCCAGGTATCACTGTGAGGAGAATGAGACATGGAAGCTCATTTTATTTCAACTTACATATTTAGGAAATTACTACCTTGTATAAAAAGGATCACAAAGAACTGCAGGTCATTCCCTCAAAGAGCTTTGATTCTGTTGGGGAAATATAACATGGCCATAAGGAAATGTAAAGCTTGAACAAGATAACTTCAAGGTTAATTGGAGTGGAGATTAGAAAATGTGATATTTGGACTGAGCTTTGAATGAACCCAGGGATTCTAAACTGCTGCGATAAGGAAGGAATACCCTTCAGACCCATGGAAGAATGGAGTCAAGAGATAGAAAATTATGTTTGTTGGACCAGCATGCAGACAAACTTTATTAGACCATAGTTATAAAAGGAAGTAACATATAGTATGGGGCAGCTAGGTGGTGCAGTGGGTAGAGCACAGGCTCTGGAGTCAGGAAGATTATTCTTCCTGAGTTCAAATCTCACCTCAGGAACTTTATAACTATTTGACCCAAGACAAGTCACTACCTTGTTTGCCTCAGTTTCCTCATCTGTAAAATGACCTGGAGAAGGAAGTGGCAAGCAACTCTAGTTAACCTTTGCAGGAAAAAACAAAACCCAAATGGGGTTATGAAGAGTCTGACAGGACTGAATAACAACAATGATATAGAAGACCAGAAAGGTTGGTTAAGAAGCTGGGCCTCTAAATGCCAAATAAGAGTAGTTGTCAGTGATCCTAGAGGTAGTCCTAGCTACTGGAATTTTAAAATGTTTTTGCTGATTTTCTATTTCTTATATCACCATAGTGTCCCATGTATCTCTCCCCATCCCATCCAGTATGACAAATAGTATTTTTTTAGTGAGGGAAAAAAAAAATCACAACTGATCAATACATTGGAAAAGTTAAAAAAATATAGGCACCTGAGGGACAGGTTGGGGATGTCTTCTCATAGTTCTTCATTCAAGGCCCATTTGATCTTTATAATTTTACTATATTTACTTTTGATTTTTTGATGTATCATTTTTTCCCCTTTATTAATACAGTTACTGTATAGTAACTTGCTTCTGCTTTCCTGGTTCTCTTTACTTCACTCCACTTCGGGTCACAAACATCTTTCTAGACTTCTCTGTATTTATTATCCATATCATTTTAAAAAAGATTAATAGTTTATTTTTCCCATTTACATGTAAAAACAATTTTAAACTTTCTTTTTTTCAAACTTTGAGTGCCAAATTCTCTCCCTCCTAATTGAGAAGACAAGCAATTGGACATAGGTAATACATATGAAGTCACGCAAAACACAATTTTCACATAAGCCATGTTGTGAAAGAAAAACACAGGGAAAAAAGCCCCAAGAAAAATAAAGAAAAAATATCTTCAGTCTGCATATAGCTGCCATCAATTCTTTGGAGATGGACATCACCTTTCATCATAGTCCTTCATAATTTTCTTGGATCATTGTATTATAGAGAATAACTAAGTAGATAATCATAAAATGCTGCTATTACTAAGTACAATGTTCTAATGGTTCTGTTCATTTTCCTTTGCATCAGTTCATGTAAATCTTTCGAAGTTTTTTTCTTAGAACTTTCTGCTGGTCATTTCTTACAGCACAATAGTAATAGTATTCCATCACAATCATTTACAAGTTGTTCATTTTGTCCCCTGTTGCATATCATTTCTTAACACACAGTAGTTTTCTGTTACATTCATGGACCACAGTTCTTTAGTCATTTCCTAATCAATGTATATTTGTTTTCAAATCTTGTTCTTGAATCATTTTTCAATTGTATCTGACTGTGACATTTGGGGTTTTATTGACAAAGATGCTGTCATCTTGGCAAAGATACTAGAGTGATGTGTCATTTCTTTCTCCAAGTAATTTTACAGATGAGGAAACTGAGGCAAAGAGGGTTAAGTTACTTGACCAGGGTCTGAGTCCAAATTTGACCTCAAGATGAGTCTTTCTGATCCTAGGCCATGCACTTAATCCACTGTTTTAACCTTCCTGCCATATTACAATTTATAGCTATCACAAAAAAGTGATGATATAAATATTTTACTATATATAGAGACATTCTTATCATAGGCTTCCTTGGTATATAAACCCAGTAGTGGAGTCTAATTCCCAGGGTGGGGATAGTTCAATCTCTTTATTTGCACAATTCCAAATTGTTTTCCATGTACTGTGCCTGTTGTCCCACAACCCCTTCAACACTGACTTGTCATTTTGGGGCTCATTTTTTGCCAATTTGCAGGGTTAGAGTTTTGATCTGCATTTCTCTATTTTTTGTTATTAGGTGCAGTTTTTCATGGACTTGTACTTTGTAGTTCATTTGGGAATTATTTGTTCATATCCTTTGATCATTTTGTATCTATTTGGGAATGGCCATTAGTCTTATAATTATTTATTAATAGTTTATTTATCTAGACTACCACACCCATATCCAGGAACTTTAATAAAAAAAGATTTTTCCCTAGTTTGACTACTTTCTTATCCTAGACTTCTCTATGATGCCTGTGCGGAAACTTTTCAGTTTCCAGTATAAGCAAAAGATATCTCTTTGGGGCAGCTAGGTGGCTCAGTGGATAGAGCACCGGCCCTGGAGTCAGGAGGACCTGAGTTCAAATGCGGCCTCAGACACTTAATAATGACCTAGTTGTGTGGCCTTGGGCAAGCCACTTAACCCCATTGCCTTGCCAAAAAAAAAAAAGATATCTTTTTAAATTGCTTCTGACTTGTCTAAATAAATGTCGATCCCTTATCCATACTTGTGAGAGATAGATATTCTCTTCCAATTTTTTCCATATGATTTTTTTAGTAATAAGCATATATCACCTTTTATGTTGGTCTAAACCTAATTTCCACCAGATTGCTTTCTAATTTTCCCAGAAGTTTTTTTTTTAATCAAAATGGGAGTTTTTCCTAATTTGTTTTCCACTTTATCTAACACTGGGTTATAAAATTCTTAATCAGTTCAGTACCATATGGTTTTGATGATTGCTGCTTTATGATATAATTTGAGCTCTAGAAGTGCTAGTTTCCTTTTTGTGTAACTTTTTTTTATCATTTCCCTTTATATTTTATATCTTTTGTTTTTCAAATTTAAAAAATTTTTTTTGTATTTTTTTTTTTTTTAGGTTTTTGCAAGGCAATGGGGTTAAGTGGCTTGCCCAAGGTCACACAGCTAGGTCATTATTAAGTGTCTGAGACCGCATTTGGACCCAGGTCCTCTGTTTTAACCTTCCTGCCATATTACAATTTATAGCTATCACAAAAAAGTGATGATATAAATATTTTTGACTCCAGGGCCGGTGCTCTATCCACTGCTCCACCTAGCCACCCCTTTAAAAGTTATTTTATCAAGTTCTGTAAAATATTCCCTTGGTAATTTAATTGGTACAGCACTAAAGGTACACATTAAATTTTATTATATTGTAAGTTTTATTATCATATTTCCATAATTAATCATGAGCTCTGTATATTCCTATATTTAGATAGTTATTTCTTTATAGAATCCTTTATAATTGAATGTATACAGGTCTTTTGTATGCTTTGAAAAGTTGATCCCCTGATATTATATACATTTTGTAGGTATATGCAATGAGATCTTCCTTTCTATTTTTGCTTTTTGTGTTTTGTTATTAACATATGGAAATAATGTAACAAAATAAATTCTCAAAATTTATTATTTCCATATGTTAATAACAAAACACAAAAAAAAGCAAAAATTTGATAGTTTATTTGGAAAACCAAGGAAATTAGCATCTTTGCTGATTCCCTTGGTTTTCCAAATAAACTATCAAATCATCAGCAGGCAGGGATAGTTTTTTTATCTTCCCTTTACTTCTCTTTATTCCTTTCTCTTGTCTTACTACTATTGCTAGCATTTCCAAAACTTCACTCTTATATTTATTGGAAAAGGTTCTAGTGTATTCCCATTGCATATAATGTTTGCTTTTAGTTTAGATAGATGGATGCTGTTTTTATGACACTAAAAAAAGGTTCCTTTTTGCTGCTGTTATGTAGGATTTTTTTTTTTTTTTTTTTTTAGCGTAGAAGCATATACTTTGTCTCTTCCCACAAAGAGTTCACAGGCCAATGAGGAGACAATATACAAACAAGTTCTTGGAATACAAGATGTCTCTGTTAATGCAAAGATTGGCATGGAGGCCCAGAGTCTATGGAAGAGGACTGAGTTTTTAAAATACTAGAAAAGTGAGAAAGAACCAAATTGCAATGGCCTTTGAATGCCAGAGTATAGTTTATATTTGATCCTATAGAGATAGAGAGCCTGTGAAGTTGATTAAGTTGAGTGGGGGGTCGGGAAGTAGCATGGTCAGACTACACTTTAGGAAGATTCCTTTGAGAGCTAAGTGGGGGAATACATTGAACATGCATTAGGCTCTCAGAACAGTTCAGAAGTAGGTGATGATGGGTTATCCCAGGATGTTGTCAGTGTTAGAAGAGAGGAAGGACAGGTATGAGAGTGGTTGGGGGGTGAGAGATGATGAGAAGCTGCAGGCAATATCTAGGTTTCAAGCCTGGGAGAAGGGAAGTTTGGAAGTGGGTAGAAGAGAGATGAGGGTGATGCCAGGGTCAAAGTCTGCAGAGGTCAGAAGGATAAGGATAGGGAAAAAAGGCATGAAAAATCACTGACCAATTTCATTTGAATGATGAACTTTCAAGGCACTTTGTACATGATGCATGATGCATTTCCCATCCCCTCACTTTTATTTTGTGTGTATCTTGGTTTGCTGTGTAGGCAGTGAATTTAGTTCCCCCAACTGTTTGGTGAGAACCATCCATTCACAAGCCAGACAAGGTCGGATAATGGAAGAATTCACTTCTCTAAACTGCTGGGAGAAACGTTTGACCAGGACCAGAGTCAAATGAAGGAGCTAAGTTTGTAGTTAGAGAAGAATGAAGGACAGCAAGGAGCTGGGGTGGGGGTTAGAGGGGGAACTGGGCCTGCCTTAGCCAGACCTAAGAAAGAATTGCACCTGCTTGAGTTTTATATATAGTATTTCCCATGCCCCTCATAAAATTAAGCTTCATTCACATAATTTGGGATGCATGAAGAGGAGAAAGGACTATATTAAGGAAAGGTGCATCAGGAAGATTGTAACCTGGAAGAGTTAGATCTTGGAAGGGAGGGACTGGAGAAATTGTATCCCACTAAACCCATAAAAACGAATCCCATAAAGACCTCTTCAGTTCTGTACACAGCGCTTTCACTCCCTTTGAGGAATGGAGCCTGCTTCTGGCCAGAATTGTAGGATTTCTCTAAGTTCCTGCTACAGAAAACGACTGAGGCTTCACTATGTCAAGTGTGTTTCTAACACTTATAAGCAGCAGATTGTAGGGTTTTCCCCCTCATTCTGTCTATCACTTTTTCATTTTATTGGATTGTTTGGATCCATTCACATTCAAAATCATGGGTTTTTTTTCTGTCTCTATAATTTCCTCTCTCTCCACCCTCCCCAGCCTTTTTGCTTTAAACCCAATCCTATGTTACCTCAGAAACTTGAATTTTTCTTAAGGTGACCCGGCTGCCCCACCTTTCATGAATGCCTTCTCATTTGTTGACCCCTTTCCCTTTGGGGTTTTGCTTATTAGTTAAGTTTTTCTTTCTTGCTTTTATCTGATTATATTCTTTTGCCTTTTTTCTACCTCTCATTTAGTCAGGTAAATTCCCTTTTCCTCTCCTCCCCTGTTCATTAGTCTTTAAGTTTCATTTGTGTGTGTGTGTGTGTGTGTGTGTGTGTGTCTCATTCTAGAATGAATTTCTCTTGGTCTCATCTTCCATCTTCTCTTTTGATCTCTCTTATGGGTGCTCCCCCATAGGAGAGCTTGCTTTAGGAGTTTTCCCTTTTCCATTGTTCTCCCTCCCCGTTACTTTTTATTAGAGTTGTTTTGTAGCCCCACAAGAAAGTCCCTGTGGGCAGGATGTCATCAGATTCTGTCCGTCCCTCTCCTGGGTCTGTGCCTTAACTGGCTCCTCTATTCCCAGGCTCTGGGCTCTCAGCTCTCACCTTAGCAGCATCATTTATTCACTTCTGCATTTATGTGGTCTAGGGTATTCAAAAAACCAATAATCTCTTCAGTTCTTGTTTCCTTGTCATTCTAAAAATTTGGAACACCTTTTTATTCTTGAAGGCTCATCCTCTTTCATATCAGACTTGCTGGGTAAATTTGGGTTAAATCCTGAGCCCATTGTTCTTCAGAAGATATTATTCTATTCCTTCCAGTGTTTTCTAGTGGGTGCAAAATAGCCTTGTGTTGTTTGAATCACTTTTCCTTTGTATTTGAAGGTCTTTCTTCTGATTCCTTGCAGAACTTGTTTCTGAATTGAATTGTTGGATTCATTCATCTATGTCTTTTAGGTTGCAGCTTTATTTTTTTTTCCCTTGAAGCAATCTATGATTGTCTTTTTAGATGAGCATTTCATTTCTGTACAGTTTTCTTATTTTATTTATTGTATTATAGTGTTTATAGCTGTTATTGGTTTTTTGGAGACCTTTGAGCCTCAGATTGTTATATTTTGCTTGCATTGTTTTTTTATTTCTCTCTTCTAGATTATCCTTTCCTTTTATATATTTGCATTCATAATTTGTTGTTTTTTTGTTTCTTTGAGACTTGCCATCACAGATTTCAGTTTTTCTATTCTACTCATTATCTTTTCTATGTAGGACATGTTTTCATAATTCTCTTTTCTTCTTTGAACCACTCAGGAACTTTGCTTTTACATTCCATAGAGTTGATTCTCTGTGTCATCAAGTATTGGATTGTTTTCTCTTCGTTATTCTTAGATGTCTAAACAAATTTACTAGATCTGGTGATCTTATTTCCTGTTGTTACTGTTTTTCCTGTTATGTTCAAAGTCGTTTGAGTTTTTCTTTCTAAAATTTTTGGTAATTTCATTATACCCCTATTATTCATTTCTGACTCTCTTCTCTCTGACTGTATTATCTTTAGAGGCAGGATCTTAAAAGTGTCTCACACTCTTCCCACACTGAGCAGTCCACATTTAGCAGCCCAGATTTCTGGTCCTAGTAACTTTTGGGTGGACAGAACTGGTCCCAAGTGGATCCTGAAAACTTTCCTTTAGGCTTAGTGGAATGCTAATAGTAAGAAATGGGCTTCAGCAACTCTGGCAGTGTTGGGGTTAGTCTGAGTGTGCTTTTAAGACTCTACTCCCCTAGTAGCATAACCAAAAAAAGTGCATCTCCCTCAAACCTCTCCAAATGGACAGTTTGAGACCAAATGAGGGAAAGGATTTTTTTTTATTACAGTTTTCATGGGAAGTGGGTGGAGAACTCCTCAGAGCATTCACACTTTTAGAGAAGCCAAGAAAGCTTATATATGGTTTGTTCAACCCAACTCCTCCCATCAGAGCTAGGATTGGTGCAGGCTCCTCCAGGGGACACCTCTTTCCACCTTCTCCTTATATGTATCCCCTTGATATAGTCCCCCACCCTGGTCATGCATGCTTAAGCTCCTCCTTGGGCAGAGAAGTTAATATGAATGAAGTCAATGAAGCATGGGTAGTAACTTAGGGCACCATGACAGGGCAATGAACTGGTGAGTTTGAACTGGTCTGAGCTGGATGAGGCTTCAGACCATTAATCTCACAGAACAGGGTCTGACATTTCCTCTGACCATCTCTGTATTAGGTATTATCTGCGGAGGCAGAATTTCTTTTAGTATGGGGCCTCATACCTTACGTACCTCTAAGCTGCTATTCTCCCCACCCCACCCACATGATGGTCTCTAGGACCTCATACAGACTCTTCATAACCTGAGCTTTTCCTACCCCATCACCCGTTCTCTTTTCTAGAAACATACTTTACCAGTCAGTCCAATTGGCCTTGTTGCTGTTGTTAAACAGCCCCTCCCCCCAGCTGTCCCCCATATCCTACCCTGTCTTTGCCTCCCAGAGAGTTTCCCAGGCTTCCCTCTGGCTCCAAGCTTACCCAGCCCTGGAGGCCTGGCCCAATCTCCCTTCACTGTGGTGCTTTCCAGATTGTTATAAATGAATTCTTAGTCCAGAGGGATTAAAATGGCTTTTTATTAAGAAGCCCCCCCCCCCCCCAAACAATGACACAGACTCCCATTCCACCCCTGCAAAGTTATTTCACCTTTTCCCTTTGTCTTAACTCTTTTCCTTCCTGTAAACAGGTTGGCATCTCTTGCATTTCCACAAAGACCAGACCTCCTGGCTTTTGAAATGTATTGTCCTCACAGCCATCTGGGACACTTTGGCAATACTCTTTCTCACTCTTGTGAAAGCAGAACACTTGATTCTTTCCCACATGGATCAATCATCTTCAAGCTAGTCAGGACTTCTCTTATTTTTGCATAGTTATTTGCCTTGTCTCCCATCACATTAGAGCTTTGTTTTTTGCCTTTCTTTGTATTTCTGGCACATAGTAAGAGGCTTACTAAATGTTTCTGACTGACCTGTCCAGGATTGCCCAGGTGTGTCTTTGTCCAGATTTGAACAGGTCTAGTCCTGTCTGCTGGATACCTTTCAGGTAAGGACCCTTGGGATTGTGCAACCCTCAGTTCCTTTCTTTTTACTGAAGAAAGTAGGTAGTGCCAAGGATACTGACAAAAGTTTACTGGGAGAAAAAGATGCATTTGTCATTTGGATCCTTAGAGAGGAATTCTGGAAAAGTCACCTGAAGTTCTATTGCCCAGTTGAGGAAGAACTTTGGGTCCACCCTCCTTCCAACCTGGTGCCGCCCTTTCTGTCTTTTGGTCCCAAAAAGACCCACATATTCTCTATTCTTTTTTCCTTTTTTTTTTTTTTAAGGATTTTTGCAATGCAAATGGGGTTAAGTGGCTTGCCCAAGGCCACACAGCTAGGTCATTGGAATTGAACTCAGGGACTCCTGACTCTAGAGCCGGTGCTCTGTCCACTGTGCCACCTAGCCACCCCCTAAAACATATTCTCTATACTTAAAAAGCCCATCTTTTGATGCTCTTACCCTCACTAGCTGTTGTCCTCTGAGCTGGGTTACTTGAAATGACTCTTCGTGCTTGTTCTGACATTTTAATCGTGTTTGACTTTCCATGACCTTGTTTGGGGATTTTTCCTCCAATTCATTTTATAGATGAGGAAATGGGGGCAAACAGGATCAAGGGACTAGATAGGGTTACATGGCTAGTGTCTGAGTCTGGATTTGAACTTGGCTCTTCCTTGACTCCAGACACAGTGCTCTCTCTACTGCACCCCCATCTTCCCTACTGTATACCTGTATATCTGCATGCATGCATATGTTATGTTCGTGTGCGTGGAAGAATGTCTCTCCCAGATTTATGAGAGAAATAACCTATTGGAACTTTTCTTACTGGGCCATTTCTTTAAATAACTTTTCTGTCCCCTGGCTGAGCAGAGCCACATCACGCCTCGAATCTGGGCCCCTCTTCTGGGGCTAACACTAACAAGGAGAGATAGTATGGCACACATCAGACACTCTGTGTTACCCTTGGCTGGGGCAGGTACTCAGCTTGGCATCTCCATGTTGTCTTGCCCTGCCCACCTCCCCTAGGCTTGGTGGCTTGTGGGAGGGGGGAGTCGTGCTGAACTCCTCCAGGACCCTGCCCCTGCTAGGTACTGGAGTGCGGGGGTCCAGCCTCCACGGGGTCCTTGGAACCTGACAGGAGGGATAGAGTCGGCAAAATGAGTTGAGTCAACAAGTGGGTAAAGGCAGAAGCAGGTTGACTGACTGTCAGCTGCTTAGATTTATTTTTATAGTCTTAGAATCATATGAAACAAGCAAACTAAAATCATTTCTTTGGTTACAAAAGTATACAGTTTTCATCATTAATCATATAGTTCATATGGTTACAAGTTTGATTATGAATCATGTAGTTAATTTTCTTGTCCCTGCTCAGACAGTGATGACCTCAACCTGCCTGTTGCCTAGTTTGTTGCTGCATAGTGAAGTTATTAATTAAACAGAACTTCCCTTAGAATAATCTTTGATATAATTTGTTTAATGGAATGCTTCTATGTTTTTGTACCGCATATGTAATGTTTTCGATATGCTCCCTTGACAACCTATAGTGAGGGTAGTTCTGTTTGTCCACCTGTCCGTTGACTCCTTCGATAACTAATTTTCCTTTCAGCCCTTGTTGGTAGATGCTACGGTTTCTATGACTTTTTATTCTTTGCCAATAAACTAAGGCTGTTAGAGTTCACATATTGGTTACCTATACTAACTATTCTCTCACCATCTTTATCATATATTCCTGTGTATGATAAGGGGGGCAAAACTGTTAATTTCCCTGGAATTCTGTCTGACCCATCTCATATCTGGTTTCCCTGTATATATTCTGACATCTCCCTGGAACTCCCAGTGCTGTGTCTTCCAAAGATTTCATAATGCTGAAGCCTTTTGTATGTCTCAGGGAGAGGCAGTCCTGTTAAATTTGGACAGAGTTCACAATCGGTTTTATTCAAGGAATTTCTCCGAAATCCTTCCTTTATAGTCATTCCACTATTAGGATGAGTAAGTTTTGCAATCAATAATAGACCTATAAATATGGGTATACATGGAATCTCGTGTATATTGAAGAAGGAAATGTTCCATCAGGCATTGTGACTGCCCTGAGTCTTCTTGCTGCGACTGTGTCAAACAGCTTAGAGACCCTGGCTCCCAACGCTGGAGGGAGGAAGACAGGTCAGAGTAGTTTTATTTAGAAGGAAATTTAGTATTTCATGCTGTTAGTAGGACATGGAGTAGAAAGGTCGAGGGGAGGGGCTGGGAGAACTTCTGGGGGGACAGGGAGCAGTTGGTCCTGCTTGACTGGGTGGAGAGGAGGTGAGAGGAAGCTCCTTGAGGGGGGGCTAGCTACGGTGGAGCTGGTGTGTTTTCCTAGAAGTGGTCTGGAGCATGGAAGTGATTTCCAACTCCGTTGGATAGTGGTGGGGATGGGGGAGGGTGAAACCTGGTCTAGGAGGGGCTGACCTAGGAGGGGCTGTGGGAGTTCAGATTTGGTGGAGGGAGGGAGAGAGGGCAGAGGTGATGGAGCCAGAAGCCCCACCTGGCAACCTGTTTAGCCTCCTTTGGGCCAGTGGCTCCGGTAGGTAGGGAAGGGTAGCTGGGCCGGCCAGACGCTGCTGCCCTGGGAGAGAGAAGGGGGGCCGGGGCTCTTGCTGCATTGCTCTGCCCCTCCCCAGTCTTCCAGTTCTTGGAGGAGTGGGCAGGTGGGCCGCCCGGCCCACAGCAGGTGGATCGAGCCGCCCTGGCTCTCCAAGGGCCGCTTGGGGGATCGGAGCCAGGAGCTGCCCCTGGAGTGGGGATGCTGCTGGGGGCCTGGCGGGGTGGCCAGTGTGTTTTCATTTGATGGCATGCTGGGGTCTGGAGGAGAGCAGAAACCCAGCAGGACTGGTGTGGCTGGCCTGCTCTCTCCCAGGAGGGAGGGAGGAAGGCAGGCTGGCAGGCAGGCAGGGAGGGAGGCAGGGAGGGAGATCGCCCCCGCAGCGCGGAAGATGCTGCATCTGGAGTAGAGATCTTTTTTTGAAAAGCTGCTCTGGCTCTAGATGCGATGTTCCCGGCTGGCAGCAGGCACCGTTTGCAGAGGCCTTTCTCTGCCCTCTCAGTCCTGGATCGGTGGAAGTGCCCGGGCTCCGAGAAAATGTCTCCCAGCATCAAAAACTTGGATTGCTTTTCTCCGATGCTGTGCCACTGTAAAGTGGCATGCAGCAGCAGCGCGATGTCCTTAATGTTTGGCTGTAAGGTGGGTTGGCATGGCATGGCCTGACGTGGCAGGAGAAGGCTGAGCAGGAGCCGCCGCTGGGCCAAGTCTCAGACGAAGGTCACCGGGACTGAGCCTGGTGGGGTGGAGAGGCGCTGCGATCTGCCTGCCTGCCTGCCACGAAGAAGGATTCTGGGGGAAGATCTGCAGGATGCCCTTTTGAATGTTAGCAAGATGTCTGCAAAACAGCTTTGGTTGGGACCTGCTGATCCCCGCCACTTAGGGAGAGGCTTTCCTGGCCGCTTTGAGATGTCAGGGCTTGTGACTTCAGCGAGGGATCCCTGACTGGGCTCTCCCCCCCCAGTAACCAGAGGACCTTCAGTGGGGTCATGTTTTGAAGCAGAACTCCTTTGCCGCCCTTCTTTGGCGGTTAATACAAATGGGCATTAATTGACTTGAAAAGCTTTTAGAAGCTTTTAATACATTCTAAAATGATAGAAATCCAGCTGAAGTATTTTTTCTTTAAAAATCTAATTTAGTTTAAAGCTAATAATACACTCGAGGGAGTTTCTAGTAGAATTCATTATTTGTAGAATGACTTACATTTAGTATGAAGTATTCTTTTTGGGTATAAAATGATTATTAAATTTTTGTAGGGCTGAAACTTTTTCAAAGCAGTTGGTGAAGTAGAAAACAACAAAATCATAGAATCTCAATGAATGTATGATTTTAACTTAATGAGTTTTGCTTTTTAAATGAAGAATACATTTTTCTTGAAAGCTCATCTATTGTAGGTGAACAGTTAGAGAATTATAATTGTTTCCTTGCCAAAAATTTCTGAAATTATCTAGAATAAAAAGGAAATGTGTAATATAAATATAATCTAATGTATTTTAGCAACCAGGTTTTAAATATTTTTTCATTAAATTAAGATCTAACTGAAAACTCAGTTTTTATTCTAAATTTAGACATTTATTGGAACAGCTCAGATTAGATTTCTTTTGACCTTGTTTTTTTATGAAGGACTATGAGAGAAACCTTGCAAGCTGACTTGCTTACATTTTTAAGAAGACATTTTTTCATTTATAAAGGCTCCCAGGAGGCTTCTCTTTAAAAATCTGTTTTCATAAAGAAAAAAGCCCTTGAGAACGTGCCAGCATTTTCCTCCCCATCAGTCAGGGCTGCCTTCAGGAGTCGGTGACGATTTCCATAGTGGATGCACTAGTCAATTCTTAGGGTTGCTGGTTGGGGGGGGGGGCTTTGGCCTTTCCCCAGATGGGGGAGGGAAGGGGGGCTCTCAGAGCCTACTGGCAGCGCCCCCTGGTGGAGCAGAGGAGCAGCTGCTGTGAGGAACCACACAAGACTCCTAAGTGGGGATGCTTGTGGAATGGTGTTTGATTTAGCATAAACCACTTAGGAAAGACATTGCTTATTGGCGACTATCTCCTCAGTGTAATGAATTTGTTTTTCTAGAAATCCTCCTTGTGATTAGTCTAATATGTCTTCATTGCTTTATTCTCAGTCAGTCTGGCATTGAGGTTCGGCCTTGCACTCAGGAAGCTCCAGGCTTAGGTTCTGCTTCAGAGAGCCCTCCTCAGGGCTGAACTGCAATCCCTGGCAACCTTAGCAGTTCCTACTTTACCTGCCCTTGATGGTACCAGATTCAGGGCTCGATCGTGTCATCCTCTGGAGAAAAAGAGTTCTACATTCAAGAATCAGTTTTAGAATAAGGAGAAATTAAGAATACTGACCTTTCTTGTTTACTTGAATATCCATGTTTGAATGATGATAGTGGCCCTTGTGGATTCTCTGTAGTTAAAAAAATAACTTCTTTGGAATAGTTAGTTTTTCTTTTTCTTTTTGGTTTATCTTATAGTTTATGGAATGACTTCAAAAAATAATAATGGCATAAATAAATCTAGGCTTAATGAAGAAGGAAACATCTTACTACCTTGGCGGTCCTGTTTCTGTTGTAGGGTCCTAGTCCTGTGTATGTTTATTCAGGTAAATGAAGTGTGCTGTTTGCCAGATATCTGTGAGAAAAGTAAGCTTATACCTTGGTGAATTATAAAATATATTTAAAAAATGAACTGATGCTACACTCTATTACTTCAATCTGAGGCATTTTGCATAAGTGATTTTTCTAGGATTTGGAGCTTCTTTGCTTTAAAGTCCTCTTAAACCATTTGACTGGAAATCTTTGGAAATAGACTTCAAACTTCCTGACTTTGGCATTGTGAAACACTACGTCTGGTGAGTAGGAATGATTATTATTAAAATATTGAGTGTGTGGAGCATCATTGAAGCTTTTCTTGTTGATCCAGACTTTGTTAAAAGCTTCACTTATATATCCATAATAGGATTGTAAGCTATCTAGCAGACTGTTTGCCCCAACCCAGGGTTCTCCAGATAATTGTACTATTTTAGTTTTTGTTTTTCTATTAAAACCTTTTGATCTTCTTGAGGCCAGACCCAATGCTCTTTTCAGTGAGTGGCTTTGCTTTGTTTATTATACAAGTGAGTTCAGGTCAAGGAAAGCCCACCCTAAGAGTTGGAATGATTGACTTTGGGTTTTTTTTTTTTTACAAGGCAAATGGGGTTCAGTGGCTTGCCCAAGGCCACACAGCTAGGTCATTATTAAGTGTCTGAGACCGGATTTGAACCCAGGTACTCCTGACTTCAAGGCCGGTGCTTTATCCACTATGCCACCTAGCCGCCCCAGAATGATTGACTTTGAATGCCAAAAGGGAGATTGTAGCACTGGGGATCCCAGAGTCCAAATCCTGGCCCTCTTCCTTTTTGTCTGGGCAAATAGAGGACAAGTCCCTGATACTGTAGCTTTTGCCTTACTTTGGTATTCCTAGTGCTTAGCAGAGTGACTGGAAGATAGATGGGACCTGCACAATCAATGGAGTTGACTGACCTTTTTCCTTACCATTCAGTGCTTGGTAGTGCTCTGGACAAGAGCAGCTTGCACCATAGGTTAGGTTTGACTTGGAAAATGTCTGGGTCATGTACCACCTTTGTAAAAAGTGAGCTCTGGACTTTTGTAATTGAAAAGGAACCTGAGGGATTTTTTTTTCTTTTTTAATTACAGAAATATTTTATTGTTTTCTAATTATATACAATAGTAGTTTCTACCAATCATTTTTTGGGCAAGGTTTTGAAATTAACAATTTTTCTCACCCCCCCCCCTTCCCTTCTTCCTCCCCCCAACAGAAGACAGTCTGATATAATCTTGATATTAGTTTCCATGCTACGCGTAGATCAAAATTGAACGTGTTGGGGTGGCTAGGTGGCATAGTGGATAAAGCACCGGCCTTGGAGTCAGGAGTACCTGGGTTCAAATCCGGTCTCAGACACTTAATAATGACCTAGCTGTGTGGCCTTGGGCAAGTCACTTAACCCCATTTGCCTTGCAAAAAAAAAAAAACCCTAAAAATAAAATTGAACATGTTGAGAGAAAAAAATATCCTTAAGGAAGAAAGAAAACAGTAGAGATAGCAAAAGTATGTAATAATATATTAAAAATTGAAGATAATAAGTTTTGTTCTGTTTAAACTCCACAGTTCCTTCTCTGGATTCAGGATCTCCATAATAGATTCCCCTAAAATTGTCCTTTATCATTGCACTGATGTAGTGAGTAAGTCCATCATCATTGATCATCACCCCATGTTGCTCCTAGGGTGTATAATGTTCTTCTGGATCTGCTCATTTTACTCAGCATCAGTTCGTGCAGATCTTTCTGGGCTTCTGTGAAATCCCATCCCTCCTGATTTCTAATAGAGCAATAGTGTTCCATCATACACACACACACACACACACACACACACACACACACACGTGCTCACAAAATTTGGAACTAGAGGAATTTGATGCAGATAAAATGTATGGATGAAGTAGACAGTGTGAGAAACTTTATCATTGTGGCCGTGGATAATTCAGGATTTGATCCAGTATGTCCTCCCAACCATTTCTCACCCTTTTCTTTCTGGCTATCAAGCAGAAAGACTAATAATAAGTATTTTTTTCCCTTAGAGTTTAGTCTTTACACTTGAATTGGCATTTGCAGCATTTATTGTTTGTCTATGAAATTGTTTAGGTTAGCCACTGAGTGACTTGAAGTATACAGAAAAGGCATTCTCTCCCTCCCCCCCCCCCCCTTTATTCCTGTTATTCTGATTATTCTTTTTGCTTGATAATTTGGTTTTGCTGTTCAGCAGTTCGTGGCCACTTTCTTTCTTCTTCCTGCTTTCCTTTCTTTATGTTCTCTTTTTTTGAACTTTTTACATTCTTCTGGCAGATATGTCACCCTTAAGTTATCACTACACTTCCTGTCTTTGTGATCAGTATGTGATGCTTGTATGGAGAGCATGTTTTCTTTCATTTGTCCCTTTACATTCTCAGTAATTTATCCTGGGGGCCGGGGGGAAGGATTGCTTGCTACTCTGGATTCAGGTTCTTCTGTTTGCCAATTACTCCAACTGTGGCAACTGTATTTTAAGCTTTCATCATTTTTATTTCTTTCTTAGACCATGGAAGATCATTTTGTTGTGGCTCCATGCTCTCTCAAGCAACAGATGTCCTCTGTCTTATCAGGTTCTTGCCCATATTTATTCGTAGATGTCTGAACTCACTTAGTTGATCTAGAGGCCATTGTTATTAGCATCTTCCTGGTTGGTTTCTCTACTTTTGCACAGGGCTTTCACTTTTATTTTCTTCCTTTTGAGATCTTTCATCATTTCAGTGTTTTTTCTCTCCCTTTGACTCCTTCCCCCACGAATGTGGTTTCTCTTGGGTTAACATCAGCAGTGTGTCCCCAGCCCATCTCCTGAAAGCCCACTTGTTACTGCTGCCGCTGCTGCCTCTATAGCACTGGGGACAGGTGTGGTGGAGTTGGTGGTATTGCTGGGATGTTCACCTTGTTTGGGTAATTGTCACCCTGGACCATGGAGGCAGCAGATGTAGCTTTAAATTTCTTTTTTTCCCCTCACACAGCAGTGGGGTTAAGTGACTTGCCCAAGGTCACACAACTAGGCAGTTATTAAGTGTCTGAGGTCACATTTGAACTTAGGTTCTCCTGACTCCAGGTTTGGTGCTCTATCCACAGTGCCATCCAGCTGGCCCTGCCTAAAATTTCTTGCACGTGGTTCCTGCTTTGGAGAAGTTTGATATGTGTGGGAACTGACTGAAATGCCCCCTTGTTCAGATAGCTGAGAGCTGTTATGTGCCAGCTTCTGGTCTTGCTGAATGTAGTGTCTGCATCATGCTGATTGAGGAAACTGAGGCAGGCAGAAGTTAGGCACCTTGATTTTCAAAGCCTTCAGCAATATTCAGTTGAGGTCCTTTATTAATGGCTCTGTGCCAACTGCTGAGGATACACACAAGGTCAGGCCTCTGCCCTCCAGTAGAGCAGGTGCCTGCCTATAAAGCTGGCTCTTTGAGGACCTTGATCTTGGCTGGGTCAGTGTTGGAGGAGAAGCTGCTGTTCTGAGTGAATGAAGTGTCTGCTCTCCAGCCACACCAGGAGTCTGACTGGAAGGCCTAAGAGCCTTTGCATTGAGCATACAGGAAGTCATACTGGTGTGGTTTTCCTTTCTTTTCTTGTCTCTGCAGTTTCTGTGTTCATCTTTATTCAGATTTTCTTAAACTTGATTTTCATGTCTTCCTGTCTTGGCTGTTTGAGAAGAGGAATGGTAGGGTACTTATTTAATCCAAAAAATCCTGGAAAGCACTTGAAGCTTGTTGTCTATGTAATAGAGCTGTTTTGGAGAACATTGTTTGCTTCATCAACTTAGTATGTCCATTCCCAGAAATACCAACTTTGGGAGAAGAAGGTGGGAAAAGATGTGAGCAGTGGCCTGGAGATAACCCTAACCCTAACCCAGCAGAACATTTGGGTTGGAGAGTGCTAGGACTTTGGACTTGGGCTTGCCGCTGGACATTTTTTCCAGAGGAGAGTCATTTCCTCTGGTTGAATTTTAAAGCTAATTGGTGATGCCTTAGGATCATCGGCATGACTCATAATGTGCTTTTCTCTGACCTCTGTCTTTCTTTGGCTTTTCTGGGTCACATCTCTTTCCTCACTTCCATTTCCATTGTTACCGGCTTGCTTCAGACATGGAGGGTCATCTTAAAGGTGGGAGCTCTATCTGCTGTAGGGATGTGGAAGGCCTCCTGCTGGAGCTGCTATTTGAATCTAGTCTCGGAGAAAGCAGGCCTACCATTCCCCAGCTCCTCCTTAGCAGTTGAGCCAAGTCTTCTTTCCTCTAGTCCTGTTTCCTGCCTCCTCCCTCCCCTTCCACTTCCCAAGTTTGGATAGGCTTTCCCTGACAATGAGTGGTTGATCGCAGTTTGGTCCAAGGGTCATGAAGGCAGCTGGAGCTTAGAGCTTTGTCAGAATGGAAGGCTCCAAGGTCACCTCCACTGCATCCTGGGCCATCCACAGTTGTCCTGGCTTCTTGTCTTGTCTCTGGATCATGATGACTTTGGAAAAGAGTGAGGCTGATGACTGTGTCCAGCTCTGCCTCACTTCAGACCCTGTGATGTCATTGATGCCCTTGGAGAAGGTGGGACAAACCAGCCAACCCTTTTCTTGGCATAGCCTTCCAAGTAGGAAGTCCCTAGAGGAAGTCCCTAGATGGCTGGAGAAGGAGGTAAGTGGGTGCTGCCTCCTTCATTTGGTACTCTGTTGGAATAGGGGGAAATCTGTTCATAAGATGACTTCTCTTATTTCCCTTTGAGTATAGAAAAAGGCCCATCTCTGATATCTGGTGGGGATCATCCTTACTGGGAGCAGCCTTGCAGACTCTTTGGCACTTCTGCTCCTAGAGCTTGGCTTTGTCACTTTGGAGTAATAGAACTGTTAAGGGGAAGGGGATCATAGCAATCGGAGACTTGGGGAGGGGTCTGAATTTCGGATGAAGTCCTTTGTCTTTTGGTGTCAGTCCCCTGTAGGTACCATGACCAGATTGAACATTCATTTAGAGTCTTTTGTCTTTTCCATCCAAGGACTGGACCAGTTGGTCTGGATCTTGGTTTCAAAGAGATGATATTATGCAATAACTGGGCATCCCAGGACTAGGACTATTTCTTGTTGCTTTTTGATAGACAAGATTAGTTTTTTCAACCTCCTTGTTTTCCCCTTAAATAAGGGGGGGGGGTGACAGCTAGGTGGCACAGTGGATGGAGCACTGGCCCTGGAGTCAGGAGGACCTGAGTTCAAATGTGACCTGAGATACTTAATAATGACCTAACTGTGTGGCCTTGGGCAAGTCACTTAACCACATTGCCTTGCCCAAAAAACCCCAAAACCTTGTGTGCCATCTTCACATTGAACTGCAACTTGGTCCTTCCTTCTGCTTTGTTTCTAACAAGAATGTCACTGTAGATAAGCCTGAGAGCTCTTCCAGTAGCAGTAGCAGCTTGTCCATCATTTTAGCTTAGCTTTTAGGGCAGCCTATGACTGCACCACTGCCTTCCTTGTCAGATCCTTGCAGAAGTGGAAGGTGGTGCCTGTGATGAGCTCGCTTTGGGTTGCTATTTGATTTCCTGGGCCCAGGCCTGCTTCTGACTTGGGAGCAGGCTGGCGCCTCAGAAGTTGGCTCAGCTCCACATTCTAGGAGCTGTTGGGAGCAGCACAGGCTGACCTTGTGGTCAGATGCAGCCATTCAGAGGAAGCTCTAGGTTCTCATTCTACCCTCACCCCTTGGGGATCAACCCTTTGGGTGAAGATTCCACAAGCAGAGATGCCATGTTGATAGGAGGAGAACCAGAAGAGAGTGGCGGGAGTTGGGGGACCTAGAGAGGAGTGCATTATGGGAGAGAGGGTGAGGACAAGTATGTCTATCGTGAAGTGCGGAAGTGTTCATTGAGCTCATGGCTGCTGAGGAGATCACTGAGAAAGCAGCCATAGAGAGAAGATGAGAGATCTCAAGAGAGGGGGCCTGGATGGAATAAGACCTGGATGATTCCCCAAGAAGATCTGGAGCCAGAGTTAGAAAGGGGGGAAGGAGCAGATCAGAGAGGCACAAGAACTGGTGCAGTATTGAAGTGTACATCAGGCTGGCAGTGGGGATTTATTAAACACTGGTTATGGGCTAGGTGCCCCTGCCCTCCAGGAGCTCCTGTTCTCATGAGGGAAGACCACTTCTGGAAAGGCAGTGAAAAATAGGGGAGGGACCCAAGCAGCATAGCCAGTGGTAATGCAAGGAAGGATGTCTAGGCTGGAACCTGCTGGTAAGAGAAGCCCTGTAGAGTTGTGTGGTTAGTTTGTTGAGAGCAGAATCATAGGACATCAGCCCCTCCACTTCATAAAATGAAATATATTGACCTATTGAATGCTCACAAGTTTTAGTCATCAGTCACCCTTAAAGCTCTGGAATTAACTTTAAGCAAAGAACTTGATGGTTTACAAGGGAAGATTTCTAGGACCTTAGGGAACCTCGGGTGAAGTAGCCTCCAGGTACATTCTGATCAGAAACTCCTCAGGTCCCATCATGAAGTGACTGAATGAAGAAGGCCTATCTCGCTGCCTGGTGAGATAGAAGGAAGGAAAGAGAGTGCGTTGGCATTACCCAGACTCCATTTGGCCTCCCCAGTTTTTGCAGTATGTGCAGCAGTGCTGGTGTGGAGCCCATTAGTCAGAGGCACCTTTTTGGAGTTGATTTTATTGGTGGAGATGGGGGTTTTGGAGGCAGACTCCTTCTGAGGATGATTTTATGAGCTTTAGATATTGGACTTTAAGAAACAGGCTCACTGCTTTGATGGAATCTTGTTCATTATAATTAACAAGAGGGACTTACATACTTGACCTGACCAGTAGATGTGGTCTGATCTAGGCAGACTATTTCTTTTTGGGTTTTTTGGGGTTTTTTGCAAGGCAGTGGGGTTAAGTGACTTGCCCAAGGCCACACAGCTAGGTCATTATTAATTGTCTGAGGTCGGATTTGAATTCAGGTCCTCCTGACTCGAGCAGGTGCTCTATCCACTGCACCACCTAGCCACCCTAGGCAGAATATTTCTAGGACCACTTTTTATTTAAAAAAAATTCTTATTTAGTAAATTCCTTGTGTATCTGTCTCTACAGCAATCAGCAATCCCCTCCTCATCTACTTGTGTCTCCTTGTAATTCATTCTTAAGGTCTTCCCATTCCTCTTTGGCTGACTTCATTGGGAGAATCTTTCTCCATGGGAATCTTCTTTGTTGAATCTGGAGTCAAGAAGACCTGAGTTCACACTCTTCCTCAGACCCCAGTGTGACCCTGAGCAAGTCACTAACCTTAGTATGCCTCAGTTCGATCCTTCAGAATAGGAATAGTAAAAGCACTTAGTTCCTAAGGTGGTTTTGAGGCTGTTGGTTAGTCTGTTGTAACCCCATAGGGGTTTTCTGGGCAAAGATTTTGACGTGGTTTGCCATTTCCTTCTCTGGTGGATTAAGGCAAATGGGTGGAACAATCAGCACCTCTCCACCTTTGATGTCAGCCTGTCGCAGCTCAAAAAGACTGAAGCAGGTGCAGGGTAACCTGTGAGTCAGGGGGACGTCTACCCCAAGCAGGTGAAGACTTCTGTTGGCATGGGTGGATGTGATTTCAACTGGCAATCACAGCTTCACAAAACTCATGGGAAAAACTAGATTTCTTTTTTTTTCTTTTTTTTTTTTTTTTGGTACGGCAAATGGGGTTAAGTGGCTTGCCTAAGGCCACACGGCTAGGTAATTATTAAGTGTCTGAGACCGGATTTGAACCCAGGTACTCCTGACTCCAGGGCCGGTGCTTTATCCACTGTGCCACCTAGCCACCCCAACTAGGTTTCTTACAAGAGAAATGAACCCTAAGCAAATGCCAAGAGTTCACAATCCAAACAGAAGCTTGGATATTTATGAAGTTGTACCAAAGAGAGGAGGGAAAACAGGAATTTCCACCTAAATGGGAGTGACAGTAGAGGAGAAATTGGAATAATTCATGAAAACCTTATTCTTTTCCCTGGACATCTCTAGACTCTGAAGGACCTCAGCTGTGGTTTCTCAGTCTGGCATAGACTGACTGGTGCCTGCTTTGACCCCAAGGACACACAGGGAATTCCACTTGGGGTACAAATATCAGATTATGGCAGTTCAATGGGGGGTTTGCCCTTGACATGTTTAGGGCCTCCTGTATACTCTGGAGCTGGTGTTTCTGAAAAATAGGGCAACTCAAAAATACAAATTCAGGGGATCCCTTCCCAGTGAAAGTTTGTTTTAACAGCCATGGAGGTTACTGAAGCAGGCTTTCTGAAGTGCTTCAAGCTTGGTCCAACTTGAAGACTCCTGGGTCACATCCACTGCATCCCTGCCCATTGCCAGTTGCCTTCATTTTTGTCTTGCTACTGGACTTCGATGATTCTGGAAGAGTGAATGAGGCTTTGAGCAACTCTTTCTCATTTAAATCTAATTCATGCTCAAGTCAAGACATCACCCATGAAGTCATTGGTCCTCCTGGAAAACAAAGAACAATTAATAAGACAGCCAGTAGAATTTTAAGTGATCTGCCCAGGGTCATGCAGCTACCCTAAATTTGGTCAGATTTTAATTCAGGTCTTCCTGTCTTCAGTCCCAGTGCTCTGTCCACTGAGCCACCAAGCCACCTCCAAAATGCTAAATGAGGTGTGTGGTTGTCAGGGAAGAGTAGTACTCTGTGACTCACCTTTGACCTATGCTCAGTGACCATACCCCCACTAAACCATCCCAGCAGATGGGCTACATCAGATTGAGAGTAACCAAAGGACCTCAGACCTGTTGGTGAGTTTTGGGGGGACTGCCTCAAGTATGTGAAGACTTCCTCCAGAAGATGTGAACCATTTGTTTCAAGGACCATGAAGGCAACCAAAGCAGGTGCAATGGAGTGCTTAGAGCTTGATCAGAAATTGAAGATGCCAAGGCCACCCGGTATATAGGCTTCTCCAGTTGTCTTCACTTCTGTCTGTCATGCTGTGCTTGACTTTCCTATCCATGACATCTCCAAGCCATCTTTTTTTGGTTTTGGCATCTTCCAGATACTTCCACTGGAAATAGGAATCCCTGATCCTGGGATTCAGATTCTGATTGGTGAATTTTCATCTTATCTTACCCAGTTCCAGGATCACCATGCTGTTTCCTGGCCATCTCCAAACTACCTGGTTGAAGTCCAGACATCAGAAGGAAAGGACTTGGCCACCTCTAGAAAGTGGAAGCCAGGTCACAGCGCAGTTGATGTTGAAGGGCCAGGGGGCCTCAGAGGCTCAGTGAAGCAAGGATGAGGCAATGGTGCAATCAGGGATTGAATAATTCAAGTGTTCTCCCTTTAGGTAAATTTGCATTGCAAAAATTCTACTTTATATAAGGAATCCTGAAAAAAGACCTGCATTCCAAAAAAAAAAAAAAATACCTGTTGTCTGCTAGCTTGAAGATAAGGGATTAATGGGTTTCACTTAGGTTAAAAAAAAATCAACTTCTCAAGTAAAGGATAGAAGTGTTGCCTGGACTTGAGTTCACTGAGAAAGATCTGAGAGTTTTAGAGGAGTTCCTAAGTATATATTAGATGCCTGCTCTGGGTGGATTACAGTGCATTTTGTTCAGAAAGTGGGAGGGCTCAGGTGTCATCTTTGGCCATGGTCATTCCACCATAATGGTCACATCTATTTTGATTCTGGTTGTCCCATGTTAGGAAGAACTAATATTGACCTCACAAAGTTTGGAATCTTGTAGGCATTTTAGTTTAAAATTGGGAGATAGCTAATCCATAGAAGATCCCAAGGTAGCTAGATGGTACAGCGGATAGAGCACTGGCCTTGGGGACAGGAGGACAGGAGTTCAAATCCAGCCTCAGACTCATGATACTAACTGGACAAGTCACTAAATCCTGATTGCCTCACATCCAGAGCCATCTCCAGTTATTCTGATTCCTATCTGGCCAGGCGGCTTCAGAGGAGAAACTGAGTCTGAGGACTTAGTACAGGCCTCCTGTCCCCCCAATTCTAACTCATGTGTTTGTCATGGCATTGTTTCTTTGATGTCAAGAATAAAGGATATATGCAAGTCTCAAGAATGCAGGTGTAATACCACCTCTTTTTCCCATTATCATGTAAGGAATTTTTGTTTGTGTTAATAATATAATTGTTATTTATCCTTCCCTCGGTCATTTGAATATTTAAAGTGTTTTTACTGGACCTAATAGTTATGATTCAAAAGAAAATTTTGATTTAAAAGCTCTTCCAGTTTGAAAAAGAAAGTAACTACGAGGATAAAGATTTCAACAGAATGCTAAACATAGCATGAAATGAGAATGATGTCACATTGGGTCCTATTTTGGTCCAGCCTCATTGTGGGGCGCTGTTGAGTCTGGGCTCTTCACGGCTCTGCCAGTGGCACTCCCACTCTTAGCAGGTTTGATAGGGCTGGGAAGGATGGGAAGCCCAGCCAGACTGTGGACTCGAATAAAGCCCAGCTCAGCACCTTCAGAACAAAGATCAAATGGCTGGGGGAAAGATGGCTGAGAATTTCCTAGTTGCTCATATTTCTGTCAAAATGAACTTAATCTTTTGTCATTGAGAAATGGGTAGAATAGTGACTGTTGGAGGGACTGAATTCCACCCATCTGGACACTTGAACTATCAGTGACCATCAGAAAAAAAAGGAAGGTGCAATCAAGGGTGGCTCACCAGTTCTCCTTGTTGAAACCTGAAACCTGAGATGGTTGGTTGCTTTGGCATGCTCATGCTAAGCATTTTCAATAAGACCATGATAAAAATGATTTGAACTTCTGGGCCAATAGAAGATCATCACAAACGTTAAGGAGACTTGAGACATATCTCAGGAAAAATCTTTAAAATCACATACTCAAAAGACCAGAAGTCATCAGACTAGAATGGGTGAAAATGGTGGGGAAATGGCCCTTGAGTTCTCTCTTAAAGTCATATCATTTTCTATTTGTTCGATATATATATACACTTTAAAAATTGTTTTTATTGTATTAAATCAGCAAAAATCCCTCTTTTCTTCCTACCCATCCCAACTGTTCCTCTGAGAAAATAAGAACAAAACCAGTCACACCTGATTTAGTCTAAATGGTTTTACATCGCCCCTGTCCTCAAACAATACTTGTCTCTGTGCTCTGTGTCTTTTATCTCTCTATTGTGTGGACAACAGTAGCTTTCCTCATTAGTCCTGGAATCCTGATTGGTCAAAATGCTGAAAAGAGATCATTAGCTCAATAAGTATTGCCTCACATTTATCCACCATCACTTGTTCATCCATTCCCTAGTTTATAACTACTTTCAGGTTCCCATTCATGGCTGCTGCAAAAAGACCTATAAAGATTTCTGTATATCCTTAAAATTTGTTTTGATCAGGACTGAGCCATTCTTTAATCTGCCCT
The DNA here is from genome assembly GCF_037893015.1 of Macrotis lagotis. Classification (NCBI taxonomy): domain Eukaryota; kingdom Metazoa; phylum Chordata; class Mammalia; order Peramelemorphia; family Peramelidae; genus Macrotis; species Macrotis lagotis. The sequence continues at coordinate 2,164,073 of NC_133663.1, read as the reverse complement.
TTCTCCTTCCCTCTCCTCCTCTTTCCTGATGAGTGAAAAGGATTTCTGTGTGTGTGTGTGTGTGTGTGTGTGTGTCTGTGTCTGTGTCTGTGTCCATATAACCACCCCCTAGCCTCCCAGTATTCTTCTTTCCCTCTCTCTACATTCTTTTCTTAAGTTCAGCAAGACATAACAGAACCTATCAGATCTGATTGAACTTCCTCAATGAAACCTGCCAGTGATAGGGAACCAAGGAGATGATTTGTCTTGTCTCTCCATATTGAAAGGAAGCAGTTTGGCCTTATTGGTTCTTTTATCATTATTTATTCATGTTGACATTTTTATGGTCCTCTTCACTTTTGTGTCGGTATTTCAAAGTTTCACCACAGCTCTGCTCTTTTTATCCAAAATGCTTGGAAGTCTTCTCTTTCATGAAAAGTTCATTCTCCAAATGCTCCATTCTCCTCCCCCAATACCCTGATGTTTAATTTTTTCTGGGTATCTTATTCTTGGTTTTAAGTCTGTGTCCTTTGCCTTCTGGAATATCATATTCCAAGTGCTCTACTACTTAATATTGGTGGCTGCTAAATCATCTATGATACTGAGTATTGCTACTTGAATTCTTTGTCTCTGGTTGCTTGTTGTGTTTTTTGGTTTGATCTAGAAGCTGGGATGAATACTTTGGCCCTGTTCCTTGGTTCTGAGCCATTCCACTCTTGCTTCTGAATTTGCTTCCTTCTCAGGGTTCCTTACCTGGAACAACTAGCTTGTGTCAGGCCTGTATCTGTGAACCATAACTGGAGAGGAGGTGACAAAGCTGCCACTTGGCACTGGGTGCTGTCATGTCCTAGGGGGTGCAGGGCTCCTCCTTCTTTGTGAGTTTTCTGCAAGTGGCCATCTCTATTTCCTTCTGTATTTTTTAGATGTTTGGAGGGAATGCTCCAAATCTCAGAAGGTGAGAACACTGTGTCCATGTGCGTGGTGTGCTCTGGGTTATGTCTGTCTGGGGATGGCTATCTGGCATCGAAGCGCTTTGCAATGAGCATGTACAGTGGAACCAGATGACCTAGATTCAGGGGGCACCTCCCCTTGCACCATATTGGAACAATCATGGTGCTACCTTATTGGGACTAGAGGACTTCTGAGGTTCACAGTGGTTCATTCTGAATGACAATTCAGAGCATAATTTGAATTAAATGAACTCTCCTCCATTTCTCTAGCTTGCCAGTGTTTCAAAGATTTTATTTCTTTTTTACTTTGCAGAAATATAGATATCAAGATGAAGATACTCCTCCACAAGAACACAGCTCTCCAAACATTATCAATGAGGTGACAGGCCCTGAGCTGGTTCATGTCTCAGAGAAAAATCTTTCAGAGATCGAAAATGTCCATGGATTTGTTTCTCACTCTCATATTTCACCAGTGAAGGTAGAGTGTTTTCATGAATATTCCTCTTTTTTCCATGCTTTATTCCTTTTGCACTAACATTGCTGATAGGGAAGGCATAGATTTGGGTATCAGAGTATATTAACTGACCTTTTCAGATTTTTACTTAAACTTCAAGAGAATTTTGAATCTCTCATGGTTCAAAAAACTGATTTAGCTTCAAAATATTCCAAAATGTCATTCATTTTCAATACAGCCTTACATTCCATTAGATACTTCTGACTGTTGTGTTTGTTCTGTGACAATTAATGTTGGAATTTTAAAGTATTGGCTCTCATAGTCTTTTGCCACTTCTGACATCAATTCAGCTCACAGAGAATAAAGGGTTTTTTTGCTTTAATTTTTGAAGCAATTAGTAGTAAAGTAGCTGAGGCCAAATTTGAACTCAGATCCTTGTGCCTTTAGGACCGGTGCTCTATTATTATCACCTTGTTGCCAGAAAAGATTTTTTAATTGATATTTTATACTATGGTGGTTTTTCATCATTAATCCATTTGCAAATTTATGAGTTAAACCTTTCTCTTCCACTTTTCCCCTCTCCTTGAACAGTTTGAAAAGAATTGTACATGTACATTTATATTTAACATAATTATGTATTAGCTATTGTGTATAAAAGGAATTAGGACTAAGGGGAAACAAAGAAAGTCAAAAGATAGGAAGGAAAAACAATAGAGAAGTTTTAAAAGTGAACATAGTGTGCATTCAGATATCCTGGTTGTTTTCAGAACATATATTTTAAAACATTTTTTTATTTATGATTTCTGTTTCTGAATCACCATAGTTTCCCATGTATCTCTTCTCCAGAGACATTCTATTTTTTTTAATGTTTTTTTTTTCAAGGCAATGGGGTTAAGTGGCTTGCCCAAGGCCACACAGCTAGGTAATTATTAAGTGTCTGAGACCGGATTTGAACCCAGGTACTCCTGACTCTAGGGCTGGTGCTTTATCCACTGTACCACCTAGCTGCCCCTCCAGAGACATTCTAAATGGCAAATGATTTTCTGTAGAAAGGGAAAAAAAACCCCTTAATTTATACATTTGAGAAATGTGTGTCACATGTGACACTTGTGGACCTCCTTCACCAAGTGGTATGTAAACTTGTGTTCTCATATCCGTTCATTTTGAGTTTTGTTTCATTTCCTTTTTTTTTTTTTTTTTTTTTTTTGGTGTGTCCCCTGTTTTCTTGGTTGTACTTGCTTCACTCTGCATCAGTTTATAGAGATCTTTCCATGTTTCTCTTTGTACCACATGTATCATTTCTCTCAGCACAGTAATATGTTATTACATTAATGAACCAAAAAATTATTTAATTATTCCCTAATTGATGGAAATTTATTTTGTTACTCATTTTTTTTATCATAAAAAGTCCTGCTGTAAATATTTTGCATTACAATATGAACTTTTTTTTGATGGCTTTTAAGGGTATAAACCCTTTATTTGCATAATTTCAAATTTCCAATTTGCTGGATATAAAGTGAAATTTTTTTTTTGGTCATTTTTTGCCAATTTGCAGGGTATAAAGTGAAATCTTACAGTGTTTTGATTTATATTTCTATATTAGTGATTTGAAGCATTTTCCATATTTGCAGTTCTTTTGAAAAAAAATTTTCATATATATGTATATTTAATTACACACACATATTTGCACACACACACACGCACACGTTATTTTTTTTATCATTTATCCTGGATACCAAACCCAGAGAAATGTGATACAAAGATTTCAAACACCCCCCCCCAATTTAATCACTTCCTTTTTTATACTAGATGCATTAATAATTCTTGTACAGAAGTTTTTCAGTTTCAGGTAATCAAAGTCATCTGTTTCTTCTTTTGGCCTCTGTTACTTTTTTGGTTAAGGATATGACCCTTATCTATAACTGTGATGGGTATCTGATCTGTTTTACTTCTAATTTTTAAATAGTATAATCTTTAATGTTAAGGTCACATATTCCTTTAAAATGTATTGTGGAATGTGGTGTAAAATGTTTGACTAAGCCTATTTTCTATCAGATTTCTTTTCCATTCTCCCAGTAAGTTTTTTCCTTCCCATCAAATCGAAACTTTATCCCAAATGACTTATATTTTCTACTTTATCAAGCATCTGGTCTACCTATTCTTTAACCCAGTACTAGATGCTTTTGATGACTGCTACTGTATAATATAGTTTGAGATCTATTAGTCTTTACTTCTTTTCATCATTTCCTTTGGTATTCTGGATCTGTGGTTTTCCAAATAATTTATTTGATTGAACTCTGTAAAATGTCCTCTTGGTAATTTGATTGACATAGCAATTAGCACCACTTAGCCATGAGCACTGAATATTCCTCCTGCTATTTAGGTGGTTCTTTATTTCTTTATGGAGTGCTTTGTAACTGAATTCATTTAAATCTTTTGGGTGCTTTGGAAGGTTGATTTCCAGATATTTAACCATTTAGTAGATATTTGGAATGGAATTTCTATTTATTTCTCTTGTCACTTGCTTTTTTTTTGTCAAAGAGAAATGCTATTGATTTTTGAGGATTTGTTTTATAGCCTATAGCTTTGCTAAAACTGTTAATTATCTCAGTATCTCTGCTGATTTCCTGAAGTTTTCCAAGTAAGCCATCATATCATCAGCAAAAAGGAATAATTTTATCTTCCCCTTACCAATATTCTTTTAATTCTTTTCTCCTGTCTTATTGATATTGCTGATATTTCCTATATTATATCAAATAATAATGGGCATCCTTGCTTCATTCCCATATTTATTGAAAAAAGTTCTAGGGGGCAGAGCCAAGATGGTGGAGGGAAAGGAGGAAATCTCAGAAGCTCCCCCAGACCACTCCAAATGCCTTCAAAAGCCTTTTAAACAATGACTGTAACCAAATTAAAGAGTGGCAGAACCCACAGAAAGACTGAGTGAAACAATTTTCTGGCCCAAGACAACTTGGAAGATCCTCAAGAAAGTTCTGTTACACTGGGGTTGGAGAGGACTGCGACTCCTCACCGGAGTAAACTAGCTCTAGCCATCCAGGGACAGCCCAAGGGGCACCTGGGTGCCTGGCAGTGGTTTCCAGACCTCTCAGCCCAGGGATTGCCAAGGATAATTGGAAGATCAGCAGAAAAACTGCCATATCAAAGTGATCACAGAGCCCAAACTGAGGGAACCAGAAGTAGGCCTGTGAAGCCACCTGGCAGCTGCTTCCAGAGCTCTCAGCCTATGAAAGGGGATCAGGGGAGACAGAAGGGGTATCTTTGCTATCTCTGAGGCTGGACTCTGTTGCTTTGCCCATCCTCAGATTCCAGTCTCAGAAATGGGAGCTTTCCTGGCCTAGCAGAGCAGGGACCCTCCAGGGCAGAGAGGAGGCTGGTGGCCATCCACAGGCCAGGGCAGGGTTCAGGAGAGCAGTCAGAGCCTCTCCCAAGTGCAGGGAGGGTATCTCTGAAAACAGCTGCAGAAACCCTCAAAAGCTTGGGACTGAGCAGAGACCCACCTGAAAAAAGAGCTAACATCAGGTCCTAAGCTGGGGAAATAAGCAAACCACAAAAGAACCCGACCAGACGCGATGAATTTGTTCTCATGAAGGATTATAACACACTCAGAAGAAGACAAAGGCAATGCTTCTGCATCCAAAGCCGCCAAGAAAAATAGAAGTTGGGCTCAGGCTATGGAAGAGCTCAAAAATTGGGAAGAGAAATGAGAGTTATGTGAGAAAATCATGAAAACCAAGTCAGCAGCATGGTGAAGGAGAAACAAAAAAATACTGAAGAAAGTAATATCTTAAAAACCAGTTTAGATCAAATGGAAAAAGTAATCCAAAAGGCCAATGAGGAGAAGAATGCCTTGAAAAGCAGAATTGGCCAAATGGAACAAAAGCTCTCTGAAGAAAATAATTCCTTCATATGTAGAATGAAGCTAAGGGAAGCTGATGACTTTGTGAAAAATCAAGAAATAATTTTAAAAAAAACTCAAAAGAATGAAAAACTAGAAGAAAATGTGAAATATCTCATTGGAAAAACAATCGATCTGGAGAACAGATCTAGGAGAAATAATTTTAAAATGATTGAACTTATCAAAGTCATAACCAGGAAAAGAGTCTTGGCTTCATTTTGTTTTTTTGTTTCAAGTTTAGGATTTATTTTCATAAGCCTGAAAAGTTTACAGATCACAACCTTTTCTTCTGGAGAAGAAGCAAGTTGCTTGAAAGCAGCTTTAGGGCAGAGGAATAACAAAGGGTAGGTGAGGTTTGAGAGAGAGAGAGAGAGAGAGAGAGAGTCAGAGTCAGACAGACAGAGCCAAAGAGGGACAGCCAAAGCTGACTGGGCTCCCCTCTATATGACTGAAGTTGTGTAAAAGGCTATAAGCTGAGGGGGAGAAATGAGATGAGGTTGCAAATTTACATTTAACAGTGGAACAATAGGGGTTGATTTTCATCCCAGGCATAGATAATATTTTCTTACCAGACATATTTCTTCTATATTTCTCCCTCTACAAATTCCCCAGTATTTAACAGTGTAAAAGATTACAAAATTTGTTTCCAATTACAGTGTTCCGTAGGTCCATAACTCCCTGCATCATATTTCAAATTATAAGGACCCAGATTCATCTGAGAATTGGGACATAGATTTCTTTAAAGTTGAAAAAGTGGGTAGACTTCATTTCTCAAGAAATTTCTCCTGGAATATTTATTGCCCTGATAGCCTAGAAGCAGAGGATAAAATAGAAATTGAGGGAATTCACTGATCCCCTCCTGAAAGAGATCCCAAAGTAAAAACTCCCGGGAATATTATAGCCAAATTCCAGAATTCTCAAGTCAAGGAAAAAATATTACAAGCAGCCAGAAAGAAATAATTCAAATATCATGAAGCTACAGTCCAGATTACACAGGATTTAGCAGCATCTATGAATTTGATACTCCAGAAGGCAGAAGAGCTTGGATTACAACTGAGAATCAACTACCTGCAAAACTGAACATCATCTTTCAGGGGACACACTCAGTGAAATAGGGGACTTTCCAGTTTTCCTGATGAAACACCCAGAGCTGAATAGAAAGTTTGACCTTCAAATACAGGACTCAAATGAAGCATAGAGAGGATGGATGGGAAGGGCAAATGAGGAGGAACTTTATAATGTAGAACTGTTTGTATTCCTCTATGGGGAGATGATTCTGATAATACTCAAAGGAACCTTCTCATTTATTGGGGGCAGTTAGGAGGAGCATATATAGACAAAGCACAGGTAGGAGATGAATATAGTGATATATCATAAAGATGGAGTCAGTGGGTGAGAAAGGAACATACCTGGAGAAAGGGAGAGGAGTGCTAGATTGGGCTAAGATATTTCGTATAAAAGAGTCAAAAAGCTTTTGCAATGGAGCTGAAGGGAGGGAAGGTGAGGGGGAATAAGTGAGCCTTCATTCTCATTCGGAAGTGACTCAGAGAGAAAAAAACATACATATTCAGTAGGGTATAGAAATCTATCTTATCCTAGAGTAAAAAAGGAGAGGAAAGGGATGGGAGAAAGGACAGGGCAAGAGGAGGGCAGGTGAGGTGTAGGTGATAGGGTAGTCAGATACAACACACTTTTGAGGAGGGACATGATGAAAGGAGAGCAGGAATAGAATAAATGGGATGGGGAAGAATAGGATGGAGGGATGTGTATAGCTAGCAATAGCAACTGTAAGGAAAAAATTGAAGCAAGTTCTTTGATGGACTTATGATAAAGAATGCAATCCTTCTAGAGACAGAACCAATGGTATCTGAATGCAAACTGAAGCACACTTTTTTTCCCTCAATTTTTCTTGAGGTTTCTCTATCTTTGTGGGGGAAGGGGAATTATGTTTACTTTTACAAGACTATTGTAGTAATGTGAAAAAATAAACACTTTAATTGTCAAAAAAGAAAAAAATTCTAGTATATCTCCATTGCATATAATGTTTACTTTTGATTTTAGATAGGTGCTTTTTTTAAATGATATTTTTTAAAGTGTCTATCTATGCCTATATTTTGTAGGACTTCATCAAAGAGATTTGTACTTTGTCAAAGATTTTTGCTACATCTATTGAGATGATCATGTAGTTCAAATGTTTTGAGTTTTAATAAAATTAATCATGTTGTTTGTTTTCCCATTGTTGAATCATCCTTACATCCCTGGTATAAATGTCACTTGATTTTATAATGAATGATTTCTTGGATAAATTCTAAAATCTGTTTGGTAGGATTTTGTTTGAAATTTTCAAATCAATATTTGTGAATGATCTTGGTCTATAATTTTCTTTCCTTGGTTTATTTTTCCTTGGTTTAAGTAGTAGGACTATTTTTGTCTCACAAAAGAATTCAAGTAGAGTTCTTTTTGTTCTTCAATTTTTGAGAATAATTTCTGAAATATGACTACTTTAAAAGTTCTTTAAAAGTTTGATGGAATTTGTCTGATAATCTGTTCTTCCTGCCCCCTTTGTAGTTCCTTTACATCTTGATCCATTTCCTTTGCTAATAGAAGGTTATTTAAGATCTCTATTGGGTCTTTTGGAGTATTTTATATTTTTGATGGTGTTCTTTTATTTCTTTTATGTTTTCAGTTTTGTTAGCATATAATCATGCATAATATGTTGATTATTCTTTTTATTTCTTCTGGGGCTTTGCATGGTTCTTAGCTTTCTCATTTGCTATTTTATTGGTCAGATTTTCTACTTTGTTTTTAATCAGATTAGCCAAGGATTTATCAACTTGATTATTAATCTTTTCATAAAACAACTAATTTATCATTTTTATATTTCATTTACAGTTTGTTTCCCTTCTAATTTTAAATATCTATTCTTTTTAAAAATTTCTTTATTTGTGATTCTCTAATTTTAAAAATGCATAATTTAGAGGCAGCTAGGTGGCGCAGTCAGGAGGACCTAAGTTCAAATCCAGCTTCAGGCACTTAATAATTGTCTAGCTGTGTGACCTTGGGCAAGTCACTTGACCCCATTGCCTTAAAATAATTTTTTTAAATGCATACTTTATTAATCTTCTCTTTCTATTTTATTAATGGATTATTTAATGATATGATTTCCCCCATGAGTTCTGCTTTAGGTACATCCCAGATATGTGCTTTTACAGAGTTATTGTTTCTTTGATTTGTTCTTTATTCCACTCATTTAAGTTTTTGTTGTTTAAAATCCATTTAGTATTTTGTTTGTGCTTCCTGAAGCAATTTCTATTCTTATTCCCTTATGGTCTTTATTCCCTTATGGTCTTTAAAGGATGTACTGATTATTTCTGTCTGTTGACATTTGTTTGCAGTGTTTCTGTGCCCTAGAACATGGCCAGTTGTTTTAAAGTTTTATAGGGAGTAGAGATATTTTATTCTTTGACTGTGTCATTTAGAAGACTCCATAAGCCTTTTAATGCTAGATTCTCCAACAATTTGTTCAGTTCCATATTTTCTCTTTTGTTTATCTTACTGTTAGATTTATGTTGTTTTGATGGTGTTTTCTTTAGGAATTTGGATGGTACGAAATTTGAATCATGTAGGATTATTATTGCTATCAACTTGTTTGTGATTTCTTTCATTATAATCGTTTTCTTGATTATCTCTTTCCTGTTTTGAATTTTTGTTTATTCTCTATGTAGTTTGTTTGTAGATATTTGTTTGCTTCTTGACTCCTCCATGACGTTGTGAGCTCCTTGAGAGCCAGGCCTATCTTGTGCCTCTTTTTGTATCCCCTCAGACCCCAGCCCCTGTGTCTGGCACATGCTTATCAAATGTTTGCACTTCCTGCATTCTTGTCTATCTTCTACTCGGTGTTCAAAGTGATTTTCCCAAAATAAAAGTCTAATCATGTTAGATAGGCTCCTTTCCCCTTCATAGGTTCCACCTGCATCCAGTTGCCTCCTGGATCAGAAATGAAATCTTCTATTAATTCTTTCATTATGACATAAAGGTTTTTGTTCCTATTGCGTTCTTCTGGGATGCCTATGGTTCTATGCCTATGAATCTATACATCCTGTCTTTGAAATCTGTATGATTTGCTGGCACAGTAAGCATATTTTCTTTTAATGTTTTTGCTTCTCTTCTTCTAGGTGATGTTTCCATCTTTGTCTTTGCATTCCCATCTATTGTCATCTCATTTCTTTGGTGAGACTTGTTATCTTCCTGACTCCCCCCTCCCCATCCTCTTGGACCCAATGACTCTGTCTCCTTTCTCTTCTGGTGCATCTCCTGATTTGCTGGCTATTGAATGCTCTCCCTCCAGGATTGCCTTCCCTCTGAGATTTCCTCCTATTTACCCATATGTCTTGTCTGTATGTTACCCCTCCATTAGACTGGGAGCTCCTTGAGGGCAGAGACCATTGTTGACTTGTTTTATACTTACAGCTGGTATATAGTAGATGCTTCTTCAGTGCTTGTTCACTGACTGGTCAGTAAGTAAAATGAACAAAATTTCTCTAGTATCTGGGTTTCATCTCCAGGGGGCAATATGGTTTTCCATTTGCCTTTGGTGATTTAACCTGTTGTTAAGTGACTTGGTCCAAGATCTTTGTGGCTTGGAGAACAGTCTTCTTTCCATTGGACCATTGAAGGGGTTTTTGTGATAGGTGAAACAATGAAATTCCCTTGACACAGTGCCTTGCTTTCTTTGTGCTTGAATGGTGCATATGATCCTCTTAAGGGAACTTTGATTACTTTGCCTATTTGCACAAGAATCTCTGAAACACATGATGTAGACACTCAAACAAGATGGAGGAGAGATCACAGATATTTTGTTTTCTCCCTTTCTTTTATCCATGAGATGTGAAACTAAGTCTCTTTCAATGAAATTGGGACTGGGAGCCAGTCTCAATGATTCACATTCTCATGAAGAGCTGCATTTCTTTCAGATTGGCAGAGTGCCTAACCCACGTTCTCTTCTTGGAGGGTCACCGGAGCCTGTGAACTCAGTGCTCCAGGCATAATCATCTGTTAAAATTGGGGCTCTAGCAATAAGCTCATAACTTATTAGCACCTGATTGATGTACTTATAAAGCCATGGGTATATGAGGTGGGACAGTGTCCAGAGAGCTTGACCTACAGTCAGTTCTCTCTGTCCTCAGACTTAGTTGTGTGACCTTGGGCAAGAGTTATTGTCAGGAATAAAGGCAGATAATAATTGTCAAGCACTTAGCCCAGTGCCTGACACATGGCATCACCATCATCCTCATCATCCTTCTTCTCTGGGTTGAACAGAGGCCTCTGGAGGGGAAGCCCCGTTTCTGCCATCTTATGGTTGTTGTGAGGATCTGGTGAGGTAGTCACTGTCAGGTGTTCAGCCCAGTGGCTCGCTTAGGGTTCGGTGCTATTTCAACGTTACATGCTGTGGCTGCTGCTATTTTTAACCACCAGGCTGACATCCCAGACTGTCAGCTAGAGAACAAAAATTGCAATGTCTTCAACATAACCTGGAGAACAGTTTTTAAAATAGAGCTCTCTGGATATCATGGCATCACAGGGTTCAGGAAACTCTTGTCTGCTGGACACTTGGGGCTGCACTGAGGTAGGTGACCCTCTGAAAACCACTGTTCCCTGGATGGAGTGGGATGGGGGTCAGGACACCGTGACCAGTTAGGACAGAAGAGCCAATGTGTGATCACCATGGACAAGCTAAAGATTGAACAAAGGAGGGCCCGGTGACTGGGAGCATCATGACCTGCACAAGAGAGAAGTGGTTGTACAAACTGTTCTTGGCCATCCCTGTCAAATGAAAAGGGAATTAGGTTTGTCCTGGAGAACCTCAGAAGACTAGGCTCTGGAGAAAAGTTTGAGAGGTCAATGTGAAGGCTATGTTCTTAATGATGGAGTCTTTCAGGCCTGACCTGAAGGGCCTTGGGGTGTGCTGGGTTCTTCCTGCTCAAAGGTCTTCAGATAAGTGGATGAACCACTTGTTAGATATGTCCTGGTGGTTGCTTTACCACTTCTCAGTTGAAGTAGAGGATCACTGAGGTTGCATCTTTCTAGCTCTGAAATTCTGGAGGGCTTTAAAATGTGCAGTCAAAATAGTGTGTGATTTAGTTTTAGAAAGAATTTTTTCAGCCATGTTTTCTATCGAAGTGTAGGCTATATTTTATCCTATAAGGTTGGTGTGACCACTAGATGGCAATACCACCAAAGGGGACTTCTTGAGCTGCTGGGTGATTGCTGACCCAGAATTGTTTTCTTTGTTGAAGGTTCAGTATTACTTTGAAAAGAAATAATCATTATATTCCATTAGCCAAAGAACAACCTAATAATTTCAGCAGGCTCACATTGGTGGGCAGCTTGAGTTATCTTTAGTCTCTACTTAAACATACTCCTGCAGGTCTATTCAAGAAACTTAATAAAAAAAAAACTTAATAAAACCCCACCAAACCAAAACAGTGCATTTATTGATGACTTGGTATGTGGAGAACTCCATGCTTAACCCCCAGTTGTGCTTCCTACGCTCAAGCAGCTCCGCACCACTGCTGTCTGAAGCTGGCTCATCTACCCACCCAGACCTGGACCTCTTGCCCTTTAGCCCTGGGCTTAGGTGACCAGTTCCCTTGTAGATTTTTCCATGATCTGCTCTGTTTCTCCTTCTCTCCTCCAACCCTTCGCCCCCCCCGCCCCGAACTTTTAACCTCCAGTCCAAGTAGCCTTTTCAGAGACCATCTTGTTCACTTTGATCCCCAACATTGCGCACAGTGAACACTTACTAAACATCATTTCTTTCATTGCTGCTATGTAAAGAGCATTGCTTTGAGCATCCTTTGAATCTTCCCTGTAAGCTTTCACAAATCACTCCGTTTCCTTTTCTATGAAATGAGAGTGATCTTTGAACCTTTGTCAGTTGATCCAAGGTAATTTGAGAAGGAAGAGAAGAGCCCCTGAGCTTTTTGAAGCAAGGGAAGCTGGATCTCAGTCTTCAAGGAATCCTGGGGTGCAGAACTTTGGTTTTGAATTCCCAGAGGTGGAGGGAAGGTGTTTTGTGAACAACTGGTCATAAGCAATCAGGTGAGAAAGGGAAGTTGGAGGGAGATGATAGTGGTTCATCTTAAAAGCCACAGGTGATTAAAAGCCACAGAGATTTTTGACATGGTCAGATCTTTCATTTGGTAGGTTCTTTGACCTGGTGTGAAGGAGGAACTGGAGAGGAGAGAACCTGGGCATAAGGAACCTACCTCTTCCTCCAGCTTTCTTAATCAAAGGTTTAAACATAGCCTCCTTAACTGAGAAAGTAGAGTTCATTTACAGAGATCTTTGATTCTCCTCTTCCACATCTCAGGGGGCAAATCCTACCCCCTTCTTGCTGTACGATGTAGGGATACAGCTATATGGTGTAGTAGGTAGAGCCTTGTACGATGTAGGGATACAGCTATATAGTGTAGTAGGTAGAGCCTTGAATTCAAATTCAGCCTTAGATATTTATTAACTGTGTAACTCTGGACATGTGATTCCCAATCATCTCATTTGCCTTTTGTCTTTTTTTTTTTGGCAAGGCAATGGGGTTAAGCGCCTTGCCACTCAGCTAATCATTTGTCTTAATGTAAAATGGGAGTCATAACTTGCACCTATTTTGAAAAACTACTAGAAAATGAGCAAATGACTATTAAAAAAAGTTACTGTGGTGACTAGGAAGAGCCACACACTAACTCAGAAGAAGACAAAGTCATAGCTCCTACATCCAAGCCTCCAAGAAAAACTAGAAATTGTCCCCTGGCCATGAAAGAGGTTAAAAAGAATTTTGAAAATCAAGGAAGAGAGGTAGAGGAAAAATGGGGAACAAAAAAGAGTGATGCAAGAAAATCATAGGAAAAATTAATAGCTTGGTAAAGGAGGCACAAAAAATCATGAAGAAAACAACATCTTAAAAAACAATAAACCAAATGGTAAAAAAAAAACACAAATCTAGTGAAGAGAAGAATGTGTGGAAAAGCAGAATTGACTAGATGAAAAAAGTACAGAAATACACTGAAGGGAAGAAACCCTCCTTACAAAGTAGTATTGACCAAATGGAGAAGGAGGTACTAAAGCTCACTGAAGAAAATAATTCCTTAAAAATTAGAATTGGCAAGTATAAATGACTTTATGAGATAACAAAAATCAATAAAACAAAATCAAAAGAATAAAAAAATTGAAGAAAATGTGAAAAATCTCATTGGAAAAGCGGCTGACAACAAAATTTTTAAAAGATAAGTGATCTGGAAGAATAAAAGTCCAGGAGAGATCATTTCAAAATTATTGGACTACCTGAGAGTCATGTTCAAAAGCAAAAAGCTTAGATCACATCTTTCAGTAAAACTGGCCTGATTGACTAGAAGTAGAGGATAAAGTAGAAAATGAAGGAATCCACTAATAGCATAATGAAAATCTCCCAGAAATATTACAGCCAAATTCCAGAGTTCCCAAGTTGAGGAGAAAATAGTATAAGCTGCCAGAAAGAAGCAATTTAAGTATTGTAGAGCTACACTCAGGAGGACATAAGGTTTAGCAGCTTCTACATTAAAGGACTGGTGGTCTTGGAATATAATATTCAAGGGTAAAAGAGCTGGAATTACACAATCAAGAATCACCTACCCAGAAAAATTGAGTATAATCCTTCAAGGGGGGGAGTGGAAATTCAATGAAATAGAAGTCTTTCAAGCATTCCTAATGAAAGTTCAGAACTGACTAGGAAATTTGACTTACAAATGCAAGACTCAAGAGAAGCATAAAAATGTAAATAGGAAAAAGAAATCATTAGGGATTCAGTAAGGTTTAATTATTTACATTCCTATGTGAGATAATGATACTTGTAGCTCCTGAAAACTTTCTCATTATTAGGGCAGTTAGGAGGAGTATGCTCAGGTAGAGGCACGAGTGTGAATTAAATATGATGAGATGATTATCTTTAAAAAATGAAATTAGAGGGTGAGAAAGAAAACTGTTGGGAAATAGGGAAAGGTTGAAGTAGAATGGGGTAAATCAAGATTTTGAAAGATTTTACAGAGGGGAACATGTGAACCTTATTTTCATGGTAATTGACTCAACAGGAATGACACAATCATTTGGGTTTAGGAATCTCTCTTACCATAGAGGAAAGTGGGGAGGGGGAATGGTGGCAAGAGCTGATGGAAGGAATAGCAGATTTGGGGAGGCAAAAGGCAAAAGCCAAACCTTTGGAAATAGGGTGAAAAGAGGAAGAAAGTAGGTTGGAGAGAAATACATAGAGAACACTCTGCCCAAATGGCTGTCAAACCATGAATATATATCCTTTGATCTGTGCCCTCCAAAAAGGCAAAAAGCAAAAATATGTACAAAAATATCGATAGCAACACTTTAGTGGTGGTAAAGAATTGGAAATTGAGGGGAGTAAGCAAATTGTGTATCTGAATGTGATGGAGAACTACTGTACTAGGAGAAATGACCAGCAGGTGTTCTCAGGAAAACCTGACCTTGGATGAACTGATGCAGAGTGAAATGAGCAGAATCATGAGGACATTCCACACAGTAACCACAACATTGACTGATGATCTGCTGTGACTAACTGGGCTAAGGAATGGCGACTGAAGAGACTGTAGCTTTATTTTCTGGGGAATGGGTTGGGGGGGTCTGCATCCCTTACATGGAAGAAGTGTGTTTTGCGTGACTCCACAGGTATGACCTCTGTCAAATTGCTTGCTTCCTGATGGTGGGGGTAGAAGAGAAGGAGAGAATTGGAAAGGCAAAATTTGAAAATAAATAAATGCTAAAATCATTTTTGCATGTCATTGGGGAAAATAAAATAAGTAAAAAAAAAATAAGAACACTGCCTCCTAGGTTGTTGTACAGATCAACTGAGATAATACTTAGAGAACATTTCCTTCCCCTTTCCCTCCTGTTTTAGACCCTTATCTCTTTACTTCAGATACAGCTCAGTTCTCTGCCATCCTTTAAAACAAAACAAAAAACCCTATTTGATCCTACTTTTTCCTATATTGGCCTATTTCTTTTCTCCATTCAGTAGGCAAACTTCTAAGAAATGTTGTTTCCATTTCATTTTATACTCTTATTTTATATTCTCTTTTCTGAACCCCCTGAATAAACTTCTTGTGAATTTCAAGGCCTAGGACAAAGTTGCACCTGAGGGAACAGGTGTAGATGAGTCGGGAGCCTAGGGCTCCGCTATGAAGGACTTTGAATGTCAAACAGAGGATTCTTAAATTGTTCCTGGGTGGCCATAGCGAACCCCTGGAGGGGATGGCATAGGGAGCGGTGACAGAGTCAGACCTGGCTTTCCAGATGACATCTGAGTGGAGAATGAATCAAACTGGGGAGAGCCTTGGGGCAGGCAGAGCCTTTGCTCCAAGCAGCTGTCACATTAATCCAAAGGATGCAGAGGCAAAATGGGTACCTTCAGAGCTATAGAGGATGAGCCCAAAGCAAGAGTCCAGGATGATCCTCAGTTGGATCCTCAGTTGGAAGATGGTGTTGCTTTCCCTAGGAAGAGAAGTTTGGAGGGGGGGAGTTTGGGGGCAAAGAAGAATTTGGACAAGAAGAATTTTCATTTTAGCTGGAAGGAACATCTGACTTAAGGGGGCGAGGGTCATGAGATGGAAAACCAGGATAATGATCTCCCACCTCCCTCCCTCCCTAGTCTTTCTGCCCCACATTTAGGCCTCCTTAGTTGTTGCCTGATGCTGGATTCCTTCCCATTGATTTCCCCTCTCATCTCCCACTCACTTCCTCTGCAGATTGACCAAAGTGGTTTTTCTGAAGCCATTCCTGTTTGTAAAGTTTCCTGTGGCCTCCAGTTCCAAATAGAAACTCTTGTTGGATGTTTTGTGCCCTTTCTAATTGGACTCCAGGCTTGTTTTTAGAATTTAAGACATGCATCCCTTCTGTTCTCTGCCCCCTGCACTCTGTTGTCTGGACAAGTGGTGCATCTCCTGTCTCCACACCTTTGCTCAGGGTCAGTCCCTGCCTGCCTGGAATGCTTTCTGCCTCTTGGAGTTCTGAGCTGTCTCCAGGAGGTTTGCTCTGATCCAGCCTTGTCCCCAGCAGTTGCTGATATCTCCCAGATTACCTTGTATTGGCTTGTTGTTTCTCTTTATTGAATCACATTTCTTTAGCACAGAGACTGTTTTGGTTTCTTTCTTTTGTCCACCCAGGGCCTAGCACCTAGTAGGGACTTGTTCAGTCTTTATGACCCCGACTGGGTTTTTTGTTTTTGTTTTTTTGTTTTTGTTTTTGTTTTTTTTGTGAACCAATGGAGTGGTTTACCATTTCCTTCTCCAAGTAGGCACTTAGGAATTACTTATTGATTGATTGACTTAGATCTGGCACCAGTTCTAAGCCTCTCCTCAGTATGGTTTGGGATGAAGCTGACCAGAAATAGATTATGTATCTGGAACATACTCTTGGCTCTCTGTCAAGTCTGGAGATAGAGCCCTCTTGTACAGATGAGAAATGTGCTAGGGTCTGAAGCAGTGATTGAAGCACAATGTGTTAGGTAAGCAATTAAAATAACTGCCCATATTGAGCTTCAAAGCTGCCATAACCTAGATTCTTTTTAAAATAAGGTTTTATTGATATATTGTTTTTTATTTTTATTTTTTGGTCTTTTGTAAGGCAGTGGGATTAAGTGACTTGCCCAAGGTCACACAGCTAAACAAGTATTAAGAGTCTAAGGTCACATTTGAATTCAGGTCCTCCTGACTCCAGGGCCTGTGCTCTATCCACTGTGCCACCTAACTGCCCCTATGTTGTTTTTTAATCACCAGAATTTCTACTAGTATCCCTCTCTTTCCTCTTCCACCCCCATGTAGCAAATAGCATTTTGAATGGGAAAAAGAAGAGGAGAAAAAATATCAAACTAATGTATGCATTTAAAAAGTGTGAAAATAGGAGATCCCCTTCCTATTCCCCTCCAATTCTGCCAGAGATTTGGATGGGAATATTTTCCCATGTAGCAAATAGCATTTTGAATGGGAAAAAGAAGAGGAGAAAAAATATCAAACTAATGTATGCATTTAAAAAGTGTGGAAATAGGAGATCCCCTTCCTATTCCCCTCCAATTCTGCCAGAGATTTGGATGGGAATATTTTCTCATTTCTCTTCTTTGGGGTCATGTTCATTCTTTGTAATTTTCCTGTATTCACTTTTAGAGATTATTATTTTTTTGTGAATGTGGACTGGATTCTTTCTATTTGACAATGTATTTGCTATTTATATTGGTATCTTGGTTTTCTATATTTCATTTTGCATTAGATTGGATCATCTAATTATTATTTATGTATTCATTCCATTCCATTCATGTTAACACAGTTAGTTTAGCCATTTTACAATTAAGTGTGTTTCTAGTTCTTTGCTGCCACAAAATTGCTGTAATGTTTGGGGTTTTTTTCTAATTAGCCAACCCCCTTGGGGGTCTGATCCTGGTAGTGGAATCTTTTGGACCCAGATTAGTTGTCTTATTTTTATATTTCCCATTTTCTTTCCACAATTGTGGAACCTATACTTAAAAGAATTTTTTCATTTTTATTTTTAATGAATTTTTACTGTTCTTCCTCTCCACTGAACAACAGCAACAAGAAAAAAAGAAAACTCCAACAAAGCAAATAGGCATATTTCCAATATGCCTATGACCAAAAATGTATGTATCTCATTTTGAATTTGAAGTCTCTCACTTCTACAATAGGAGGTAGGCAGTATGTTTCACCTTCAGCCTTCTAGAGTCTTAATTGATCATAGCATTAATGAAAGTTCTCACCAAAATACAACCCATACTCTTTGAAAATGTTATTGATGCTTAAAAAAAAAAATTCCACTTTCCAGCATGACTCCTTTTGTCAGAATAGAAATTTCCTTGAATATAAATAAATGAAACAAACCAACCTCTTGGCCAGCTTTGATAGGATGATGTGCCTCTTTCTTTTGAGCTGCAATCCTCCCCCTGCTCTCTGATGTTTCTCAGGAGCTTTGCTCCCCTGCATTTGTGACCTCGCTGCATTGGTCCCAATTCGGAAGCTTGTCATTTTCTTTTACCCTAATTGATTCTACCTCTGTTTGTCAGCATTAGTTCATACCAATCTTCCTGTTTCTCTGTTTCATATTTTGTATTCATTGTAGCACAGTAGGGACAGATGATATACTTTTGTTTTTCCTTAATTAATGGGCACTTCTTTTTTAGTTTAGTTTTTTTTTTTGCAAGGCAATGGGGTTAAGGGGCTTGCCCAAGGCCACACAGCTAGGTAATTATTAAGTGTCTGAGGTCAGATTTGAACTCAGGTACTCCTGACTCTAGGGCCAGTGCTCTATCCACTGTGCCACCTAGCTGCCTGGCATTTACCTTTCTGCTAGGTTTTGATGTAACTCTGTGGCTCTCATAGTGTGCACTGTAGATCCCTGGAAATCCCCAAGACCCTTTCAAGGGGTTGGCAAAGGGAAATTATTTTTATAATAATACTAAGACATTATTTGTCTGCTCATAAAATCTTTGGTTTTCCAACTTCATATGTTTATGGGACTGTATTTTCTTGAACTAATTAAAGCAACCGATCACAACAAATTGAATGCAAAAAACCTTGAGAATCCAGATGTTAAAGAGATTTTTCTCCTCCCTTCCCCACTCAATCAATAAAAGTAAAACAGTACCAATTTTCTTGTTTCTTTTGCTTAGGATAATAGTTGTTTTTTCATAGAAGCTCTCTGAGTCTCCATCTTAGGAGTTTAAAAACATTCCAAGACCTCTGTTAAAGATGTCTAACCTTTTTCCTCGTGTCTTTGTTTAATAGTTTTTGGTAGCTTTATTATGCACAGTTCAGTAACTATTTAAGTGGGATCAGAGTATCCTACATCTAGAACTGAAAGTCCTTCATTTTCTAGAGGTCTGGTCTTTTTATTTTTTCTTCAGGTTTTTGCAAGGCAAAAGGGGATAAGTGGCTTGCCCAAGGTCACACAGCTAGGTAATTATTAAGTGTCTGAGGCTGGATTTGAACTCAGGTACTCCTGACTCCAGGGCCAGTGCTCTATCCACTGTGCCACCTAGCTGCCCTGGTCTGGACTTTTAAAATCTTTGAGGAGGAAGGAAAGAAAGAAGCCCTTAGGCCATGCCTGTCGATTTGAACCATTGATCCATCCCTGCCCTCTCAGGAGAAGTTTAGCACAATTTTCAGCCTACCCAAGGCCCTGTTCACCTAGGAGCTCCTTGGCATGATTGATCTCCTGAAACTTCCTTCAACCTTTACTCTTTTTGGTATTTTAACCATCTCTTCAGAACGTGAGGGAAAGCCTGATTTGTTTAAAATAATATCTTTTTAATAGTGTTATTTAGGAGAATATGGTTGTTACCTTCTTCTCTAAATGCTTTGTAATGCGTTCTCTTGTGGACCAGGACGTGCACACAGAGACACATCTTCTGCTCATGCTTCCTTCTTCATCCTGCAGTTGTGGGGTTGGTCATTGCTTCTGTTCAGAGTTCCAGAGTCCATCAAAATGACTTGTTTTTCCAGTATTGTTGTCATTGCAGTACTATATTTCCCCACGTATAAGACACACTCTCTTCCAAAAAATTTGGGATCATCTTCTACAGCAGTTGTAGATTTTTTGACTTGCATTTCCTGCTTTTTTGCTCTTGTCTTTGTGCTCATTGTTTTACATTTGTTACCAGTATGTTAAGTGACATTTTGTCATGTTCTGCCCAGAAATGGCTCAGGAAATTTTCATCCAGGGCTGAATTAGGTCCAAAGTGATCCAGTTTGCAGAAGTGAATGTCAGTCTGGTCTTCCTGCAACTGAGAAAACAATCTGAACCTGCTCTGGGAAGAAGAAGCCTAACTGAAAACACCCTAGCAGAAGACCATGAGAGACAGGGCTGCCCAGCCAAATGGCCTGAATTAGAGAGGAAATTGAAGAGGTGGATGGAAGAGCAAAGGGCCATTGGAATTCCTGTGTCCACCAAGATGGTTCAGCAGGAGGCCAGAAGAATGGGTGATGAAAAAGAAGTGACTGATTTCCCAGGAGGACACAATGGGTGCTTCAGGTTCATGAAATGGAAGATGCCTGAAAGTTATAAGCAGAAGGTCCTTGAATTTCATGAGGAATAAAACTTGAGTTCAATAACTTTATGTAATAGTTTTTTTCAAATTTTGGGTCCCAAAATTAAGGTTCATCTTATACATGACAGTGTTTTATACATGGGGGAATATGGTAATTGTGGTCTTGATTCTGTTCACTTTATTCTGAAACCATCCTTCCCCCCCAATTTTTTTTTTTGCAAGGCAATGGGGTTAAGTGACTGGCCTGAGGTCACACAGCTAGGTAATTATTAAGTGTATGAGGCTGGATTTGAACTTAGTTCCTCCTGATTCCAGGGCTGGTGTTCTATCCACTGCGCCACCTAGCCACCCCTTTCCCCCATAATTTTTTAAACAACAGTAATTTTCTACCATATATATGCTCCATAACTTGTTCAACCTTTCCCCAGATGATTGATATTCCTCTCAGATTCCTATTCTTTGCCATCTTAAAAAAATATCTATTTTTGTATATTCTTAGAGTTTGGTTTGCTTAGGACTGAACCCTCCCCTAATCCACTTTTACTCCAGTCCAAGTCAACATAGGGATAAAAATAGAGAGAACTGGACACTGGGGGTTTGGACCCTTAAGACAGAAACTCAGAAAAGGAGATTATCAGCAAAGCCTCAAAGAAAAACAGTTCTTGGCAACAAGTTCTAGAATTCTTAGAAAAGACAAATTCCATGCCTTAAAGGAAGATTTTAGGCGAAATCCTCATTAAAAATATTAAAATGGGGGTGGCTAGGCGGCACAGTGAATAGAGCACCAGCCTTGGAGTCGGGAGTACCTGCGTTCAAATCTGACCTCAGACACTTAATAATTACCTAGCCATGTGGTCTTGGGCAAGCCATTTAACCCCATTGCCTTGAAAAATGTAGGCAGGGGCACTTCTAGCAAGTCCTAGAATCAGACTTTTACTTTGTCTTAAGTCATTCGTGCACAGAAGGTTGTTGATGTGACTTTTTTTGCCTTGAGGTGCCTTAGGCTTGATCCCTAGCTAAGCAGTGAAGGAGGGAGATTGTTCCTTCCAGAGTGAAAATCAAGAAGAATCTCCTTTACTCCTCTGTAGCCCAGGAGAAACACCCCAGTAGTGCAGGGGAAATAGCTCCACAATAGGAGTCACAGAATTTACTGCCTCTGTCTAAATTCCTCCCCTTTTCTTGGTCTTTCCTTTTTATACAGGGTCAGACTATTTCAGCTCTAAGTCTCTTTTGTAAAAATCTTTGTCATTTCCCCTTGCTTCTACTCCTCCCCCCCCCCAAAAAAAAGAATGCTAGCTGAAAATAAGGTGAACAGATTCGCATACTGAGCCCAAGGCCACACAGGTAATTATTAAGTATCTGAGGTCAGATTTGAACTCAGGTCCTCCAATTCCGGGGCTAACCCTATCCGCTGTGCCAACTAGCTGCCCCCAGATGCTTATTAATTACCTAGTTGTATCATCTTGGGCAATTCACTCAACCCCAC
The DNA here is from genome assembly GCF_037893015.1 of Macrotis lagotis. Classification (NCBI taxonomy): domain Eukaryota; kingdom Metazoa; phylum Chordata; class Mammalia; order Peramelemorphia; family Peramelidae; genus Macrotis; species Macrotis lagotis. The sequence continues at coordinate 2,142,185 of NC_133663.1, read as the reverse complement.
TGTCTTGCGAAAAGTCAAAAAAAAAATTCAGTTCCAGATTCCCTCCTCCCTCACTAAAAAGGCAGACAGTCTGATATGCAATTATAGATGTGAAATCCTGTGAACCATTTCCATATTTGCTATGTTGCAAAAAAAAAAAAGCCCCCAGCAAAACAACCTAGCAAAAATCAAGAAAGATAAAGAATGTGGGGGGGGGGGGAAGATGCTCCAGTCTGTTCTGGACTGGAGTTTAGTCTCTGGAGGGTGGCTAGCATTTTTCATCCTAAGTCCTTTGGAATTATCTTGGGACATTGTCTTGATTAGTATCAGCTTTTCCAGTAGATGATGGTAATATTGCTGTTGCTGTGTTCGCTCTTCTCCTGACCCTGCTCCCCTCACTTTGCTTCACTTCATAGAAGTCTTCCTAGTTTTCTGTAGCCATCATGCTTGTCATTTCTTATCACACAGTAGTACTCCCATCACAATCATCAACCAGAATATGTTTCACTATTCCTTAGTTGATGGGCATTCCCTCCATTTCCATTTTTTTTTTTTTGCCACTATAAATATTTTTGTATAGATGGATTCTTGTCCTTTTCTTTGACATTTCTTGGTCAAAGAGTATCCACAATTTTGTTGCCTTTTGGGCATAGTTCCAAATTGCTCTCCAGAATGATTGAATCAGTTCACAAGTCCACCAGCAGTGCTTTAATGTACCTGTTTGTCCATATCTCCTTTAACCTTTGTCATTTCCTTTTTTTGACACATTAGCCAATTTGACAGGTATGAACTTTTTTAATTTTCATTGCTCTAATCAATAGTGATTTTGAGCATTTTTTAATCTATTGGTAGCTTTAATTTCTTCTGAAAACTGCCAGTCCATATCCTTTGACCATTTATTAACTGAGGAATGACTCTTTATTTGTAAATATGAGGCCTTTATCAGAGAGAGTTGCTAATACATTCCCTCCTTCCTAGTTTCCTGATTTCCTTCTAATTTTGGATGTGTTGGCTTTGTTTTCGCAAAGCCTTTTTTTGGGGGGGGGGTAAGGCAAATGTGGTTAAGTGGCTTGCCCAAGGTCACACAGTTAGGTAATTATTAAGTGTCTGAGACCGGATTTGAACCCAGGTACTTCTGACTCCAGGGCTGGTGCTTTATCCACTATGCCACCTAGCTGCCCCTTGCAAAGCCTTTTTAGTCACATGTCGATTTCTTGCCTCCTTGTATCTTTGGGTTTATCACAGATTGGATTATTATGGTCATTTACTACTGTGAATTGTTTGTCTGATCTGTTCCAGTGATTCATGGCCACTCCATGTCTTAGTTAATTCCATATGGTTTTGATGATGCTGGCTTTGTGAAACCTGGTACTGCTAGGCTGCCTTGCTTCATAATTTAAAAGAATGATTCCCTTGATATTCTTGACCTTTTGGTCTTCCATATGAATTTTGTTATTATTTTTCCTAGAACTATAAAGTAATCTTTGGTAGTTTGATGGGTATGGTACTGAATAAATTGATTTAGGTAGACTTGTCATTTTAATTATATTGGCTTGGTCTACTCATGAACGGTTAATGTTTCTCCAATTATTTAGATTTATTTTATTTGTGTGAAAAATATTTTATAATTGTGTTCATAGAGTCTACTTAGCAAGTATTTTATAACATTTCCCATTATCTTTTCTTGTTGTATTTTCTTTATAATATAGAGATATACTGATGATTTATGTGGGTTAATTTTATGTCCTGCAACTTTGTAAAAGTTAATTGTTTCAACTAGTTTTTTTTTAGTTAGGATTTTCTAAGTACACCATCACATCACTTACAAAGAGCGATAGCTTTGTTTCTTTGTTGCTTATTTGTATTCCTTCAATACGTCTTCTTGTCTTATTACTATAGCCAGCATTTCTTATACAATATTGAATAATAGTGGTTGTTAATAGACATCCTTGATTCACTCTTAATCTTACTGGGAAGGCTTCTAGCTTATTCCCATTTTAGATAATACTTGTGCTTGGTTTTAAATAGATATCATATCATTTTAAAAAGACTCCATTGATTCCTATGCTTTCTAGTTTTTTAATAGAAATAGGTGTTGTGTTTTGTCAAAAGCTTTTTCTGGACCTAATAAGATGATCATGATTTTTTGTTGTTTGTGGTAATGGTGTGGTCAATTTTAGATTTCTACTAGTGTACCAACCTTGGGTATAAATCCCATCTAGTTATATCTCCATTTTGGCCTTCTAAGTTAAGTTAGACTGGAAAAATGTCTCACTTCCATCTCATGTTGGCTCTGCTCCTCTAAAATTCAATTTGCTGCACTATTTTAAAGTTGTTTGGAGAGGAATGTTGGGAAGCTCAGATGGGTTGCTGCCTCTTATACATCATCTTGGCCTACCCCCTCAAGCCCTTCAGATTTTAATTTCAAATCCCCCAGGAATAATTTTCTGTATGATAGTTCCTCCTAACAGCCACTTAGTGTCATGTGACTTCCAAGGAATAGAAACATTCCCTGTCCACTCTTGGTGACCACTTTGAACCATTTGAGTGCCCAGATAGGCTCTGTCTTCAGGGTCTACCAAAGACCTCTTGGGTGACCCCAGACCAGCCCAAGCTAGCTCTTACTCCTCTGCCTCCTGGCCAGCACATGGCCTCCTTTGCCAGGAGCAGTCAAAGATGGAAGCATCTAGACCTTGTAGTTACCTTTCACATTGGTGGTGCTAAGGACTGCTTCACACCAGCCACAGATTAACACAACTTCTTAGACTTCAGTTAGCTTGCTTTCCCTGGATAGCTTCTTCCTCCTCCTCCTCTTCCTTCTTCTTCCTACTGCTGGCATTGTTCTTCCTCTTCCTCCCTCTCCTATCTTCTCTTCTTCCTTTTCTTCCTCTTCCTCCCTTCCACTTTAAAAAATTCATCTAGAAATGACACAGAATTCTGAGCACTTACATTCAATTTTGAATACTTCCTATGACATGTTTTGTTAAAATGGATGTTCCTAATTTGTTGGAGAGTCATGTGTATAATTTCATAATAGATGATGTTTCTTTAGTGTCATGAAAGTTCCAAAAATGAAATGTTAATTTTGCCACTTAATGATCTTTACCCGCTTTTAAATTTCATTATTAAAGCTTTGTGAGTAGATAGAGGAGCATTATTGTAATAGAAAAAGTGACTGTGCTACATACAACATGGATATCCTTCCCCTCTTTCATTATATCCTTATTTTCTTATGCAAGATAGCAAAACATTTTTAGAAGCTCTTTTAATGGAATCTCATTTCTGAAGTGTAGTAATTTGTTCAGTAATGACAGAAGACCTTTTTTAGGTCACAGTATCTTAAGCAGTCAGAATTATTGCAGAGAAAACATTCCTTGTTTGATTCAGTTGATGTTTTTAATTTATGTAAGCAGCGAAGATACCATTGGATTTTACTACAGCCTGTGATTGAAACTTGGTAATTGTGATCCACGGTTCCTCCTCCCAGTGCATTAAATCCGGCAGCCCCAAAGGGTCTTGGTAGTCCCAGTGCTTAGAGCATCCCTCTGTACCTGCTAGTCGACCTCACTTCCTGGATTTCAGTCTGTCTAGATGTCAGCTAACAAAAGAACAGCTTTTGATCCCTGCAGACCTCGGTGAAGGGATCATTATGAGAAAGAAATCTACCTCCTCCTGCATTTTTGGTCTCCAAAAATGAGCCCAGCCTTCCGGCAAGTCACAGGTATCAAAGGAAGACCTAGACTCTTGGACGGCATGAACTTAGAGGAAGAATGAAGAGCAGTTTGGGAGATGTTCCCTTTGCCTGATCGGCCAGCGATGCTGCTGTAATTCTATCTGCAGTTCTTCTCTGATCATTCACCACTGAGCAGCTGCTCGAGAAATAAGACTGCCTGGCAACCACCTGCAGGGCTGCAGAGATGAATTACATTTTCGGGAATAACACACTTCTTTACTCGCGTGCCAGTCGGGGAGGCAACCCCAGCTCCAGCCACAGCTCGGCAGGCCCCAAACAGAAGCCCTGGGCCCAGAAGGGCTCCAGCGATGAACTGCAGGCTGAGCCCACCCCTTCCCGCTGGCAGCAGATAGTGGCATTCTTCACTCGTAGACACAGTTTTATTGACTGCATCTCGGTTGCTGCCAGCTCCACCCAGGTAATCCGTCGTCACTTGTTGAAATGATTGTTGACTTAGATTCTGCTTCTGGCTTACACAGGTTTCTTCTCATTGGGAAAATAGGATTTTACATTCGATTCTTTGTTTGTGTTATATAATTTGAATTCAGAGATGTTGATGTGCTTCCAGGCCGTGGAACGTAGGCTTAAGGCCGAGAGGGGAAAAGAAATCCCTTTTCTTATGTAATTTTTAAAAAAAACCCAGCAGTCAAATCTAGAAAATTTTTGAATGACAACTTAGAAATACTATGACATCGATGAATGCGTCAATGTATATTAATCAGTAAAGCTGAAAATTGTTGATCAGGTTAGCCTCTTTATTTTCAGGAAATGTTGTGATTATACAACATAATGGATAGCATAACAGATTAAATGCTAATTTGCTATTCTTCCTTCTGAGGGGACTGATTACTATAGAAAGAGAATTTCCCCAAAGGAATAGGAAATTGCCAGATTCACCCTGTTCATTTTATTAAGATAAGCTTACCTGAGATCTCTCTGGTTGCTTTCCAGCTCTGCAATTTTGAACTATACATTATAACATGTTTTGTATTTCAGTGCTAAAGAGATGAGGGAAATCTTAAGATATTGTTCAGATGGCACCATGCTATCAGGTTTTTTTCTAAATTTGTTTGCATTATTTGAAGTGAAGTGAATCTATTACACTGTAATTTTGCTGTTATTCCACATTTTTCTGTCAATACATAAATCGCAATTTAAAGTGGACAGTGAGCGCCAACACTAAAGCTTTAGGTAAAGAGGCAGAATGACGTACAGAGTGATTTTTAGACTCTTCGTGTCTGAATTGAAGCATCAGAAGTATAAAAAAAACTGGTTTAGGGTTCTTTTATAAATATTGGCTAGAAATGCTTTATGATTCAGGTAGTTATCCTGTGAGTGGAGAAGGACCTGCCTCTTTGAATATATTGTTCACTACAGCCCTATCTTGTTTACTTAAGACCAAGGACCCTTAAGTCTTATTAGCTATTCAAGTAGGAGCATTAAAGTAAATACAGTTTGTAATTTAGCAGTTCCTTTCTGATTTTAGGCATCATTGCCACTCATTTAGGCTATTCACTGCCTCCTTGAAAAGTACTTGGATGATATTTTTTTTTGTTTGGTTGGGTTTTTTTTAAGGCAACAAGGATAAAATGAGTTGGTCAGGGTCACATAATGTATATGGGGGGGCTTGAGAAAGGGGATTTGAATTTGATTTCTCCTGACTTCTATCTACTAAACCACTTAATTGTCTCATGATTTTTCTTTACTTTGTTTAAATCTCATTTTCCTTTTATTTGAAGTCAGAAAGTATATTTCCCCCCAAGTTATTTATGTAAATTGTCTTTTACAATAAATCATCTCATCAGTCTTTTCTGCCAATTGATTTTCATTAGGTGGATCAATATCTCATTTTTAGTCAGTAGATTTTGTTTCTGTGGATCTCATGTTATAGAGGGAAAATAAAGTACAAAGATAGTTCACATACAGGCCTGCTGTTTGGTTATTCCATGTTAATGTTAGCATTCAATTAGCCCTTGTGATATTCAGCAAAACTCCCAGAATCTTGAATATTTAAAAAAATGGTTAATGAGGATTTGCTCTAGCCTAAAATTCTCACTTTCATTCTTATTACCTTATTAATAGAGTATTGTAGTTATCTAAATTGGAAGGCAGCGTTCCTTAGAATGAATTAATTGACTTCAGTGGTTTAAAGCTAAAGTCCTTTTTTAAGAAATTAAGTTGCATTAACTTTAAAAATTGAGCCCAAGCAATCATTGTTTTTTTTTTCTTGTTCTACTAAGACTCTGAGATTTTTATGGAGATTTAGATTGTCACTAACTATGATAGAGCAGTTTCAACTTTGAGCATTTTCTCTTTTAGATAGGTTTCCTTTCTTTAAGAGTTGGGGTTGTAATTCTTTAGGCATTTCCCCTTTTAATTTTGTCCCCTTTAGAAAAGGATTATCTTCTTAATTTAGGTCTAGAGATCTCAAAGACTTATCTCTTACCCTGTTAAGATCTTGTAAAGCTCCAAGGGAATGGGTGGAGACAGAAACAGCTCTTCTTCCACTCCTCTGGGTGGTGGAGAAGAGCTGGACTTCAGGAAATGACTGCATCCTGATCCTGGTACCAAGGACCAGGTGGTTTGGATGGGTTCTTTTCCCTTTTGGAGCATTTCATAGAAATTTCTCTTTTCAGACTCATGAATACTTTGAAAGCGATATTCATTTACTGAAATAGAAAATTTTGAACTAAAATAATTCATCGCAACTCAAATCTCTATGGATAAAATAAATTTTGAGTGAGGGAGACTTTAGAAAGTTTTGGAGCTCCATAAACCACTGTTGATTCTTTGCTTTGATTATTGTTAGTAGTGTCCTTCCTTCTACCATTTGAACATCCCAGAAGAAAGATTACAAACAGAAAGAAATTGGATGAATGAAATTTATTTGGTGATAATAATGGTGGGCTCTCTTTTAATGATCTCCGAGCAACAGAGAAGACATTATAGATAAAGAAGGGATTAACATTGGCTTTGTTCCTGTACCCAAGGGACCATGGGTCTCTGATATCTCATTTATAGGTGAACACTGAAAAGCTTTTGATTCCAGGAAGTTATTTTCATGGTATTTCCAACATCACCTGTTGAACTCATACATATTCCCTTAAAAACAGACAGTCTCCCTGTCCTGGTTTTAGATAGCTATTGGATACTCATAGCACATGGTCTTTCCTTGGGTCAGCCCGCTTGATGGTCTCCAGAGTTTTGCTAATGGCATTTCCTGGACTTTTGTGTGTGGGGTGAACAGATAGATTCCTGGTCTCTTTTCCAGGAGTGGACACATGCCTCAGCTGCTGTCCTTTCATTGGAGATCCCTTTTCCTTACCTTAGCCATGGTTACTTATGGGATAGTCTTTTTGATGTATTTTCTTTGGGACAAATCATAATTCTGTAGTAACAATTTCACAATAAGAAAGATCACAAAGAGACTGGTGTCCACAGAAACCTATGGACCAGAGAACTGCCAGGCTGTACAGGCTTGAATAATTTTCTGTCTCCAGGGCTAGAGGGGGTTCCATCATCAATGAGATCCTAGTGATTTGAGTAATAAAAATACCAAAATGAAAGAGTGAGGAAACTGAGAGTTTGGCTAGAGACACTGTGTAGCAGAAGGGTGGATGGGGGGAATAGAAGAGGGAAAAAAAGGGCAGGATTGGGTGGTGTCACAAGAGTGGGAATATGGTTACTGGTTTCTTTTCTAAGTAGGTCTTTTTTGGGTCCTTATAACTTATCTCCATTTCTGCCAAATAATAGTCAGTGAATGGACACCCCATGTAATTTTCTGTAGCTTCTGTTCTGACCTACCTTTCCTAATAGAAACCTTCTAGGATGGAGGAACAAAACACACTGATCAACTTTTGCCAATTGTGTGATAGAATTAAGATGTGGATTCAGCTTTCCTTGGAAAGACCAGTGCAGGAGTTTGTTTTTCTAGTTCATCAGGGTTTTCTTTTTCTTTTTTCTTTTTGATTAATTAAAAAAATGGAGAGTGGAAAGGAAAGATAATAAATTTAAGGGAAAATTGAAACCCTTAAGGGTCTGTAAAAAACAAATAGTTTTGTACAAAGCAGAGGAGTCAAGGACTATAGATTCTTCTTGAATAGGGGGTTACAACATGCACAAAGAAGTGAATGGGGAGTGAAGGTTCAGGGAGGGGCATGGTTTTGAAATCGAGAAAGTCAGAAATAGGTAATTTTTTTTTTAACTAGATCTGACTAGCAAAGCATGTCAGCTTCCCCAAGCTGCCTCAGGTGTCCATGATGTAGGAGAGGTTTAGATCAAAAGGGCTCTCTCTCCCCCAGGTCCAGGTCTGGATCCAAGTCACAGATGAGATCACACAGTCTAAGTGTCAGGGAGGGCAATGAGAATCAGCTTACCATGGAGCCTGGAAGGACCTGGGTTCAGGTCTCTCCTCCAGCATGCTAGTCACTGGTAATACAGTGATCAGAAGTAAACTGTCCCTGTACTCTCAGAACTTCTATATGTAGAGAGCATGGACATTTAGAATTATCCTTGATGTAAGTTGGCAGAAAGGAAGAACGAAAGGTGGTCATACTCTGAAGGAAAAGCAGCAATGAGAGGGGACTGACCAGGAAGTTAACCAGGCTCTGGGAGCCTGGGGAGGTGGCTCAGAGTCAGACTGAGGATTTGCTAGTGGGTCGGAGTGGTCATTGGGAGCCAGTGGACTTGATTGGGCAGGGGAAGAAATGTGCTGAGCTACACTTTACAGAAATGTCTGCATTGATTTGTGTGGAGCATGACTTGGCCCCAGAGACCAGTTGGGCTGGACAGTGATGGGCTCCAAGCCTGCGCTGTGGTGAGGTGGCATCATTGGATCTGAGGGTTAAGTGGGAGTGAGGACTACAGAATGTCTGCTTGAACACATTCAGTAGATCCGTGGTGCTGGCTGACAACTCAATAGTGATCAGGGTCTGTAGAGTCTGGGAGTCTGAGAAGCTGAGAGTTGGGCAATCCCAGAATCACTGGCAGTGCCCCGGGGCTGGACCTCCGGAAAAATGGGGAATCGGCAATCTCCTTTTAGCCAACAAGTTCTTCTCGTGATGCTGTGGTTGCAACCCATTTAATCCCCAGATACCCATTTTTTGAGGTGTGTGATTAAAAAGAAAGGGAGCCTGCCGTGTGATGGGTGTCACAGAATGGAGCAAGACTCCTCCCTCACTTGGTGGAGCCCCCGTGGAGACTGTGCCCTTCACTCCTAAAGGGAGCATCCATATGGATGGGTTCGTGTAGCCTTTGATGTCTATGGAATCAGGGAGACCTCAGTTTGAATCTTCTTACAGACACATAGCTAGCTTTGTGACTGAGTAAAGTCACAGAATTTCTGTCCAGGAATGATTAAGTGTGGCAACTTACCTCCCTGAGTGGTTATGAAGATGAAATGAGACAGCGCATGAGAAGTGTTCTGCAAACCCTAATTGTTAAGTAGGAACTGTGGGACCGATTTATAGCTTGGGGGGGCAATTTTGCCACCTTTGGCATTTTGTGGATGTGATGTGATCACTGTCTTCTTCCATAAAAGTCTTCCCTTCCCAGCAACATGGGGGTGATGTTCAACCTTGATGGACTCAACTCATTCCATCAATGCAACAATCAGGGACAATTTTGGACTGTCGGCGATGGAGAATACCATCTGTATCCAGATAAGAGCCCTGGAGTTTGAATAAAGTTCAAGGATTATTCCCTTTAATTTAGGGAGAAAAAACCCCAAATATCTTATAGTCTGATCTGGTTATCTCTTAGAATTTTTGTCTCTTCCTTAAGGATGTGATTTCTCTCTCATCACACTCAATTTGGATCAATGTACAACATGGAAACAAAGTAAAGATGGACAGATTGCTTTCCGTGGAGGGGGGGGTAGGATTGGGGGGAAAATTGTAAAACTCAAATAAAATCTTTAATAAAAGAAAAAAAGTCTTCCCAGGATTATTATTGAGAATATTTTCCATTTCTCACAGGAAGATTCAGTCACTACAAACTTCTGATTTAACTTCATATTGTAATCCTCTTTCTCTTCTGTTCTTAAGGTAAAGTCTTTGTTGGTGTTACATTCATCGAGTGCTTCATCTTCTAAAAACTTAGCTTATGTGTGTCAGTTATGAGGTCATTTCTGGGATTAACATCATCTGTGTTTTCATTTTGAGGTTTAGGATTGGGATTTCCCCATATATAAGTCGGGGCAGCTAAGTGGTGTGATGATAGAGCCACTGGCCTTGGAGTCAGGAGGACAGGTGTTCGAATCCAACCTCAGACTCTTGACACTGACCATCTGTGTGACCCTGAGCAAGTCACTTCACTCTGACTGCCTCACATCCAGGCCCATCTCGAGTCATCCTGATCCTAATCTGGTCACTGGATCCAGATGGCTCTGGAGGAGAAAGTGAGGCTGCTGCCTAGCACAGCCCCCCTCCCTAAAGCCAATGCCTGTGCTTGCCATGGCATCACCTCCCTGACGTTGTGTCTTCTTGAAGAATGAAGGACAAGTATCATCATCAGGTCAGGCCATGATCCAATTCTGGGCCTTAACATCTCTATGGAGTTTGACACACTCTATAAACAAACAGTGGCACCCAGTCTCCCTAGAACTACTTGGGAGGTATTTGGACATGACTGTGCAGAGTGACTTGGAGAACCAGGAGCTGCTCCAGTGTTTACTTTGAAATTTCCACTTCCCCTTCTGAGACCTCTGTAGTTCTTCAGTGGAGGGAGGAGCTTAGTCCTGACCAAGAACTCCACATCTCTGACCTTCCTGGGGCAGATGATGACCAGATTCTTGACCAGCTCTCAGGGTGTCTTCTCCCCAAACAGTCACTATACAAAGCAGTTGAAATCCTAAAAGGTCCCTAAAAGGCTCCCACGGGAGCCAGGCTGGGTGGGAAAAGCCCACCGCAAAGGGCAGTGGGTGGGATCAGCTTCTTGATCCACTTCTCCAACGGGCCCTCTCTTCTTGGGTTGGGAGTGTGAGATACGATATCCAGAGATCTCAAGCCCTGCTTAAACTATAAGAAGAGCAGGTGGAAGTTGGGAGATACGTTTTTAGACTGAGAGTCGAAACAGCCCATCAGTGCATAAACAAATAGGAACAAGTTTAAATGGTTGGCTTTATAGATATTATATAGATAATGGTTTAGTTTCTGTGTCCATGTCAGTTTCAAGAGTTGACAAAAGGGGAAAGATGAGTGCAAATCTCATCCAAAGGCAGATTTTCTTTCCTTAAAAAGAAAAAAAAACCTTGATTTTGCTCTACCTTCTTCAGGTGTGCCTTTACTCTCCCATCTTGGTTTCACCCCCTTTCTTCTGGTTTGAAGCCTTCTTTGGTGATCCTCTTGAGCTTCTGTCCCAGGTTTTTAACTCATACTTGTTAAAGTACCCCAAATGATGTGATTTCCCGCTAGCAGCAGCTGGTAATGTCATGGTCTCCTTTACACCAAATTGGTGAGTTAGAACATTCCTATGGGCAGCTAGGTGGCACAGTGGATAGAGCACCAGACCTGGAGTCAGGAGTACCTGAGTTCAAATCTGGCCTCAGACACTTAATAATTACCTAGCTGTGTGGCCTTGGGCAAGCTACTTAACCCCATTGCCTTGCAAAGAAAAACTTTAAAAAAAAAAAAAGAACATTCCTATGAAATAACACCAGTTTGGCAAAGGGGTTTCAAAATTCAGGCCAAGCCAGTAGGTATAAAATAGCTCAGCATTTCTTGTTCTGGATGAATAACAGTTCAATTATAGAATTATAGGATTTAAAGCTAGAAAGGACCTTTTTCTGTCCTCCTCCTTTTCCCATTTTACTGGTGAATAAAAAGATGCCACAAGATAAAGTGGTCTGAATTGGGTTTCAGACCCATGGCCTCAGTCGAACCTTCTTGTGACTACATCCAGCAGCTGGCTACCTTAAGCATCTGCAATGAGGTCAATGTAAAAAACTCTTCCAGAAGTCATCACGGGAAGCTTAAATTATGTGGAGATACCCATTTCTCAGTGATAGATGGCCAACGAAGGTCCAAATGCTTCTAAACTCAGATGTAGAGGAGTCTTTATCTGACACCAAAGATTTAAAATGACTGGCTTTTTTCATTAATATGAAATTAAATAGTATTCTAATAAAATGACAGTTAAGCTTGCACTCGCTCTCTCTCTCTCTCTCTCTCTCTCTCTCTCTCTCTCTCTCTCTCTCACCAGAAAAATCTTTGTAGGAAGAACTCCCTTGGTTATTGATTGTTGTTTAGTATTTGGGATCTGAAAAAAATTCCTTTTCATAATCCTGTCCTAACTATTCAGTTGTTTTTGTTTTAACTTGGCTTGTGACTTCATCAGTCTCGACTCTGGTCTAAGGGGTTCCCTGTGAAGAACTTCAACCTACAGCTTGATCAGGACCTTCTCTTAAATTAGTAGCTATTGTAGGCTCAAGCCCAGGGGTTTCTGCCTCCAACACTGCCATTCTTCTACACTCTGCTGCCTCTGTACTGAGCATAGCATGTCTTAGAATTTGAGGTTCTTTTGAACTAATTTAAACTGATTATATATTCGATAGAAAGCTTATGGAAGATTATTTGTAGCTAGAAATTAATCAGCTTGTTTTGTCAATATTATAAACCTAACTTCTGTTTTGAAATCAAAATACAGTTTGTTTCTGATCAAATATTCCAAATAGCTTTTTGACAAATTTTGAAATCATTAATGAACAGATTTAGATGTTTTAACATCTTCTGAAAAGATTAAAAAAATTTTAAACTTAGGGAAAGCATGTCTGGTACAATTATCAGATATGCAGAAAGCAAAACACAGCTGGTGTTTTCATTTTGGTTAATTCTGTAACAAGTAATTTAACCAAAAATAATATTTTAAAATTGGTCCTTTTTAGATTGACCTATTGATACACATAGTGACAAAACATTAAAGTTTCTCTAGCATATTAATAACAGCCGTTGGATGTAAACTAATTTAACTAATCCCAGCTGGAAAACCATCAGAAAACAATCTAATGATGATAGAGAAATTTATGTCTCTTGATAGAACTAATTGCTACTTTCTAATTTCAGTTTATTATCCTTTCCTTGAGATTTAAAAAACTTGGAATCTATATTTTTATATCTAACCTTTATATCAAATACTTCCGGACTTGTGCAAATGATTGCAAAAGTTTTCTTTTCAGTTGTCCATGCTTCTCTGACAGGAAGATTAACATCACCTCCAGTGATGGCCTGTTGGAGGCCTCCCTGCCTCCTTTCTTTATGTCTCTGTGTATCTGACCGTGACACGGACACACAGAGACACAGACACACACAGACACACCCCTCCTCTGTCTCTCAGAATCTGCCCCACTCCAGTTCTCAGACACCAGGAGCCGGTGACATCAACCTCCTTGCTCTTCTCATACAAGGCTGGGTGTCTCTTGACTTGCTGCCTTTTCTCTGGCTGTCCTCATCCCCGCCCTCTGGCTTTCCTGGCTTCCTTTGGATCCCAGCTGAAATCCCATTTGCTGCCAGAAGCCTTTCTCAGGCCTTCTGGATGCTGGAGCCTCTGGGGCTCCCCTCCATGGCCCGCATCTGGCCTCCCCAATAGGCCAGGGCCTTTTGGAGAGTGGGGATCTGAGCCCAGCCCAAGGTCTGCAGCCCTACACAACAGGCACACGAGTGGATGAAGTCACATGATTTATCTTGGACCCAGAGGCAGAAAACTAGATTATTGAATGTGTTTGTGTGTCTGTCTGTGTGTGTGTATGTGTGATTGCACACTAGTACCCAAGGAATGGGAAAAGACCCAAAAGATGGAGTCACCTGTACCCAAGATAGTTTTTGCTTTCTCTTCCCCTGGGTCTTTTGGTAGGACATAGAAAAGGAAACTCCTTTCCCCTAATTCCCCTCCCCCAAATTTTCACTCAGTTACCTGCTTTTGGACTTTGGACTTTACCATGCCTTCCTTCCCCAGAAAATCTCTTCCTTGGGAAGTCTCATTATGCTGCACAACTGAATTGGCCTGGGCCTCACCATGGGTTGAGCATAGTTGCCACCAACCCTTTGGGACATCTCTGGCCCCCTCTGACATGAAGCAGGGACAGAGGAGGGGCCTTTGTACCCCTTGCATTCAGGCCATGGCTAACCCATAATAAAGATTGACTGAATGATGGCTGATACCTACATCAGCAAGGAACCATCAGATCAGAGATTCAGGTGAAAGGGACCCTAAAATCCTTCTAATGTTTTTATATTGAGAAAACGGATCCAGACTAAGTCATTTGTCCATAGTCTCAGCTGTAGTGACTTTTAGTGTTGGGATCCGGGACCCGTGACTCACTCCATGTTTGAAGAGTTGTCAACACTGTATCTGCCCTGGGAGGAGTCAGAAATGCGCCAGCCACCCCCCCCCCCCCAATAAGATCACCCAGAGTCCCTGAAGAACAATTTTCAGAGGCCGAAAGGAGCAGGAGACTTTTGGTTTGGGTTTTGCAGGGTCCTCTTTTAACAAAAGAATATTATTCAAAGCTAACCTTGAAGGCTTCAAACTCCTTCCTCTTTATAAACTCAAAATCTCCTTTTGATTGTGGCCTGCCAGAAAGTCAGTCCCAGAGCATTGATTGAACACCTCAGGGCCAAGCACCAACCAGCTCTTGGCTTCCACACTTCTATGAGAGGTGTGGTCATTCCTGGGTACTGGGGAACTGGGAGAGAAGACAGTCTTTAAACTCTAAAAAGAGGTGAAAAATTAGAAAGGAAAGGAAGGGAGGGGAAAGGGAAAGGAAATTGTGCCAGATTCCTCTGGACTTGTGAGAGAAATGTTCATGGCAGGCTTGTGAATGGCCCAGATGGTCAGAGGCTCCAGAAGGGGCATGTTGCTGCTTGAGGGCAGAAGGCTACATTGCTCATGGATGTTCATGTTATTGGGAAAGCTTACTGGAGGGGCTTTTTTTTTTATATTCTATGCAAAACATCAAATCTTAAAATTACAAATAAATTAATTTGAGCTAACGTTTTTGGAGCTCCCTACCATCCCTGTTGACCCTTCCTTCCATATACACCTAGGAAAAAGCAACAATTTGACATTGGTTATTACTTTATAATGTGAAAAATATTGCTATGTTGTCATTTATCCAATGTGCAGTGTTGTTGTTTTGTGGTTGTGATCATATTATAACCTCCGTTGTCATGGAAGCAGGTCTCTGAAGGCAGCTTTAAGTGTTTCCATGGTGTTGCCATGGATAGTCACATGGGCAAGATTTTTATCTTTGGAGATAGCTTTATTCAAAGATGCCTCTGGAGAGGGACAAGTCTGCTGGGGTGATAGTCATTCTTGGTATCTTAATGAATGAATAAAGATGGGATTTGTCAACTTTGGAATCCTTCTGTTAGATCCCATGTCAGAAGAGTTGCCCCAGGATTGTATAGTTGCTTCTTTATTTTGTGTCCAACAAAACCAAACTTTCATAAGATTGTAGTTCTATTTTTAGCCCAAGGTTTATTTCTTCCTCTTTTCTCCTGGATTTCCTAGCCCCACTGTTATGTTTTAGAAGCTGCTTCTTAGAAGTCAGACTGTCCGCCTCTTGCCTGTGCCCATCCCTCCCACCTGTTGCAGAGTGCAGGCATTACAGGCCAAGTCAGGGTCAGGAGGCGGCGAGTCAGGTCATGCAGCGGTTCCAAGCAAACTTACAGTCATCTGTGGCTAACTGCTGCTTAGGAGCAGATGGCTACTTCATTTGTACCTCGAGGGATGGCCACGTCACCGGTGGGGCTCAGAGTATGGTGACAGCTGCTATGGGAGCTTGACTTCTACCTCATCCGAGTCTCACAATCTTGCCAGGAAGGCCCAGTGATTATCCCAGAATCAGAGGCAAACAGGGGCCTAAGGTTACCTGGCCAGTGAGGATCAGAGGTCAGATTTTCATTCAGATCTCCAGATCCAGTCAATGTGGAGTATGGGCCTACCCTGCCAAGCAGTAGGGCTGCAAAGAAAGGCCCTTCAGGTCACAGGGCAGAGTGCAAGTCCAGAAAAGTAGCCTTCTTCCCTGAAAAGATGTCTAAAAGTTTTGCCAGATTATTAAAAGAGCTTCATGATCAGAACATGTAGAAGAAACCCCCTGAACTCATCATGTTCCTCATGACTTGACCCAGGCCATCAGGTGGTATAGTGGATGGAACCAGGAAGACCTAAATTCAAATCCTGCCTTGAACACTCCATAGCTGTGTGACTCCCTGCTTACTGGATACATAATTAAGAGTAGATACTGAAATTTCAAATTGCAATTTGGTATTATAGCTCATATGAATTTTGAGTTTAGTCTAGAAGTAATAAAAAAATCAAGAACCTTTTCATTGGCCTAGAAACCGTAATTCCAACTCTTTTCTGGTCATCATTGTGCTTGACTTTTGTCATTTAGAATTCTGAAAATGTGAGTTGAAATTTTACACTTTACCCAAAACTGCTTTATCTTTTCCTGAGTTCCCTATCTAATTTGATAGTAGCAGGAAACAAAACTGATTTCCTTGGCCCAGCCAGCTTCCGTCTGACTCAGAGACTTCCTCTCTGGTCAAGTCTTGTTGCCCAGCAGATTGAAATTTGTCCTTAAGGTCAGAAATCACTGCCTTTGGCCAAAAGGGGTTTCTGCTGGAAAAGGAAATCTCCATCAGCAAGAACATTTTAGAAAGACTGAGGAGAGCCTCCTCAATGAGGTCTTCTGGGAGCTGTATGAAGGGAGGAAGGCTTTGTAGCTTAGGCAACCAGTCTCCTGGAAGCAGCAGACAGTGAAGAGCTCTTGGGAGAGAGCCAGACACCTCAGCCTTGTGGGTGAAGCCTTGGGGTGGTTGGGTGAGATGGTCAGGGTTACAACTAGTAAGTGTGAAGTGTTTGACATCTTTTGAACTTGGATCCTCAACTCCAGGACTGGCACTGTCTTTACAGTACCACCAAGCTGCCCTCACGGAGCCACTTTTCTCTTCTTTTTTTTTAACAGTGCCACTTTTTTTTCCTCTGACAGATAATAGCTGACTAACTGTAAAACAAGTTCTGATTGAATTGATTTGATAAAAATGCAAAAGACAAGGGACTAAGCTGAGCCCCTATATCATCCAAACAATTTCCCTTCCCTTTCTTCTGAATTTATTTGCTGAAGATTCTTCATGTTCAGGTCCACATTCTGTTCTGTGGCCAGACCTGCCGTCGTTCTAGCTACTTGGGAGGCCAACTTCCAGACTCAGGACAGTTATGGTGGGGATGGCTGCTGGTCTTTGACCTCTGGACAGGTCTAGATGTCTCTCCAGGCTTCTGAGCACCTCTTCTTTGGCTTCTGGTTTGTGCCTTCTGAAATGTTTTCTCTCTCACAAAGGATGAGTCCTAGGAAGGTCCAAAGAGCCTCACCCTCCTCTTCCCTTTGAATCTTGTCAGGGTGGCAGAATAATGCCTTTGTCAAAGTCACTCTTGTCAAGATTATCAGCCACCCCTGATGTGCTCCCTCGTGACCTTTCTTTGTCCTCCTCCTCTTGGACAGTGGCCTTTCCCTGCATTTTCATGGAATTGCTCTTCTTTGCTTCTGCCTCTGCTCTAAACTCTCAGGCTTCCTCACAAGATCATTGGCCACATCTTGCCCCCAGCATGGTTAGAGTGCCTACTTTGCACAGGATACGAAGAAAGGCAAAAAGCCACTGGTCCTTGTTTTTGTTTCTCACCCTTTGCTCTCAATACTTTGTTTAGTTCAGTCATCTGTCACCTCTGTGCAGGATGATTCCTGCCCCTTCCATATCACCAGTTAGTCATCTATTCAGTCTTTCCAGATGCACAGCCCATAAGCATTTCAAGATCACCAGATCAAAATGGAACTCCTCTCTCCTTTCCCAAGCCTGCCCCTTGTATCTTTCCATTCACCCAGTTTTCCATTCTTGAAGACTGCACTTGTCCTTAATGAATCTAATCCATGACCTTTGTCTCCACCCACCCACATGGTCACTACCTTGAGCTAGGCCCTAATTCTGGGCTCATCTTTCACCCAGACATTGGATTTTTGCCTTCTTTTGTCTAGTGTCCATCCAGTATACCAAAATCATCCTAATGTGAATGTCACTTCTGGCATTTTCTGTTACTCTGATACTCCTTCCATCCTATGGGCAAAATGGCTAGTCCTGGCTTTACTGTACCACAGCCATATGTCTTTGGCATGTCTACAGTCCATACATTCCAACCCCTGTGCCTAAACACTGTGTGGCAGGGACTGTCCAGGGTCCACACCAAAGGAATCCTAGATCTTTGAAATAGCCATTCAGGTTATAGCATCACATTAGATAGATCCTACAAAATGTGGGAGTTTAAAGTGACTCCAGGCCAAAAATGGGACTGGATTTCCCAATTATGCTCCAAAATAGAATCTGATGAAATTTCTCAGGAGAGTTAAATGCTATTGCAATTATATTTGGATCACATCTGAAAAAATTTAAGAAAATTCTTACATGAAGGTTGTATTTAGGATTAGTTCATGTGAAATGTTAAATATACAATGTGTATCTTATAGGCCACTTATTTGTTATTTATTGTAATGGCCAGCAGTGTTCCACATAATCAACTAATTTATAGTTAGAGAATACTGGATGCCATAACCCTGTACCTGTTTGGCATTAGCTTAGCTAGAGTAGTTTGCATTCTTTGAATGCACAGTTGGACCAGAGCTAGGAGGCTGGCTGGTTTGGCATGCATGTCTGGTGGCTGGAGGGCAGCTGGTCTTGGGGTATAGGTGGAAAAAGCTGGGAAATATTCCTGTCTCCCTACCTTGAGTCCCTGTGACCCCCCCCCCCCCAACTGAGTTTGCTAAAGAGAACTAATTTCCCCTGATCATATCTGACTGGTATTGTGCTAGCTGCTTCAGGGGCTGGGGGCTGGCTCTTAGTCTGAGAGTGTGCCTGCTGTACCCGCTTTACCTGCTGAACCCGCTTTACCTGCTGAACCCGCTTTACCCACCCATTCATGTTGTTAAAAGATGTTTTACTACTCAGTATCTTTTATTCTTCCTGACTCTTTGTCCTTGATGATTTTTAGCCAACAGAAGCCGCACCTCCCACTCCTCCCATTGTCCCTGTGATCCCTGTCCTGCCAGTCTCTGCTGAGAATACTGTCATCCTGCCTACCACACCACAGGTTTTTATTCTTTTTTTTTTCCCCTGTATTCATTCTCTCTCTCTCTCTCTCTCTCTCTCTCTCTCTCTCACCTTTGCCTCCTTCAATGTTTGAAATGGTTTCCTGGTTCTTTGGAGCCTTTAGCTTACTAAGAGCATCAGTTTTATTTTTTAAGAATACCAAATATTTAGTGGTTTAGTTACTTTTTATCCATAGATTACCTATTTGGTAGAATTTTGATATTCTGGTTAGATAATTTTGAAATAGTGTTTCTTTTAGAAAACTTCATTTCATCTTAGAAACAAAAAAACCTGCTTATTGCTTTCTAATCTTAGTAAATCTAGTCCGGTAGGTGAAGCTGGACACTGGACAGCCTCATGGTTTACCAGATGTTTTTGAGAAAAACAAATGATTCTTGCTTTAGCTTGAGAAATCGGGCAATTAATTGATATAAAAGGACTAAAGGTTTTTTCCCTTTGAAAATACATTTTCATCTAATCTATTTAGGCCAAAAGTCAAGATTCCATATTCCCCACTGTTCTCATTAACACATCTTTTAGTGTAGCAGGTCTCTTTTCCAGCTTTTTGGCATTCATTGTCTTTTGGTCAAAAACCATCCTGCTCCTATTCAGCCTTATTCAATAGAATAATAATGGAGAGGATTTCATCCTGGTTGAGTTAGTCCCTGAGCTGAATCCTTCAGAAAAAAACAGCCGGGGTAGCAGCATTCCGAACCAGTGGAGGATGTGACCCCATCCTGGCCTGCTTCTCTTCCCAGCCTTCTCACTCTAAAGAAACGGCTCGCGGACAGAAGGAAAGGCTGGCCTGCAGCTTGCAGC
The DNA here is from genome assembly GCF_037893015.1 of Macrotis lagotis. NCBI lineage: Eukaryota > Metazoa > Chordata > Mammalia > Peramelemorphia > Peramelidae > Macrotis > Macrotis lagotis. Next base: position 2,122,523 of record NC_133663.1, on the reverse strand, counting down.
CACTTACGAATTAGCAAGACAAAACTGACTGTGATTCTGCTTCATCCTTGCTTCACTCTAAAAGAAATCATTAAAAATTAAATCATTGTAAAATCATAGAGAACAGAGCGAGTGAACTGCGTCAAGTCAAACCTTTTCTGTTCATTGTAGATAGATTGAATCTATAAATAAAAGATAGTTTTGAGTAAGGAGGTGAGACTGTTCTTTACAGGGTTGGCATAATTTTTAAATCTAAGTAACTGAGGTTTAGTGACACAGCATCATTTGAAAGGAGAAATCTTACAACTGGAATTGTTTTTTACCTTTGTTATTTCTGTACAAGAAGTTCTTTGGAATCAGTCTTTCCAAGCTGACCAGCTGACCTGGGCTCCCACATGCAGTCTTCCCACCAAGTTTGTCCTTGACTCTTGGCCCAGCTAGAGGCTGCAGCCTCCTCCATGGGTTCCCGCCTCCACCAAGGGCATTTCCTCGAAGTGCAGATCTGGCTGGGCAACTTCTCTAGTCTCCTTCCTCTGCCTTGTGTCTGTCTCCCTGTGTCCTCTAAAGGCACATCTGGACTCCTGCACCTTTCTTTGCACCTGTGCGCTGCCAACAGCTGAACTGACCTCACTCTGGTTCTCCCCAACCAGTGCTTCAGTCATGGTGACAGGAATACTCCATGCCTGGGAGAGACTTAGACCCCAAGGGGTCTCTCTCTCTTTTCTCTGCGGTTCGGGCTCATTGGATGCCTCTCCAGCTTCCCCTCCTTGGCTTCTCAGAATCAAGGGGACCTTTGCAGCTTTGGATCAGTGCTGTCAGTCAGAGGACCTGAGAGATGTCACGGCTTCATATGGCCCAGGATTTGGGACCATGCTGTCCAGGCATCTCTCTCTCTGTCTTCCCCTTCCTCCCTCTCTCTCTCTCTCTCTCTCTCTCTCTCTCTCTCTCTCTCTCTCTCTCTCCCCCCCCCCCCCCGTCTGTCTCCCCACTAGGTCTTTGTTCTTTCCCCTTCCCCCCATACACTTGTAGCTACTTGTACATTTGTCTTTCTGTGCTTGTCAGTTGACTTGCTTCTCTGTACTTCTGTCCCCAGACTTTAGTACAGTATCTGACCCATCATAGGAGTTCAATAAATATTTGCTGATTTGCTTGCTTGGTTTTATTCTTGGACAACTGGCATCATAATGAAGTTTGTCCTGACATTAAATCAAAAATGTCCCCCTCTCTCTTCACCCTTAACTTCTCTTTCTGTCCTATGGAGCATTCCCCACCCCCACCCCCAAAAGACTTGATTCCTCAGCTGCTGGGGGAGCTAGTGGAGTCACCTGTGGAGCTGAGAGTCTGCATGAGGTCATTATAGGACTTGGATTAGGAAAAGGAAAACCTTTGGGCATTCTAAGAAAGCTTCACAAATTCATACCCCCACAAAAAAAAAATGAATTGGACTAGCATTTTCATTATGTGGATTTTTGTCTTTAAGGAAAGGTTTTTGCCTTCTGTCCATCCAAGGATGGGGTATAGTTAACAGCCTTCTCTTAGCTGCCTTGTCTGATAACAATATGCAAAAAGGAAATAGGGTCATCAAGTGAAATAGTTTAAAGGGAGAAGAGAAAAGGGCCTAGGAGAGAGCTTTGTGAGACCCCTGTAGTTCATGGGTATGTCCTAGATGAAAATCTGGCAAAGGAGACTGAGGATGAGACCCAGGATAGAGCAGGGCTATAAGAGACTTCTGAGAAGGCAGGCTTTGGGGATGGGTAGGTGGTGCAATGGATAGAGTACTGGGCCTGGAGTCAGGAGGACCTGAGTTCAAATGCGGCCTCAGACACTTAATAATTACCTAGCTGTGTGGCCTTGGGCAAGCCACTTAACCCCATTGCCTTGCAGAAAGAGAGAGAGAGAGAGAGAGAGAGAGAGAGAAGAAAAGAAAATGAGAAGGGAGGCTTTGGGAAGAGAAAAGGGTGACCCACAGTGTGCAAAGGCACAGGATGGTCTTCGAGAATGAGAGTGAGAACAGGCCATTGGCTGTGGCAATGAAGAGGTCACTGATGACTTTGGGTGGAATGATAACATGAAAAGGGAAGACTAATAAGACTGCAGGGATTCAGGAGGAAAGTTGGGGAATAGAAGTGGAAACATTGATTATAGGGGTCTTTGGAAGGAGTTTTGTCAGAAAAGGAAGGAGATGGGTCTGTAGCTACTGAGGAATAGATGGATTAGGAGGCTTGTTTTAAGGGAATAGGAACTTGTTTCTAGGCTGAAGAAGAGAGAGGGTGGATTTTTTTGGGATCCAGGGACACTGGGAGGAAGAAGTAGAGAACTGGGGATCAGGTCAGGTGTTGCTACAGACTTTGTCTCCCTGACTTCAAACCTCCAGGAGAGTAGGTGGAGGAAGTGAAAGGAGCTAGCTGGAATGACCCTCTCCTGAGGCCCAGAGTCATACCATTTTAGAGGCCGAAGGGACCTCCCAGCCATCTTCTCTAACCCTTAGCTAGAGATTCCTGCTTAGCATACTCCACAAGTAGTTCACTTCTCTTGGGGATGTTGGATTCTTAGGTTTTTCTTTACATTAATCCTCAATTTGCCCTTCTACAATTTCTACCCAGAGGGCCCTTCCATTTGCCCTTTAGAATGAGTGTGAGCCTGCCACGTGCCAGCTCCCCCATGTCCTTTCTGAATCTTCTCCGTTTTCTAGCTCCATCAACCCAGTGACATGTTACCATCCTTTATTGATATTCCAGGTTAGTTTGACCAGGAGAGTCCAGAAAGACCATTACCACGTTTCTGAATGCTTTACCTTTCATACCATGTCTTGTCCCCTCATCACATTCACTGTTTTGGCTGACCCAACTCTCCTGCTTACTCCTAGATCTTGCAAAGTCCTATCCAAGAGAACAGGGTGCTCCAGTTAAGGCGGGGAGCATGGGAAGCAGAAGTGACTCTTGGGACTTGAAGAAGTCAAGGGGTGTCTCTGTTCTACAGATTCTGCAGGGGGGTAGGGGAATGCCATGCAGGCCTCCCCAGAGAAGGAAAAAGAAGAAAGACTAGAATGTAGGAGTTTGAATTTTTCTGAGTATCAAACTATGGTCTTTAAATTCTCAAGTTTTATGTTTGGTTTTTATATTATATAATGTTTGGTTTTTACTGAAATCTTTTTATTGAGTAAATGAGGGAAAGCAAGCCATTGTCTTTTTAGTAAGAAACTTCCTTAGCACCAAACATGACTAAATGAATATTATTAGTTCAAGTGTCTTCTTTTAGACTTACAGAATGATTTCCAGTCAGGTTGATTTAACACTGCGAGAATATAGCAATGTTAAAATGATCATTGGGGTGTTTTGCATATAAGAATTCAATAAATGGTAGTAGAATGAAGAAAGGGACTGCTCAAGTCTCCCTGTCATTTCTTACACATACAGCTGGACTGAAGAAGGTGCAAATCTTCAGTCTTCCTTTTGACTTCTTTAAGAAAAAATCCCAAGTCATTACTTGAGTCTTAAGGTGAATTGAGTAGTGGGAGCAGCCAGAGAGTAAGTTTGGAGGTTTGACTCTGAGAGTGAGACCAGAATTGTAAGAATATTTACCCATGGAAACTGTTCTTGTGACTAGTTCCCATTGGGATTGAAGGAGACTGGCAGCATTTTCTGATCAATAAAACAGCAGAGTTGAAGATTCAGCAGAATGGAAAAGGCCTTGGGGTGGGCAGGAGAAATAGAACCTGATTTGGGGGCATTATGAGAGAAAACTTGTAAGAGCCTTCGAGGACCTCCCAGTCCTCTTGATGGGGGACCAGAGGACCCAACTAGGGTGTCTTTGCTCTAGAAAAACAGCAGGGCGAATGATTCCAAGATCTCTGACTCTGAGCCTGCCACTTGCTGCAGTGTGTCCTGAGGACATTCCACACTGATCCTGCCCACAAAGACCTACACCCAGGTGTGCATGGGCGCGCGTGCGCACACACACACACACACACACACACACACACACAGAGCCTTCTCTCTTATGAAACACTCTCCCCCCCTCCCCCAATTTCTGTTTAGGACAGAATGGCCCTTCCCATAAGCAGATTCCTGAACCTTCATTGCCCTCGTCTCCCTCTTCTCCTGAACCCCACACTTGTTTGTACTTTCACCACAACCCTCTCCACTGTCCTTGTCCTGCTCTTTGCTGCCTCCTTCCTCTGGCAGGGATCCCCCATTCTAGCTGTTTGAGCCTGTGTCTGGATTTTCCTGTCGCCCCCCCCTCCCCAACACAACTTGGCATTTCTCAGTCTCCACTCTCCTTGGCCCCCAATGTAGCTTCCCTGCCCCAGGATGCCTGTCTACCAGCTAAGGGGGGCTCCCCTCACTTTGGGGAGCCTTCTGTTCCCCTCCACATCATACAGGCAGCCCATGTCTTTCCTTAGAGAACTCCCCTGTACAGCCCATGGAAGCCCCAAAGTGGTTTTTTTTTATCACTTGCCCATGGTTGAACTAGGAGTTGTGATTCACACTTGTTAATTGACTTTTGGCTTGGCCTCTTCCTAGGGGTCTGCTTCTTAAAGTCTCAGCCTTGCTTTGTCCTGTGGTCACTGCAGCTTGAGAAAAATTCACAGGAGAGTGTCCTCTAAATCAGCCACCAACCTATTTGTGAAATTCTTCAACCAGACTCACTGACATTTGCATCTTTTGGTGGGGGAAGCTAATGTTTTTTGAAAATTTTCTTCCAGGCAAACCCTCCTCCAGTGCTGGTCAATACAGACAACTTGGAGACTTCGCCATACGTAAGTTTTCATTTCTCTTCTATTTTTAAGTTGCCCCCCCGCCATCTGTCCTTGGGGGTCAGGCAGTTTTCCTGGAGACTGATGTTATCCAGGAGACCATGGAATTCTTTCCTAATCATAAAACTTGTACCTCCTTTCTATAATATCCCATGTTTCTGGCGCAGAACGACTCCTAGATTGTGGTCGTAGCTGAAACAAGCTTAATTCCAGTAAGTTATTCTGAACAGTTGATTCTGTGTTTTATGACTAAGTGGGAACATTTGATGGGGAATCCATGCCAGGGTGTTGGAAGCAAACCTCATTCACCTTGTAAGATTATTTTGGATCAATAGTCAGTCTGGGTCACCCTTCGGGTAAATATGAGTCCTATATTATTGGGTGACTCAGGCAACTGCTAGGTAAGTCTGGAGCCCCATTGGGAGGGAGCCTGAGGAGAAGGCCAGGCTAGGCCTCCAGGGCAGCCGTTGGTTAGTCAGGGTCTCACGATGTTCATTGTTCCCGTGGATTAAGGTGAGTGTCCACAGCTTCCTGGGTTTGAACTGTGTACCTCTGGCCACCTCTCTGGTCTGAGGGACCCTGTCTATTGTCCATCTTGTACAGGATGACGCAGAAGCTACTGCTGCAGGAGGAGGAGGAAGAGGAAGGGAGGAACAGTTTTGTTCTTTGTCTTTTTAACAGTCTTTGCTAATTAGACTTAATGGGGTTGAGTGTGGTTGTGAAGGAAATGATCAAAAACCAGAGATGATTGAATTAACCTACCCATGGATCTGTCGGCTTCCCGGCTGGAGAGCAATGCCTTTGTCAGTTTGGATCACAAACCATCTCTGTTGTTCTTGGCTGCTGGGGTTCCTGTTCTCCCAAAGGTTCACAGTTAGAGTTCCAGGCAATGGTTAGGCAGCCTTCCTCACTCTTTTGTGACATTGCAAAGGTGCCAGTGGAGCCTTCAGGTCCTTCCCAGGCAGGTGGCACAGTCTATAAGGCAGGAAGATCCGAGTTCAAATGTGACTTCAGACTCTGAGGCAGACCACTTCCTCTCTGCCTCCTCCACCCAGTGGTTAGAATCTGATCAGTTCTTCCTCTTTCCTTCCTGTCATCCTTTGCCCTTACCACATGACCCTTTCCCTTTGCCCATTTCCTTCTTTGGTCTTCCTCAACCATATGTGCGTGCCCACCAGTTGCCTTCTGGGCAGTCCAGGCTTGAAGTCTTGTGTGGCACAAATGTCCCCTGCCTTTCTGGGACTGTAAGGAAGCCCAGAAAAAAGAGGACCAGTGAAAAGATGACAGTTTTGAGTTCTAAATTGTAGCTCTCCTCCCCTTCCTCACTGCTGAGAAGGCAGACAGTGGGATATCAGGTGGGCACATGAAGACCCATACAACCTCTTTATAGCTGAGCTTGGTTTTAGAGTTTCCTGAAAACAGTCTCACCCTCTCTCCTTTCTCATGAAGGGCCCAGCTTCTCATCCACCTGACCCAAGAGTCTCCCAGCCGCAAACCAGCTAGCCCTAAAGGACATGTCAGAGGAAGGTTGCTTTCCCATGTGAATGAACAGGAAATCCTGCAGGTTTAGGGAAAGGAAGCATTTGGCAGAATGTCATCTGCAAACAGGAGCAATGGGGGAATTTGCCTCTAAATGGGGAAAATCCCCCCCCTTCACCTGGACTCTGCTCTGGATCTTCATTTGTTGTTGTTCAGTCATGTCTCTCCCTTGGGACCCCATGGATCATCCTTTTCATGGGCTTTTTTTTTGGCAAAATACTGGAGCATTTTCACAAACAGAAGTCAAGTGACTTGCCCAAGGTCATTCAGCTAGTTAAGTGTCCAAGGCTGGATTTGAACTCAAATCTTCCTGACTCCAGGCTCAGGGCTCTATCCACTGAGCCACCAACTGCCTGCCCCCTTTCCTGTATTTTGGTAACATTGCCCTGTTATGCCCATTATGCCTCACATGATGTTTATTATCAACAGAGCAGCTGGATGATACAGTGGATAGATATGTAGAGCACCAGCCCTGGAGTCAGGAGGATCTGAATTCAGATCTAGCCTCAGACATTTAACACTTACTAGCTCTGTGACCTTGGGCAGGTCACATCACCCTGACTGCCTCCTATCCAGAGCCAGCTCCAATTGTCCTGATTCCTATCTGGCCACTGGACCCAGGTGACTCTTGAGGAGAAAGTGAGGCCAGGGACTTAGCACAGCCCCCCCCCCCCCACCTCACTCCAGTCCACTTCACCTGCTTGTCATGGCATCACCTCTCTAATGTCAGGGTCTTCTTTGGTCCTTCTGGAATATATTACTGTGGTTCAAGGAGAATACTTAAATCTTTGGGATGTTTGACTTTTTAAAAGACACTGCCTTTTTTTCTGGGTATAGAATTATTTTTAAAAAATAAAAACTTGGGGCGGCTAGGTGCCATAGTGGGTAAAGCACCGGCCCTGGAGTCAGGAGTACCTGGGTTCAAATCTGGTCTCAGACACTTAATAATGACCTAGCTGTGTGGCCTTGGGCAAGCCACTTAATCCCATTGCCTTGCAAAAACCTGAAAAAAATAAAATAAAATAAAAACTTAAGTATTAAAATAAACTAGGGAAGTCAACAAGCCAAAGTCAAGCAAGATTTGCTAGGAAAAGTAAATCCTCAAATCTTCAAAATTCTAGAATTTGATACTAATCTGAAATAGATCAGCAGAATATCAGGTGGATCAGGATCTGATAGGGTAGAAGAATAAACAGAAAGAAATGCCACTCCGTTTACTCAGCCTGACAGAAAGGATGCCCCTACTTACCATGTGGGAAATACTGGGAGAGCTTGTCTTGTTCCCGGGGCAAAAATGAGAGAAACTCCAGGTGCCTAGGGGCTTGCCCCCATTTCTTTCTGTCCATGGAGCAGCCTTATCTCTTCAGGGTGCATCTCCTTCCTCATTCCTGGAAGGGACCTTAGGGCTGAAATGACTGGTCCTAAAGAGGTTGAACAGTACTGGAAAAGCAGTACTGGACCCAAGGTCCTCTGGCACCCAGTTCAAGACCCTTCCCCAATGGACCTTCTTCCTTGCCTGCTGTGTTTCCAAATGGGTCCACAGGGCCCTCCATTATTTAGCAGGACTTTTAAGCTTGTTTTCTTATAGCACTGATACCCAGCTACCTAAATTTTTAATTAGAAAGAACACTCCTCAACACTGGCATGAGCCCATATTTTTAACCTAATGCATCATTATTTTTAGACTCTCTGAAACTACACATACTTTGAGATCTTTAACTGTTTAAAAGCACGCATTAATATGAATCCAAGTCATATAGATTATGAATACTTACTGATCAGAATCTTGGATTTTAGAACAGGAAGAGACCCAATCCAAATATCACATTTTGCAAATGAACACTGGAAAGAAGTGCTCTGGCCCATGTCACTGATCTAAGTGCACCTGGAATCTGGGGCTTCTCCTCCAACATTCCTTCTTCTCTAGATGGGACAGTGAATGAAATTCAGTTCCTTTCATTTAGAAAAAACAAAAGATTTGCCTCAGCGTCAGCATAGGATAGGGAATGAAGATTTGGGTATGTTTGTAGGGAAGGAGCCAGTAGAAAGGAGGATGACAAATGAGATTGTGAGGGTGACAGAGATAGTCTGCTGGAAGAGATGCTATGGAAGGTGATCACTTGAGTAGGTAGAGGGGTTAGCTTTGATTAGGAGTGAAGCCACTTCATTATGTAAGACAGGAAGAAAAGGAGAAGGGAACAGATGTCTGAGTGATGAGAAATGAAGAAGAGAGGATTAGGGGCAGCTCATGGTGAATGACCTCTATTCCTTCTGTAAAATTTGAGGCTAGATTCTCAGCTGAGGGGAGGGGGGGAAGGAGCTGTGGGATGTTTGGGGGGGATGAGGAGGTTTGGAAGAGCCTTAGTGGAGACTAGCAAGATGATGAGCTAATCATGGAGAGTTAAAAGGATTGGCTCACAGTAGTGAGGGCCCAGGTGAGGTTGTAATGTAAATGTATAGTGGACTCTGCCAGAATAGTTGCATGGTTTTCTTCACCTTGATTCGGCAGCACACGTTTGTTGTAGGATGAAAAGAATGTGTGGTGGGAGTGATCCAAGACTGAAGCCTGGCTGGGTATTGTTGGGGAGATAATATGGGGATAAAGGATTCAAGAGTGGTGGACAGCATCCAGTGGAACTGGTGTTCCCCAAGAGGTGGAGATAAGGAGTAGCAGAGAGAGGATCCAGGTCAGGGGAGATGAGTTGGAAGACAACTGAGGGTTTGAGTTTGGAGCTTACAGTGAGAATGAAGGGTAAGGTTATGTAAAAGAGGTCCAAGGAAGCAGTGAAAAGATTATAGATTATGGTTGGATACAGAAATTTTAGAATTCTTGACCATGGAAGTGGAGCATCTAAGGGTCTTGACCATCCTTTGAGTATCACTGAGGCGGGGTGGATTTGTAGCTCCTGGGAGGGTTAGAGTTTCTTTGGGGCAGCTGGAAGGTGACAGGCCTGGATTCTGTGGAACCATTCCTCAGGGGAGATGGAAACCACTGGAGTCATTGGGTATCTCTCTTTTCTTGGTTATGCCTTTCTAAGGTATTAGATGATGTATATGGACACCATTTCTTACAATAATATTTCACTGCATTCATGTGAAGACAGTAAGCATTTATGAAGTGCCTGCTGGGTGGCAAAATAGAGTTGTTGCCATCAGGGAGTTTTCACTCTAGTAGGAGAAACAACATTCAAATAATTGGATGAGCTGTTACTCAGTTAATAGGCATCCAGTTGACTTCCAGCTCTTTGTTGTCACTACTCTAAATATAGAACTCTATTGGGGGAATTGGTTTTGATCAGTAGAAGGCTTGTAGTCAAAAGAGGAGGAACTTTTTTTTTTGGTGCCTTTATTTACCTTTCCAAAATGGTTATGCTGATTTTATAGCTCCACCAACAATGTGCTATTGTGTCTATCTTCCTATCATCCCTCTAGTATTGACTGTTTCCTTTTTGTTTGTTTGTTTTGTTTTAATCTTTGCCACTTTGTAGGCTTATGAATGGTGATTAGGAATATTCTTTCATGATTGTAAATCATTTGCAGTTGTGCTGAAAACTCTTTGGTGTTATACCTTGTAATTCTTTTCTGTCCTTTGGTGAAGGATGCTTGTCTAGTTTATCTATGCTTATTCAAATGACCTGCTCTGCTTTTCTACTATTGGAATGGTTCAGTCTTTAATATTAAGCTCACATATCAATTTAGATATATTGTGGAATTGTATGTTAAGTCTTGGTCTCATTCTCAAAACCAACCCAGTGGGTTGTGTCATGCAATAGAAAAGTCTTTCCAAAATTATTTAATTTTCTGGGGTTTTTGGACTCTGAATAACATTTCTTTCAACATTTTCACATCCACTTTTGAAACTCCTAAATGGAAGATAACAGAAGGGTACTTGTGAAACACAGTGTCCATTACCCTAAGGTAGCTATGGAAAGGGGACTATCTCTGTATTCAAAAGGAGGAAAAGAATTTCTGGAGAATCTTAAGTCACATGGCAGACAAGCAGACAAGGTGAATAGTGCATTGGTAGAGCTGGCTATTGAATGTGTAGACTACTTTCACCAAAAGCAATTATCTTTATGGAAAACTGAGAACAACCTTGATGGAAGCAACTCCTCTCAACAGTCCAGAGAAGTGGGACAACTATATTTGATCGGTTCCGGACTATATTATCCCCAACCAGGGGAAGAAAAACAAAACAAAACACACACAGGAAAAAAAAAACCACCCCTTCTGAATCGGATGAACACTTTATAAAAATCATCTCTTTCCCTTATTCCTAATTACTCATGCCAAAATTTACTAATTTGTGAATGTGTTTAACAAAATATGTATGTAAAAATGCTAATCTGACTCTTCCCTGCTGAGAGGAGGTGGATGGGAAGGGAGGGTGGAAGGAAATTTTGTGACTTGGAAATATATGTATACAAATGGATGAAAATAAATAAATTTAAAAGAAAACTGAGGAAATAACCAAAATCTCAGAGGGAAAATGAATCCCCCCCCCCCCCAACCAATAATATGTTAATAAAATGTTGAGTTCTGTGTCTTTATTTTTAAAAGTGGAGGGGTTTTTGAAGGTAGTGGAGGGGTTTTTGAAGGTAGTTGAGAAGTGGGTTATCCTTAAGGACCCCAGGCATATGTGAATAAACAGAATATGCCACAAATTTCTTTGGGTGGCACAAAGTTAACTGCTATGACATGCCTAGCAAACCATCAGGTGGCACCTAGAATTATCCATAACAACCCCTGTATTAGGAACACAGAACTCAGAAAACATTTGATAATTCAGCAAAATGTACTGAAACTGGAATCACTGCTAGGCTCTTCCATCCGTAGTTGCCTTATATCTATCTGCTTTGTTATATTCCCATCTTTGTGTGTCTGTGTGGGTGTGCATGAGTTTGGTTGTCCATGTTGTCATTTCTATTGGATTTGGAGCTCCATAAAGGCATAGATGATTTAATGGTTTTCTTCATAGTTCCAGTGGTACAGAGCTCTAATTTGGCTATGCCAAAATGGATAGGCCTCTAGCACCAGTGCTACAAAGCTTCAAAGTGCCAGTCATGGAGGGAGAGAGAGAGAGAGAGAGAGAGTCTGTGTGTGTGTGAGTGTTTGTGGGGGGGGGGGGTAGGAGGAGGTTGAGACACTGAGATTCAGCCCCCAAGGAAACTATAATTGGAGAATAGGGACTCAGGAATTGAGTGTTAGGAGAAAATTAGTGGTGAGATGAGGTGAGGACTAAAGACTGAAATTACAAAGATTTCAGGAAGATGTAAAAATACTAAAAGACTGAGCACAAACATTTAAATCAATAGGGAAAACAGTAACAAGATAAGGAAAGATGACCTCTAGAGCTAATAAACAAGTTCAGGCATCTGTGGTTGATTGTTGTTCTTTGTTCTCAAAAAGGACTAAAATTTTCTCATAATGCTAAGTTGAAGTCAAACAATATGACCACAGCTCAGATAGAAATAGTCCATCTGGACCTTTGGAGTAGCAATGTCTCTAAATTTACATAACTCTGGTTTCTTTTGAGCCACTGCAGTTCTGTTTTGCCCAGGAGTCTAGCTCCTTTTTTGTTGTGGGCTCAGCAAGCTGAGTGGCTCTGTGCCACTCACTGTCTCCCATGTCTCAAATCAATTCTAGAGTTCTTCAGAACAACTTGGAGATGATCTTTGTCTCACTTTCTTTTGAACTCCATGAGAGTGAGCACTTGTCTTTTTTTAAAAAGGCAATGGGGTTAAGTCACTTGCCCAAGGTCACACAACTAGGTGATTATTAAGTGTCTGAGGCTAGATTTGAACTCAGGTTCTCCTGACTCCTGGGCCAGTGTTCTATCCACTGCACCACCTAGCTTCCCTGAGCACTTATCTTTTTCAATGGTCTTCTGGGCAGACATGCTTTTTTTGGGTTGTTTTTTTTTTTTTTGCAAGGCAAATGGGGTTAAGTGGCTTGCCCAAGGCCACACAGCTAGGTAATTATTAATTGTCTGAGACCGGATTTGAACTCAGGTACTCCTGACTCCAAGGCCGGTGCTTTATCCACTATGCCACCTAGCTGCCCTAGACATGCTTTTAGCATTCAGACTATGTGGCCATCCTGTTGGGTTGAGCTCTCTGCAGAAGTTTGAATACTTGGCAGTTTAGCATGAGACGGGCATATGAATACATACTTAAAAAAAAGAAAATCATCCAAATTGAAGAGAACATGGAACCCCAACATGCTGTGTGAGTGATTCAAAAAAAGAAATGAGGACTTCTGGGAGGCAAGATGGTGGAGTGAGAGAAAAATCACCTCAACCCCTTCCATAGTCCACAACCAGAAAATTGTGCCCCCAAACAAAGCCTGGAACAGCTGAACCAACAAAAAGATGGAGTGAAACAGTCTTCTGGCCCAAACAGAGCACAGTCTAGGACAGAAATGTCCTGGCAAGCCAGTAGGAAGCCCCCCATCTCAGCAAACCTGGAGGGCCTGAGTCCAGCACAGTGAAGCAGGCTAATCTGCATCAGGCACCTTCCACCTTAGCAATAGCCAGGCAGGGGACAGGCACCAGTACCAGGACCCACCCAGATACCTCAGTAGATGCTAACATCTGAACCCCACATGTTCCTAAGTAAATGGACAGACAACTTTGCCGGAATCCCCCATGTAGCCTAGCATAACAGCAAATGTCAGTGCCTGTACCCGCCCCCCAAGTGTGCATGTTCTCCCTATGCAGACAGATGCTGATGTCAGGATCACCCATAGACCTCGGCGTATGAGCACTCACTTGCACTGGAATCCTTCAAATGCCTTAGCTCAGCACCAGATAAGCTACCAGACCTATGTGACCTCTAGTAGTGCTATCCATCAGTCACTCCACCCCTTCAGGACAGCACCAGATAGGAAGTTCCTCTGAAGGCCTCAGGGCAGTATCAGTGCAGAACCTGGCACAAGAAACTTGGGACAATGCCCTTTCACCCCAGGAGCAGAGCTCAAATGTAAAAGTAGAGAAGATGACTGGAAAAGGTGAGCAAAAAAAAAAAAAAAACAAAATCTGACCATAGAAAGATAAGACAGGGAAGATTAAGACCCAGACCCAAAAGAGGACAACAGTGTCAGAACACCTATGGACAAAGCCCCAAAGAAAAATGGGTATTTATTTCAAACACAGAGAGGATTCATGGAATAGCTCAAAAAAATTTTTTTTAATCAAATAACGAGAGGTGGAAGAAAAATTGAAAAAAAAATGAGAATGATGCAAGAAAATTATGTAAAAAACTTCAATAGCTTTCAAAAAAAAAGCAAACAACTTCTTAAAAATGAAGATTGTCATGGAAAAGATCATGTGAAAACAAGATAAAAAGCTCAATGAGGACAATAATTCCTTAAAAATTTGAATTGGGCAAATGGAATCTTATGATTGTTATGAGACTTTAAGAATCAATTAACCAGAATCAAAAGAATGAAAAAATAGAGGAAAATGTAAAATAGCTCATTTGGAAAAATAAGCGACCTCGAAAATAGATCCAGAAGAGATAATGTAAAAATAACTGAACAACCCAAAAGGCATAATCAAAAGGAGAATCTGAACATCATACTCCAAAAAAGGAATCAAAGAAAGCTGTCCTGATATCCTGGAAATAGAGGGGGGGGAAATCAATTTTGAAAGAACCCACTGATCACCTTTAGAAAGAAATCTTAAAATGAAAACTTCAAGGATTATCACAACCAAATTTCAGAATTACCATGTTAAGGAAAAAATAGGCATCCAGAAAGAAGCAATTCAGATATTTAGTCGCCACAATCAGGATTACACAGGACAAAATGTAGCTACAACATTAATGAACTGGAAATTATAGAACAAGATATTCTGGAAGGCAAAAGAACTAGGACGACAACCAAGATTCGCCTACCCTCAGATATTGAGCATAATACTTCAAGGGGAAAAAAATAGCTTGAATACCTACCAAAAGGAGTGAAAGACAGGCTCATGTCAATGAGATTGCCATTTCCAGAAAAACCATGCTTCCATTAGGATGAACCTGGATGAAGTCAAAGAAGAATGTTAGGAAGATCTGGAGACCCTCATCAATGTTCCAAAAGAAGACAAGCTCATAATTCTAGGAGACTTTTAATAGACTCAGACATGGTAGGGAGTCCTTGGGAGGAATGGAGTTGGAAACAGCAACAGCAATGGTCACCTATTGCTGAAGACTTGTGCACTTCATGACCTTCTCATTATAGGCTTCCGTTTACCTAAACGCAATCAGACTTCCTGAATGCAACTTCGTAGCAAACACTGGCATCTATTAGATTATGTGATCGTAAGGAGAAGAGATAGACAAGATGTGAGAGTGACAAAGGCAATGTGTGGTGCAGAGTGCTGGACTGATCAGTTTTATCTTCTCCAAGCTAAATACTCATATATAAAATCAAAGCAGTGACCCCAAGACAAAGTGATTATTAGAAGATGTCAAGAGATTAGAGTGTTTCTTGGAGCTGGAATGGTTTGTTGTGAACTTGGAGGGAATGTTGAGGCAACACTTAATTGGCAGCAGTGGGGCAGAAAAAGAGTGGGCTTCTTTTTGGTGTACAACACAGCATTTGCTCATCTGGGTCAGAACACTCTCAAACATCAAGACTGGTTTAATGAAAATGATGGGAGGGGCAGCTAGGTGGCATAGTGGATAAAGCACCCGCCCTGGAGTCAGGAGTACCTGGGTTAAAATCCCGTTGCAGACACTTAATAATTACCTAGCTGTGTGGCCTTGGGCAAGCCACTTAACTCCATTTGCCTTGCAAAAACCTAAAAAAAAAAAATGATGGGAAATACAGAAGCTGCCAAATGAAAAAACAAGAACTCCACAGGGTTTACCAGCTGGAAAGTTCATTTGCTTCTAAATAGGCTGCATTGAATTCCATTAGAAGTAAAGTGCAGGCAAACCTTAGAGAAATGCAGGACTCTTGGCTCAGGAAGAAGGCAGATGAAATTTGGGTAACAAACCAAAATGCTTTTATGACGCCCTGAAGGCTGTTGATGGGCCAGTTGACCTATGGTGCATCTCAACTATTGAGTGCTTTTGGAGCCACATTGATTAACAGTAGGGACATGATCCTAGAGAGATGGACTGTGCACGTCCATCATCAATCAGTGCAGAAGCCATTGACCATTTACCTCAATTGCACCCAGTTCATCACTAGGGGAAGTTCCAACTGAAGAAGTTTTGAATGCTAATAGACTCCTTTCATGTGTCAAAGCATCTGGCACTGATTTTATTCCAGTTGAGATCTGTCTACAAGGTAGGGAGTCCGTTGGTTATCCAAAACCTGCCTGGAGAGTGGAAGATTCTCTTAGGATTCCCAGTCACCAGAAACAAGGCTATGTCCTTGCTCCCAGGCTTTTTAGCATGACGTTTTCAGCCATGTCATAAAATACCTTTACAGAGGATAAACACTGCACCCTTGTGTTGATGGCAAATTCTTCAATTTGAAAAGACCACAAACCAATACCAAAGTGGAGGGAGTGTTGCATAATCTGATGTTTGCAGATGTTGATGCCCTCAATGCAGCCTCTGAAGCAGAGATACAGCAAAGTGTGGATCAGTTCTCTGTTTGCTAATTTTGGCCTAACAATGAACACCAAGGAAATCCAGGTGTTTCATCAACCTGCACCATATCATCCATATATAGAACCTTCAATTACAGCAAATGGAGAAGCTTTTTTGAGTATTGTGGATAAGTTCACTTACCTTGGGAGTGTCCTTTCTAGGGAGGTACACGTTAACCATGCGGCTGATACATACATTGCCAGAACTAGCTCAATGTTTGGGAGAGTCCAAAAGAAAGCGTGGGAGAGAAGTATTAGACTGATGACCAAACCAAAGATCTACAGAGCCCTTGTGCTGACCTCATTGCTGTATGCCTTTGAACCTGGACTGTCTACCAGCATCATGTCAGGAATCTGAATCTGCTTAGGTCCTTTGTGGAGCTCAATTGCCAAGCATTCAGACATGATTATAGAGAATGCAACTGTGATGGACTTGGCCATGATGTTAGATTGCCAGGTGTATGCTTGCCAAAAAGACTACTTTATGGAAAATTTACACATGGCGAGCACTCATAGGGGGGGTAAGAAGAAGTGACACTGGGACACCCTGAATTCTCTCCTAAGGATTTTGGAATTAATTGTGCATCCCAAGATTGTTCAGCATTGGCGTGCCCTCATTAGAGATGGTACTGGGTTCTATGAGCAAGGCAGAATGGAAGCAGTTCAAAAGAAATTTGAGATACCATATGTTTAGAGTACCCACCCCAGGTGTTCACGTGGACTATTTGTACCCAACTTGTGGTAGAGTATTCCAAGCTCATATTGGTCTTATCCACCACAGTCAGACACATTGTAATTTGCCTCTTAACCTAGTGATGTCATTTTGTTCTTCTTCAGTAACAGAGGACATGAACCAAGAACCAACCCTGCTAAATTAAGCATAATATTTCAAGAGGGAAAATAGTAATTCAATGAAATAAAAATATTTCAGACTTTAATAAGAAGATTAAAGCTGAATAGATTTGATTTCTAGGTTTAAGACTCAAGAGAAGCATAAAAAGGAAAAGGAAAACAAGGGATTCAGTAGGACTACGTTATTTGCTGCTTAAGATGATACATGAAATTCTTTTTATTTTTTTTTAGGGTTTTTTTTTTTTTGCAAGGCAATAGGATTAAGTGGCTTGCCCAAGCCACTAGCTAGGTAATTATTAAGTGTCTGAGGCCAGATTTGAAGTCAGGTACTCCTGACTCCAGGGCTGGTGCTCTATCCACTGCTCCACCTAGCCGCCCCAGTACTTGAAATTCTTAAAAACAATATCACTAATAACAGTATGAATATAAGGTGATTTTTGAGGGAATGACAAAAACAATCAGTTAAGGAATGAGAAAGGTACAGAAGAAAGATGTAGAATAGGGTAAATTATTTCACATGAAGAGGCATGAAAAGACCTATTATAATGGAGGGGAGAATGGAAGGGTGTTGGCATCACTTGAACTTTTTTTCTTATAATTTTCTCAAAGAGGGAATAATATACACATTCAGTTGAATGTAGACATTTATCTTTACCAAAAGGAAATTAGGAGGGGAAGAGATTAAATAAAAGATAAGTGGGGATGAGACTGACAGAAGATAGGGCAGATTGGAAGAAGCAGTGGACAGAAGCAAAACACTGGTGAGGAGGGAAAGGTTGAAAAGAAAGAGAGGAGAAATAGGAGGAAGGGAAATATATAGTAAATCATAACTGTGAATGTTCATTAGGGTGAACAGTCCCATAAAATGGAAGCAGATAGCAGAGTTGCTCAAAAGCCAAAACCCTACAGTAGTGGTTTGCAAATAGAATCGTACTTGAAGCAGAGAAACACACATAGGGTAAAAGGTAAGGAGCTGGAACAGAATCTATTATGCTTGAGTTAAAAAGAAAATATGTAACATGCTTGATCTCAGACAAAGCAAAAGCAAAAATAGATCTAATTAAAAGATAGAAGGAAGGAAATGACATCTTGTTAAAAGTGAAGTAATATCAATAGTAAATATATTTGCATCCAAATTCTTACAGAAGTTAAGTGAGTTATATAGGAAGAAACAGCAAAACTCTGCTAGTGGGGGAACCTCAACTGTCCCCTCTTAGAACTATATATATATCCAACCAAAAAACAGACAAGAAAGAAACTAAGGAGATGAATAGAATCTTAGAAAATGTAGATAAACAGACTATTTTCAGTATTATATGATATCTATACAAAAATTGATTATGTATTAGGGTATAAAAATCTCAAAATCAATTTAGAAAGCCAGAAATATTAAATGTATCTTTTTTTTGGATCACAATGCAATAAAAATTCCATTCAACAACATGCAGTGGAAAGATTAAAAATTAATTGGAGACTAAATAAATTAATCCTAAAGAATAAATGAGTCAAAACACAAATCATCAAAACAATCAGTAATTTCACTAAAGGGAAAGGAAACGGGGCAGCTAGGTGGCACAGTCCTGGAGTCAGGAGGTCCTGAATTCAAATGTGGCCTCAAACACTTACTAATTACCTAGCTGTGTGACCTTGGGCAAGTCACTTAACCCCCTTTGCCTTGCCAAAAAAAACCCGAGAGAGAGAGAGAGAGAGAACGGCAATGAGACAACATACTAAAATTTTATTTCTCTAAATTCTTACATTAACAAAATAGAGAAAGAATAGATAAAATGAATTGGACATGAGAACTGAAGCAAAAAACTAGAAAAAAGAATAAATTAATATCCCCAGTTGAACACCAAATTGGAGATCCTAAAAACCAAAGATTAGATTAGTAAAATTGAAAGTAAGAAAACTGTTGGGTTGCTAGCACTGTGAGCTCGTTTTACGGGTGAAAATCCCAATAAGATAAATTAGCCATTGATTTATTTGATTAAAAAGAAAGAAAGAAAAAAACAAACATCCAGTGTTGAAAATGAAAAGGGAGAAATTGCCATTAATGAAGAACAAACTAAAGCAGTCATTAGGAAAAATTTGCTCAATTGTATGCCAATAAAAAAATTACCCAGATGAAGAGAGATAAGGAAATAGAACGCATAAATAGCCCCATCTTTAAAAAAAAAGAAATTGAACCAGCCATTAAGGAACTCCCTAAGAAAAAATTTCTAGGGATAAATGGTTCAAAAGTGAATTCTACCAAGCATTTAAAGAACAATTAATTCCAATACTATTAGAGTCCTACCAAATTCCTTTTATGACACAAATATAATGCCAAAAACAGAGGAACAAAAACTAGACTAATTTTCCTAGTGAGTATTAATGTGAAAATGTTTTTTTAATTTATTTTTTATTCTCATTTTGTACAAATGTTTCTTTTTTAATAAAATATTCTTGTTTACAAGTAAACAAAGTAAACAAAATAACCCTCCTCCCCCATGAATATAGATAGACTTGTTTAGCGAAAAAAGTAAAGGGGAGAGAAAAAAATTTTAAATTAAAAAAAAATAATAGTAATAATTGTAGGTATGGCCAGGTGGTGCAATGGACAAAGCTCCAGCCCTGTAGCCACGAGCACCCATATCCAGCATCATAAACCCAACCATCACCCAGCCGTGTGACATGCAAGCCACCTGATCCCCACTGCCTTGCAAAAACCAAAAAGAAGAAAAAAAAAGACATAAAATAAAATAGTAATGATAGTAGGGGTGGCTGGTTGGCAGAAAGAGCATTGGCCCTTGAGCCAGGAGCACCTGGGTCCAAATCCGGCTCCAGACACCCAAAGATCACCCTGCTATGTGGCCCCAGGCAGGCCACCCAACCCCACTTGCCCTGCACCCTCCCCCAAATAATAATAACAAAAAATGTGCTTGAGTCTTTGTTCCAACACCAGCAACT
Organism: Macrotis lagotis; assembly: GCF_037893015.1. NCBI lineage: Eukaryota > Metazoa > Chordata > Mammalia > Peramelemorphia > Peramelidae > Macrotis > Macrotis lagotis. The sequence goes on along the minus strand of NC_133663.1, from coordinate 2,102,856 downwards.
CTGTCATGGGTGGATCTCATTCTTTATGATAAGTCCATCACAGAAGTTACTTCCATATTTTTCCACCATTGCCATTGCTGATCGCAGCTCCCTCCTTTCTTATTTCTCCACTACCATGTACTCTATTTTCTCTCTCCTTTCACTCTGACTCTGCTGTAGGGTCACTGAGTGGCGCAGCAGACAGATCCCTGGTCCTGGGGCCAAGAAGCCCTGAGCCCCCATACCACCCCTTAGGCCCAGAATCCACCTGGCCCTATGGTCCTGGGCAGGCCATCCAATCCCAGCCCCTTGCATGAAGTAAGAAAGAAAATGTGTTATATCTGACCACTCTCTCCCCATGGTCCATCCTCTCCTCCTTTATTCACATCCCCACCCCTTCCCCCTGCTCCCCGCTCCTTCTTACTCCAGATGTCTATACCCCATTGAGTATATTTGCTGTTTCCTCTCCTAGCCATCTCTGATGAGAGCAAAGGTTCCCTCATTCCCCCTTGCCTTCCCCCTTCCATATCATTGCAATAGCTCATTGTAATAAAAAAAATCTTATTATGTGAAATATCTTGGACTATTCCCCCTCTCCTTTTTCTTTCTCCCATTCCATTTCCCTTTTTTTCCTATTGACTCCATTTTTACACCATATTTTGTCTTTGAATTCAGCTTTCTCCTGTGCTTCAACTATAAAAACTCCCTCTACCTGCTCTATTAACTGAGATGGTTCATATGAATATTATCAGTATCATTTTTCTATACATGCAGTTCATCCTCATTAAGTCCCTCATATTTCCCCCTCTCCTCCAATCTCCATGCTTCACACTGAGGCCTGTATCTGAAGATCAAACCTTCTGTTCAGCTCTGGTCATTCCAAAAGGAACCTTTGAAATTCCCCTGGTTCATTGAAAGTCCATCTTTTTCCCTGGAAGAGGACATTCAGCCTTGCTGGGTAGTTCATTCTTGGCTGCATTCTAAGCTCTTTTGCCTTCCGGTATATTGTATTCCAAGCCCCACGAGTTTCCAATGTAGTTGCTGCTAAGTCCTGTATGATCTTGACTGCAGCTCCACGATATTTGAACTGTGTCCTTCTGGCTGCTTGTAATATTTTCTCTTTGACTTGGGAGTTCTGGAACTTGGCTATAATATTCCTAGGGGTTGGTTTTTTTGGGATCTCTTTCTCTGGGGGATCGGTGGATTCTCTCCATTTCTATTTTGCCCTCTGCTTCTAGAATATCAGGGCAATTTTCCTGTAGTAATTCTTTGAAAATGATGTCAAGGCTCTTTTCCTGATCATGACTTTCAGGTATTCCAATAATTTTTAAATTATCTTTCCTAAGTCTGTTTTCCATATCAGTTGTTTTTTCAATGAGATATTTCACATTTTCTTCTAATTTTTCATTTCTTTGGTTTTGAAGGATTGATTCCTGATTTCTGGTAAATTCATCAATCTCCCTGAATTCTATTCTTTGTCTGAAGGATTTGTTCTCCTCAGAGAGTTTTCTTATTTCTTTTTCCATCTGGCCAATTTTGCTTTTTAAAGCATTCTTCTCCTCAATAACTTTTTGAACTGTTTCATCCATTTGACCTAAGCTGGTTTTTAGCATTTTTTTGGATTTCCTTGACTAAGCTGCTGATTTCATTTTCATGTTTTTCCTGCATCTCTCTCCTTTCTTTTCCCAGTTTTTCTTCCAACTCCCTCATTTGATTTTCAAAGTCTTTTTTTGAGCTCTATCATAGCATGAGCCCAATTTCTGTTTTTCTTGGAGTCTTTAGATGCAGGAGCTTGTGCTTCCTCATCTTCAGACTGAGTATTTTGATCCTTCTTGGGCTCATTTGCAAAATATTTCTCAGTAGTCTTCCTTTTGTTTCTCTGCCTGCTTGCTCATTTTCCCAGCCTGGGCCTGGTTTTGGGGTGCTTCCTGAGCTTTTGGGACACTCCCACAAGGGTCTCAGTGTGTGAGGCTCTGTCCTCCCTCCTGGTCTATGAATGACCATAAGCACCTCCCTATGCCATGGGGCTGGGGGGGCCTAGACTGGGATCAGAATCTGAATGTGGTCAGAGCCCCAGAGTCCTGTTCCACTCCCCTCCCTCAGCTCAATGGGCTCATGCCCTGGGGGTTCCTGCTTACAGGCTCCGCCTGCTTCTGTTTCCATATCTGGCCTGCAGTAAGACCAAGCTGCTCCCTGTATGCCCCGAGGGCTGGGCTCCAGGTGCTCCCTCTGGCAGAGGGCCCCCGCTGTTCTCCCACTTTGTGCCCGGTGCTCCTCAGGGTGCAGCTCAGGAGACTCCCCCGCTGCTGTGAGCTGAGACCCCCAGCGCCCTGGGGCTGCCTCTAGGAGGCTGAAGTTCTTTGGCTCTGGTGGGCCACCCCTCTGGTGGGCCGCCCCTCCGACCCCGGGGAGCACAGCCTTTCTGCTCTTTTCCAGGTTACCTTGAGTAGGAGAACTGCCTCACTGGGTCCCTTTGTGGGTTCTGTCTCTCAAAAGTTTAGTTAGAGTCCTTAGCTTATGAGTTTTATCAGAGAGCTCCTAAGACTCAATCAATGTGAAAATGTTAAATGAAATGCTACACAAGGATCATACTCTAGGACTAAGGGAACTTTATACTAGGAATGTAGGGTTGTTTCAATATTAGGAAAAGTTGCAGCATAATTGACCATATCGATAACAAAATCATTAGAACTCATGCTTTATTTCAATTGATGCTAAAAAAAAACTTGGACAAACAACAACACCTGTTTTTATTAAAAACCCTAGGGAGGGGGCAGGTAGGTGGCACAGTGGATAAAGGACCCGCCCTGGAGTCAGAAGTACTTGGATTCAAATCCAGTCTCAGACACTTAATAATACCTAGCTGTGTGGCAAGCACTATCCATCTAAAACCATCAACAAGCATCATCTGTAATGGAATAAGCTAGAAGCCTTCCCAGGTAAGATTAGGGCGGGAACAAGGATGCCCATTTTCTCCACTATTACTCAACAATGTCCTAGAAATACTAGCTAGAGCAATAAGAGAAGAAAAAGAAATAGGCATTGAGAAAGCAAAATTATCACTCTTTGCAGATAATTTGATGGTACAATTAGATAATCTTAGAGAATCTACACCCTCTACCAAGATAAGATCCAAATGGTTACAGGACATAGACATAAAAAACAATACTATAAGCAAATTAGAAGATCAAGGACTAGTCTACCTGTCAGATCTATGGAAAGGGGAACAGTTTATGACTAAGGAAGAGTTGGAGAACATCACCAAAAACCAATTAGATGATTTCGATTACATTAAATTAAAAAGCTTTTGCACAGATAAAACCAATGTAACCAAGATAAAAAGAAATGTAGTAAATTGGGAAACGATCTTTATAACTAATGATTCTGACAAAGGACTCATTTCTAAAATATACAGAGAACGGAGTCATATTTTTAAAACAAAAAGCCATTCCCTAATTGACAAATGGTCAAAGGATATGCAAAGGCAATTTACAGATGAGGAAATCAAAGTAATCCATAGCCATATGAAAAAATGCTCTAAATCACTAATTTAATAATAGAGAAATGCAAATTACCACCTCACAATTCTCAGACTGGCCAATATGACCTGAAAGGACAATGATCAATGTTGGAAGGGATGTGGGAAATCTGGGACACTAATACATTGTTGGTGGAGCTGTGAACTCATCCAACATTTCTGGAGAGAAATTTGGAACTACACCCAAAGGGCAACAATAATGTGGATCCCCTTTGATCCAGCAATACCACTACTGGGTCTATACCCTGAAGAGATGAGGAAAAAGGGTAAAAACATTACTTGTACAAAAATATTTAAAGCAGCCCTGTTTGTGGTGGCAAAGAATTGGAAATCCAGTAAATGTCCTTCAATTGGGGAATGACTTAGCAAATTGTGGTCTGTATATGTCATGGAACACTATTGTTCTATTAGAAACCAGGAGGGACGGGATTTCAGGGAAGCCTGGAGGGATTTGCATGAACTGATGCTGAGTGAGATGAGCAGAACCAGAAAAACACTGTACACCCTCACAGCAACATGGGAGTGATGTTCAAGCTTGAAGTGCAACAATCGGGAACAATTTTGGGCTGTCTGCAAAGGAGAGTGCCATCTGTATCCAGTTAAGGAGCTGTGGAGTTTGAACAAAGTACAAGGACTATTCCCTTTAATTTAGGGGAAAAAACAGCTTATTGTCTGATCTTGTTACTTCTTAGACTTCTCTTTAAGGATATGATTTCTCTTTCATCACACCTAATTTGGATCAAGGTACAACATGGAAACAAAGTAAAGACTGACAGAGTGCATTTTGTGGGGGGGAGGGGGGAGGGAAGCAAGATTGGGGGGAAAATGTAAAACTCAAATAATATCTTTAATAAAAAAATAAATTTAAATTTAAAAAAAGAGAATCTACCAAAAGCTACTTGAAATAATTAAGAACTTTAGCAAAGTTACAGAATATAAAATGAACCCCCATAAATCATCAGTTTCAATATTTTACTAATAAAGCTGAGCAGAAAAAGATAAATTCTACTTAAAATAAAATCCCCCAAATTACACGTAAAAAACAATTTAAACGTTCTTTTCCCACATTTTGAGTTCCAAATTCTCTCCCCCCCTTCTACTGCATGCCAATTTTTTAGAGAGCAATCAGCAGGTTTTTATTTGTTTTTTTTTTATTGTTCTTTGAATTTTACAATTCCCCCCACTCCCGCAGAAGGCAGTCTGATAGTCTTTATATTGTTTCTATACTATATACGTTTGATCCAAATGGAATGTGATGAGAGAGAAAACATACCCTTAAGGAAAAAATAAAATATAAGAGATAGCAAAATTACATAATAAGAGAACTTTCTTTTTAATTAAAGGTAGTAGTCCTTGGTCTTTGTTCAAACTCCACAATTCTTTCTGTGGATACAGATGGTATTCTCCATTGCAGAGAGCCCCAACCTGTCCCTGATTGTTGCACTGATGGAGTGAGCAATTCTATTAAGATTGATCATCAGGAGCAGCTAGGTGTCCTAGTGGATAAAGCACCGGCCCTGGAGTCAGGAGTACCTGGGTTCAAATCTGGCCTCGGACACTTATTAATTACCTAGCTGTATGGCCTTGGGCAATCCACTTAACCCCATTAGCCTTGCAAAAACCTTAAAAAAAAAAAGGCTGATCATCACCCATGTTGCTCTTAGGATGGACAGTGTTGTTCTGGTTCCAGCAGGGTTTTGTTAAGTGACAAGTAAAAAATGTAGCTTATGTTTGAGGGGGAAAGACAAGTTCATTGAAGATCTGTACAGCTTAATCACTCAAAGGAACAAAAACAAATAGAAAGTGAAAGAAAGCCCTGTGAGGGAGAGAGATTCAGTAGAATACTCCTAGGGAGGACAGTCTAGCTATCTCTTAAAGAAACCAAAGGATTGGCATGAAGAGGGTGGGGAGGAAGAAGGAAGGAGGATGTTCAGCCTACAGGTGGGGTAGAAGGATAGTCCATGCTCACTACTTAACTGGAAGAGTATTTGTATATGTTTATATATTTATATGTTTATATTTTTTTCCTGGGGACAGTTGAAAGCCCTTGAGTTTTTCCTAGTTAGAGGAGTCATATGGTCCAATCTTGGCAATTGAAGGAGCGAATAGAGGCCAGACTGGAGTGGGCATAGTCATAGAGCTGATGACACAGCTGTTAGCAAAGCTTGGCCTGTGAGTGTTTTTTTTTTTTGCTGTCTTTTTTTAATTAAAGATTTTATTTGAGTTTTACAATTTTTTCCCCAATCTTACTTCCCTCCTCCCACCCCCACGGAAAGCACTCTGTAGGTCTTTATTTTGTTTCCATGTTGTACATTGATCCAAATTGAGTGTGATGAGAGAGAAATCATATCCTTATGGAAGAAACAAAAATTATAAGAGATAACAAGATCAGACAATAAGATATTTTTTCCTAAATTAAAGGGAATAGTCCTTGAACTTTGTTCAAACTCCTGTGGGTGTTTATTGATCAAGCTTTCTTCAGGACTTATTACAAGGCCCAGTCAGGAGGTCATAATGGGGAAAAAAAGTTTGATATTGTCAGTAACCGAATGTGTATTACGGAGTCCACACGAAGTCTTTGAGGGAAGGTGCCAGCCCCCTGTAGCCCAGACCTGGGGTCACTGACCAATCTGTATACTTCTAACTTCAAAGGAGAAGTTGCTATCAGGTCTCTGGTATCCTCATGGAGGGCATCAGATCTCTGCACCTCTTCACCTGGCTCTCAGAATGAACAATAGTAGTGAATGACTTTCAGAATGAATGATAGTAGTGAATGCTTACTGATATGGACTGTGTGCCAGTCATTATCTCCTTTGATGCTCATAGCAACTCTAAGAGGTAATGGCTGTAATGATCCCCATTTTACAAATGAGGATACTGAAGCAGACTGATGCAGTATGCCCAGGAACATACAGCTAGGAAGTATTTAAGGCTATCCACTGAGCACCCAACTGCCCCAAAAGATGGACATTTCTCTCAAGACCTTCCCCCAGTTCCCTCACTTGAAAAATTCCTTTGTATTTATCATCTGAATAATTTTTTTTTTTTATGTTCATGATGTCTCCCCCAGTAAAAGTTTGCTCCTTGAGACCTGGAATTATGTCTGTTTTGTCTTTGCCATTGCTGACCCCCGGAGCAGTTCTTTGTACATAGAAGGCATTTAATAAATGATGATTGGTTGACCCTGGAAAACGTCACTTCTCTTGTCCCCCCCCCCCCTATAAAATGGGGGTGGTTGTAGTACCTGCACTAGAAGGTTGTCAGGATAATCAAGCACAAAAATCTGAGTCACATACTTGATGAGCAGGAAAGAACCATGTCATGATAGCTATGTCTTTTGTTATTTTTCTATCTCTTAGAGCTGCCCGTTAAAGTTCTGAGACTGGCATCCTGGGCCAAGATAATTTCATGCCTTAGTCTTGGAGGAAGGATTAGATTCCATATAAAGTGACTCTGTATAGGACAGGTGACTGCCCCATAGCAGGCTCAGGCCACTTCCTCTGCTGCATGAGTGAAAGAAGAGGGTTCTTCTTTGCCTTTAAGATGTTGAAACGTTGCTACCCTGTGTAACCTGGCATGGGACTTGGTGGGCTAGGGGTCCTCCCCACTGCTCTAGAAAAGGAGTCGGAGTCTGTATTCATAAAGCACCATGATTCCTCACACGTAGTAGGTGCTTCTATGAAGCTAAATTCATTTGAAAAGGAATATCTTTCACATACATATTTCTTTTAGAGAATAATGAGTGTTCATCCCTGGTAGTTGAGAGATGTATCTGGGACCAGGAATCCTGTTTAGGTACTGACATAAAAGGCGAGTGGGCTGTGGATCAAATGTTGACCTTGCTCACGGATAGAGGAATATTGAAAAGTGAAATAACCTAAAAACCATGATGGGAAGCTCAGGAGTTGGGACTTTTTTTTAAGATCATGTTTCAGTGCTTCTTCCCCACCCCACCCCCTTCCCAAGAAGACCACAGGAAGACCCAGGATGAGAGGCAACCTAATGGAGTCAGAGCTAGGAGCTAGAAGACAGGAGCTCGTCCTGAATGGAGAGCCCTCAGAGAGGATCATTGGGCCAGGCAGTTTCCTGCCACTGAACTCCCACAACCAGTTCTTATTGCTTTGTAAACACTTAGTTTGCATTTTCCCAACTTCAACATTAATCAGGCCTTTTAAACAAATTCCATTCCTTTAAAATGTAGAGGTTTTCATTTATGACTCTCATGTTACAAAAGGTTTATTTGAGTTTTAAGATTTAAAAGCAAATTAACCCACTCTCCCTAACTTGTGACCTTGTGTAGTTCACTTCCAGTTTATGAGATAATCTGTGCTCCTCCCCCTCCATAACCATAGTTAAAATGGAATTTTCTGACCCTTTACCTTGTTAATTCGTTATTATATCTTGGCACTCTTCCTAATGGACAAACAGCATTGTAAGAGACTGTTGTGTGTGAGAGTACTGTCAAATTTCATCGCCTGGTGTCCACTAGCACCAGAGCATGATTTACTGGTTGGTTGTAGAGTGCCACAGGAGTGGGAGTGGATCGGGGCTGGGGAGGATTGAAGCACTTGTATTTTGTTTAATAAAAGGAGAACTAGGAGAACTTGAAGGAGAACTTGTCACCCTTGTTTCCTTTGTCTCCCACCCCTTCAGCATTTGACTGGGTTAGGGTAAGCTAGCGGGCAGGAAGCACGACACAGCATAGCCCAAAATATATGAGAACCAAAAAATCATTTGATTTTGAAGATCTGTTTGAAACTGGCTTCAAACTTCACAGAAGTTCTGAAACTCTGGGTATGTCACTCAATCTCTCTCTCTGCGCCTCAGTTCCCTAATTAAGAAAGTGAAAATAATAAATAATACCTTTTTTTAAAGGGATGTCTGAGGAGCAAATGAGTTCAAAATTGAATAGCATTTTATAAAGGCTACCCTTTCCAATAACTTATTAACTTTTTTTTTAATCTAACATTTCCATTCTTTGAGAATACAACAGATTTAGAATGTCCACATTTGAAATTTGAACAAATTTGATGGTTATCCGTTGACTATAAACCCAAAAATAAACAGTGAATTAAACTAAACAGAATTGTCTTCTTTGCAGTAGTGTTAATGATAAAATTTAGACTTTTTATTCCTGAAAAACAATTTCAGTGTACTTTGAGTCCTAAAGTTAATTTTTTAATCTTTTGTCTACAATTATTTCTTTTTATTATGTATTTGTTTGTTTGTTTGCTTTATTTTTAGGGTTTAAGTGGCTTGCCCAAGGCCACACAGCTAGGTAATTATTGTCTGAGTTTGGATTTGAACTCAGGTACTCCTGACTCCAAGGCCAGTGCTCTATCCACTGCGCCACCTAGCTGCCACCTACCATTATTTCTAAAATGAAATTGCCCAAGAATTCCCCCTTACTCCTGCAGTTGGGCATTTTTCCCTTTATTCAGTCTCCTATTTTTCTACTTTGCCCTTTGTCTCATTTCTCTGAAGCCTGTTTTTCATCCTTACCACAACCTCTGGTCTTTCTGTTCCTCCCTGACCTACCAGTCTTCCATCCACCTTTCCAACTCCTGGTAGGACTGTGTTCAAGACACTTCAGGATGCATCCGAGACCCCATCTTCTCCATGACTTTGCTCTCTTCTCTTTTGATTGATCCCAGAAGTCATTGTAAATGTTCTATTCTTTATATAAATGTCTCCTGCCCTTTTTTTCTCTTTCTCCTCAAAGGAGGACCATGCTTTCTCTTTGACTGAGCCCACTGAGACCTTTTGTCCAGGGCCTACAGTCTGAGAGATGGGAATTCCCCTCTGACCTCAGACACTTTCTAGTTAGGTAACCTTGGGCAAATCCCTTCACCTCTGTTTGCTTCTGCTTCCTCCTCTGTAAAATGGAGAGAAGCAGTAGCTCCTTCCTGGGGGGAGTGTGAAATCTCAGATGTATAACATGCCAACCTCCTCACTGCTTGTACCTTTTTTCCCCTCCCTTCCCTGACCCTCCAGACACTTGTCTTTCTTCAGCCCTTTGGAATTTTGTTATTCACATTTTTTATCCTGGTGTTTCCCCATCCTTGTCACCCTCCAAAGAAGAAGGTGCATCTCTTCTCATCTCCATTTTTTTTGTACACCATCAAAGATCTCACCATCTTCTCTGAGAGCAGTTATTGTCCTCAACCCTAAAACCATTTGCCTTCTAAATGTATAACTGCTGTCAGGAGCTCTACATGTCAAAAATCTATCCCTCCAAGCTTTCCCTAATGTCACTTTAGTCCTTTAAATTAGGTAGTCTTTCCCCACTGAGGCTTGTCACTTCTTATTCTGCTGCAGCTCTTTCCCCCCTTCTTACCACCCTCTTGTAGGCCTCTTGTCTGAAGGAATGCAGGGTCTCAAAAGACTTTGTCCAGTGTCTTCCCTCCACAATCCTTAGCCACATAGCTGCCAAATTGATATCCCTAAAACATGGACTGACCACCTCATATACCTAATAAAAAAATCCTTAATCTCCCATAGAAAATAGTTATCTTCCTGGGATTTCTAACTCTCTAAAAATCTGCCTCGTCCCTCTCTCTGCAGGCTTCGTCCAAATAGCTGTCCTTCTCATGCTCCGCCCTTTCACTGTGCCCTGTTCCCACTACCTCTGGAAGCCCAGTGTAACCCCTTCATTTGGTTGGTGTTCCTGTAGCATGCTAAATACTGACTTGTATGTGCACTCATGGGGGTGCTTATGTTAGTATGTACAGACGTACATGGCCGCTCACATCACTGCTCCCTCCAGGTGGATGAAAGGAAAGTTCGTGGAACCATATGGCCCTAGGGCTTTCCAATTGATTGTCCCATAGGATACTTGTACAATATTTAACCATTTCTTTAACAGTTTGTCTAATTATAAGGCTTAATTATGTCCTTTTTTTTGTTTTGTTTTTTGCAAGGCAATGGGGTTAAGTGACTTGCCCAAGATCAGACAGCTAGGTAATTTTTAAGTGTCTGAGGCTGGATTTGAACTCAGGTCCTCCTGACTCCAGGGCCAGTACTCTATCCACTATGCCACCTAGCTGCCCCTATTATTTAATTCTTAAACATTTATTTAAAGAAAAGCTTTGTGATTTCTAAATGACTTTCTTCTCCCCACAATAGGTCAATGGTACAGATGCAGATTATGAATATGAAGAAATCACACTGGAACGGGTAAATATACATATTAATTGACCCTATTTGTTTGTGCTCGCATCTGTTGTTTTTTTTATGAGAATTGATTTTCAAAAATAATTTTTAGCCTTGCAATCTGTTCTATTTAACATAGATTTGAAAGAAAAAGATCTCTTTAAAAGGTTTGAATAGTGATCTCTTTCAGGAGTGTAAACACAGATCTATTCTGTTTATAAAATCTATATTAATGATAATGTTTGTCCTTCATTCTTGAAGAAGACCACAACATCAGGGAGATGATGCCATGCCAAACACATGAATTTGATTGGAGTGAGGGGGAGCTGTGCCAAGTCACCAGTCTCACTTTCTCCTCTATAGCAATCTGTGTCCATTGGCCAGATAGGAATCAACACAACTGGAGATGAGAGGCAGTTAGGGTTAAGTGACTTGCCCAGGGTCACACAGCTAATGAGTGTCAAGTACCTGAGGTGGGATTCAAACACCTGACTCCAAGGCCAGTGTCCTATCTACTGTGTCACCTAGCTTCCCTTCTATATTAGTCTTTTGTTAAATTGTTAAATAATAAAATATTTGTTAAATATATTTGGTTCACTGCCAAAGAAGTAGTGGTTCTGCTTTGGTGTGGGATTCCTACCCTGGTGATCTCTCTGTGGGTTGGTCTTTATGATGGGATGAGACCCTGCTCTGTGTCTTAAGATCTGGGGTCTGCTGCTGCTACTGGCTTGGCCTAATCTCCCACAGCTTTCCTGTCTCAAATTAGCAAGACCCCTTTGATCTTTGTCCAGAACCAATAAAATAATTGTTAAATAATAAAAAATAGTGAATGAAAATAATTTTTCCTGGGCAAGGAATGGGTGTGTATTTCTTTTACCTTTCAGCTAACATATCTGATCTCACTTAAAATTCACCAGGAAACCCAGAGATTTAGGATGATGACTAGTACTAACTTTCATTAACATCCTAGAAGTTAATGTGGCATGGGCTTCATTCTGGTAAATAAGGAGATTAGACTGTTTAAAACAGGTTATTAAAATTTTAGCTAATGTGGAAATAATGGGTCCCCCCGTCATCTGCCCACCACAGTTGCTCAATGACTTACCTGTCAGCTTGGTTGTATATGTCTTGGGAGGAGGGGGAGGAAGCGGATGAAGTGTAGTTTGGGAGGTCTCTGAGGTCCCTTCTAGCTCTATGTGAATTTCTCATGTTGAGTCGAAGGTCATCTCCACTAGGAGAGATTAAATGAAAGATCTAGGTAGTCAGACAATTTCAGGCCACATGATTTGGAGCCATCAAAGAATTCAAAAAAACAATGATAGAAAACCTTGATAGATGCAGGGAGAGCTAGGACAATCCTGGGAGGCTGCCTGGGGACAATGCTATCTCCATCCTGAGGAAGAAAAACAAAACAAATTAAAAAACCCTATCGAATTCAAATGAACACTACATTTGCTTTTTAAAAATGTCTCTTCTGTATTACCTTTTCCTTTAATCCTAATTCCTCATACCACAAACAACCTATGTGGAAACATGTTAAACACATACACATGTATGTACAATGTTCACTGCCAAGGGGAGAGGAGTGGGGGGGGAGGAAATTATGGAACTTAAAAATACGTGCATGTGGATGAATGTTAAAAGACTTTCAGAGCATATGATTGGGAAATAAAATATCAATTGAAAAAAATGATCATGAATTGAAAAATACAATTTTGTGGAAGTGGAGTCAAGATAATGGAGTAGTAACCAATAGCCACCATGTCCCTTTCCACAAAATTCCTCTAAATGGACCTAGTAAATGTTCTGTACTGAAATCTGTTAGGAGGATTTGTCTGACCCAGTTCATCATAGGACGACAAGAGGACAGAGGAGATTGCAGTTAGACCAGGAACACGTCCCCTGCAAGCATGCCAAACTAGGAGAAGCTGTGCACCAGGACAGGCACTCACAGGGACCTTTGTCACCACTGACCAGGGCAAAAGGGGTCTTGCTAATTGAGGTAGCACTTTGAGATAGGAAAGCCGTGGGTGATAGGCTGAGCCAGCGGCAGCAGCAAATCCCAGATCTTAGACTGCACAGAGCAATGTCTCATTCCCATCATAAAGGCCAGCCCACAGAGAAATCACCAGGGTAGGAATCCCACACCAAAGCAGAACCACTACTTCTTTGGCAGTGAACTTACAGAACGTTCCAGCTGGCTGAAGGGGTGAATTCTGGCACCTCAGACCCAAATTCAGATCAGAAACTTACAGAGTTCAGACCAAGGAAGTGACTTTTCCCTGGATCAGACACCTCCTTTTTCCCTGGGAACACTGAAGTGAACCACAAATTCTCACATGTTCCTGAGATCCTTGAATACCTCAGCACTCAATAAAATCCTAACATAAGCACCTATTGTGGTGGCAGGGAAGCTAATGACCCAAACACAGAAGAGAATGGTCTTAGAGCATTCATGGAAAAGATGGAATGAGAATTTTTGTTTAAAGATTTTAATGTTTTCATAAATGAAATTGAGAGCGCCAAGAAAAATGTGAAAACCAATGAGAGCTAGGGAAGAAAGACTGGAAGAGGGAATGGATAGCTTGACACAATAGATGTGAGACCTTGTGCAAGCAACAAACTCCCTGGAAATGTGGACAGACCAAATAGAAGCAGTTGATTCAGTGAGGGAACAAGAAACAGAAGGAAGGTATCTCATAGCAAAACCAACTGACCTGGAAAGCAGAATAAGAAGAAAAATATTTAAGAAACATAATCATTGGATTCCCTGTAGCCATGACCAAAACAAGAGCCTAGAACATTCTATTTTTAGGAAATGAAAGTTGCCCAGATCTCTTGGAATCAGTGGTCAAAGGAGAAATAGAAAGAACTCAATGGTCATTTTCAGTTACCTCCTGAAAGAAACCCCAAAAATGAAAACTCCTTGGAAGTCCCAGCCAAAGCCATAGCTTCCAGGTCAAAGGAAAAAAGACACTGCAAGTGGCCAGAAAGAAAAAATTCAAACACCAAGGAGCCAGTGGTCAGGATTACCCATGACCTAACAGTCTGATCCTACGGTCAGGGTGGGGGGTGTACCTTTCATGAAACAGAGGAGGACCAGGTCTTCCTGATGAAAAGACCAGAGCTTTAGAGAAACTTCAAAGTGCCAAGATGGGAGAAAAGACAACCATCCAAAAGGTCACTATGAATCAATAATGACTAAGGAATAAACATAAACTGCTTAAATTTGAATCTGGGAAGCTGATAATGTGTCTTTTTGGATCCTTGTTATTATCAAGGATCAGAGGGGTCCAATTAAACAAGACTTGGCAGTGGTTTTCTTATGTCTTAATGAAAGAGAAGGGAAGAGGAAGGTTAGGACAGTCATCTCCCATAATCAGGGTGCAAAAGTAGACATCTGTACAAAATGAGAGAATCTCACACTCATCTGAACTGGTCAGAGGAGGGAAGAGGACACATGCTCACTCAGCCTCTCTCTCTCTCTCTCTCTCTCTCTCTCTCTCACACACACACACACACACACACACACACAGTTGGGTACAGAAAGAATTTCACTCAACAGGGAAATAGAAGGAAAGGTCGAAAACCGGGAGGAGAAATTAGAGGGTGAATTAAAGGAGGTATTTGTCTTAATACAACAAGCTTTAAGTATATCCAAAAATCCTTAGAGCTCAAATCTTTTTTTTTTATAAGGCAATGGGGTTGAGTGGCTTGCCCAAGGCCACACAGCTAGGTAATTATTAAGTGTCTGAGACCGGATTTGAACCTAGGTACTCCTGACTCCAAAGCTGGTGCTCTGAGCTCAAATCTGACCTCAAAATGAAGAATGAACAAGTTATAGTTTATAAATGCAATGGAATACTATTCTGTTTATCTCTTTTCAGAGTAATGACCAACTAGGACATTATTATTAATAATAAAACCTCATGAGAGGTGAAGGACTTTAAATCAGAAAGAGTGACCTTTTTTTTTATTTTTTAAGGCAATAGGGTTAAGCAACTTGCCTAAGGCCACACAGCTAGGCAATTATTAAGTGTCTGAGGCCAGATTTGAACTCAGGTACTCCTGACTCCAAGGCCAGGGTTCTGTTCACCATGCCACTTAGCTGCCCCAAGAATCACCGTTTTTAAGGAGAGAGCCTTTGTTTTGATTGACTGTTAAATTGACTGTTCTCAATTATAGGGAGAGGGTTTCAGTGGCAGGGTAGAGGCCTTGAATGGAAAGATGAAAAAGCGGAATTTGGTAGATGAAAATCAATAAAAGACCCTTTTAAAAATGCTTAAAAATTGTCTTTGGAGAGTTTTTCTATTTTGTCAGGACTTACTAAGAACATTATGATGTAAAATCTGTTATATCTAATTTATTGACTCTGCAAGTACCAACAGATCTACTGTGAGGACATGCCGTCCCCTAAATATCATTCATGTCAAGTGGAAAGCCCCAAGAGCACCCCCTAAACCCTTACATACAACCCAAAGTAGCAGTCCAGAAGTCTGCTGAAACAACTGGATGTTGTACTGGGTGTTCAACAGCCTTCTCATGATTTCCAAAGGTGGGCACCAGTACTTTGACTTCATTGGTCATTTACTGAGCTCTGTCTTCTGAGGATGAAGAGCAAGGTGTCAGCTCCATGTCTCCAAGCAACCATGTCCCAAAAGATGATGTGCTCCCTGATGTTAACTAGGACCTGCTGACCTTTGTTGGGTTTGTCCAAAGTGTTCTTTATTTGTGAAAGAGATGGTTTGATTCCGGGGGAAAGAACCTGGCTTGGACACATGCTAAAGACAGTGACTCTGCTGGGGTTCACCTCCAGACACCAGCATCCTGACAGCAACAAACTGAAGACACATGGTGGTGGCTCTGAAGGTAGAAGGGAATTCCCCAAAAGGACTGCTGACCTTGGTGCCGCCATTTCATCCACCCATCTCCTTCTTTCATATACACTGTGCCAACAGCTCCCGCCCATGGCATCTGGGTATTCATTAGGAGCCTGGCCTGCCCTTGGGTGGCTGCAGTACACACATATTCTTCACTAGAGCTACTATCCATTTTCTGTGTACTTGTTTCCCATGGTGCTTGTATCACTCTAGAGAGGATTTTTCATCTAGAAAACATCCGTTTACTTTCAGATTCTGACATGACTTGAATTTGATGAAGTGTGGCCTTGGCTGACTTGGATTCTTTTCTCTTTTTACTTTTTCAGGGAAATTCAGGGCTTGGTTTTAGCATTGCAGGGGGCACAGATAACCCCCACATTGGAGATGACTCCAGTATTTTCATTACAAAGATCATTGCAGGGGGAGCAGCAGCGCAGGATGGAAGACTACGGTATGTTGATGCTCTGGAATAATGAATCTGGCTGCCTTGTTTTGGGAACATATTGAGTCAGATTTTATCTAAGTTTTTATTTTTCCTAAAGCAAATCTGGTATGGTTTAATTGAGGAGAAATTAAGTCAAGGGTTTAAAGTTTAAGATTAAGAGTTAAGAAGGACTATTGGCATTTTCTTTTGTTGGTTTGTAGTAAATATTGTTTAAATTGAATTAAATTTTTCTTTCCAAATCCTGAATCTATATGGTTAAATTGCCGAAGTTAAGGCCCTTTATTGTTGCCCACAGGTCTTTGTTTGCAACAGTCTAACCTTTTCTATTTGAAAATAGTAACTAAGAATGTGTGAGAGATCAAGGACAGTGAAATTACACTGCTCAAAGACCTGATTCACAGAACTTAGTTGGAGCAGGTGGGAGTAGAAGTAGGAGGTCTCTTGGGAGATGTTGTCCTGTCCTTGCTTGAAGGAGAATCTCTCCCCCGCCTTCCCCACCCCACACCCCTCACTCCCTGACCTCTCCTGCCATCTCCTAAGGAAGCCCTCTCTGCCTTGGGATGGCTCTCACTCTGAAACTGCCTTAAAACCAAGCTTTTCTCAGCCTTCTCATCCTCACCTCTTCCAGCCCTTAAGATCACCTCGTTTGGTGCCTGCCCCCCCCCCCACCTTGACCATCTCTTGTTCCTTCAGCAGATCTTCATATGCTGTGCCTCCCCCTGGGGAGGCTCGCCTTCATCATTCATCATTAATCTTCCAGATGCCATCACCAGCCTAGTCCTGGACTGAAAGGACATTAGCCCTTTGGCAAATCATTCATTAGGCAACATGTGGTGTTGCCACGCCTCTGCCACTTTATACTGTGCTGATGATTTTGGGGGGGGTAGAGGGGAGATAAAGAAACCATTGCAGTAGGTAATGTGCTCAGGGACACAACTCGTGTCTGAGGACAGATGTGAGCTCATTCCTCCTGAAGTCAAGCCTGTGCTGCCATCCAGCCAGCACTAGCCACTCCAGAGGTTCAGCCATTCACCCCTCCTGTACCCTCCCCCAGCTGTACTGGGACCACCCTTAGGTCTCACCATTTTTATTTGAAGATCAGCCCATTGTTCTTTTTGGTTTCCATGGCATCCCTTCCATTGCTGTCCCCAGTCTTGTGGCCCCTGCAGCTTTCAAGGCTCAAGGGGGGCATCTATCTGTCCCTCTCTCTCACTGTCAGTACATTTTGTTGAGGATTCTCCATTTTGTTGAAGATTCTCCATCAACGTTTGTATGTCCTCCTTCCCCCATCATTTGCTATTATCTTCTGGCCTGGCCTGTGCACTGGCTTCATCATCTCTTTGGTCCTTTTCCCTTCTGATTCACTTAGAGATTTCTGGAGTCGTCTAGCAGCTCCCTTCTGGCTTCTGGCGCTGACTGCATCTTCAGTCCTCCTTCCCTGCCTGTGCTTTCATCTCCTTTGGCCTGTGTGTTCCCCAGGATAGTCATGGGGCTTGCTTTTCATTATTTTCCTTTTGTCTTCTTTCCTGTCTTTCTCTGAATGCTGGAACATTTTCCTGCAAATTTCTTGGGTACGGGGCTCTTTGGGCTTCTTGCCAGGAATAGACACAGTATGGCACAGGAATCTATTTCACTGACGAACTTCTTTATTTAGACTCTGTGGTGAGAGGAATTTCTTGCATTTGCTTAGTCATGTGAGCATACCGTGAATTCATATCTTTGATTTGTCTTCTATTTCTGAGATAAAAGATAGTTGAAGTTTTCAGGTAATAGTTATATTACTGTCTCAGACATTCTTACCTGACAAAGCTTCTGATTGGTGGAATTTGAAACCAAAGTTATCCTTAAATAGAATATCCTTAAATAAAGAAATAAAAATGAAATCCTTTACTCGGGTTTCAAATAAAAAATGGGAGAGGGGGAGGTGTTAAGGAGCATGAGCAGCTGGATTACAAAAGCTTTGGAGCATGAGATCAATTGCCCACCAAGTCTTCCTTAAGTCAGCAGTGTGGTGTGGCAGGTGGGCCTCATGAGAGGCAGAGTGTCCAAGATTGAGGAGCACCCCATCCTTGCCATCCTTTACACATGTAGGGTTTTTGTTCAGAATTGGAGCGTTGCCAGAGAAGGACATGCCAGGTCATGCTGGCCTTGGAGATCCTGCCGGCTAAGGCTAGCAGAAGTAACTGAGGGTCTTCAGGATGGAAGTGCAGGGCTCCATCTCACAGGGGGCGGAAACTTCACATCGCTTAGAACAGAAAAGCAAAACTAAGCTTAGTGCTGCATCCGCCTCTCTTCTGAACATTTCTTTGGGATTAAGCTTGGTCACTGGAGGTTCCTAGCATTGGGTTTCCATTAACTTCATTGTCCTAGTCATTGTGAATTCTTTTCCTTTGTATCGCATTAGATAAGTCTTCCCATACTTGTTGATGTACAATTGACAGCAGCATTTCAGAACTGTGACCTGTAGAACCATTCCCTAATGGCTAGACATCTTTACTCCTACCTCTAGTAGGACTCTAAATATTTGTTGGGAATGGAACATTTCTTTTTGGTCATTTACCTTCACAGATTCTCGTATAGTGGTAGAATCTCTGAGGCACAGGGTGGAGACATTTTATTTCTTCACATATTTCCAAACTGCTTTGCCAAGTGATTGAACCTAAAAATTTACCATTTCAGTTTATAGAGCACATCAACAGAGATTCTTTGGATTCCTTTTTTTTTCTTTTAACTTTTCTTGCTTTGTGCTCTTAAGCTTGTTCTCAGTCACTGAAGAGATTTTCCCCTCAGGAGTCAGTGACTTCTGTCCCGTTTGGCCCAAGAATGGTGAGCAGGATCCATGATTGGCATGTTTACATTTTTATCCCTTGGATTTAAAGTCACCTGCTTTTGGAATTTTGAGATGGGCAAAGATGAATTACAAATAAGAAGTCTCTTCTTTCTCCCATGTATCCTCTTAGGGTTAATGACTGCATTTTGCGAGTAAATGAAGTTGACGTCCGAGATGTGACACACAGCAAAGCAGTTGAAGCCTTGAAGGAAGCAGGGTCCATCGTGCGTCTGTATGTCAAAAGACGGAAACCAGTAACAGAAAAAACAGTGGAGATCAAACTGGTGAAAGGCCCTAAAGGTAAGGTGGCAGGCAGGAAGATACTGCTAACTTGATGCTTGCCAGCTTCGGCAAGCACTTCTGATCAGTTCAAGTTTGTCCCCATTTAGAAAGAGATTGAATATTTTGAGCAGAATGTGGCAAAACCCAACAAATTTAAAAATGTTCGCTATTTCATGATTGAAGTAAATAATTCCTCTTGTACTTTAGAAGTCTTTACACACCTGGCAAGACTTCAACTCAGTGGCTTGGGTTAGGAATAGACTTTCCCAAAGCTCTTTTGTTTGGTAACTACCTGAATACTGCCCTCAGAGCAGTGACTTAGATGGAAACCCAGTCAAGAAAAGGATCTCAACTCCTTTCCTAAGCCTTCCAGCCAGGAAGTCTCTTGTGTCTTACTAGGGCAAATTTGTTCCACATTTCAATAACCTCAGGCTAAAGAAATGAAAATTTTGAAAATTTAATCTCTAAGAATTTAGATGCTTTTTTATGAAGTGATAGGTAGACAGCATGGCACAGTGGATAAGGGCTCTCCAATACATCCTAGCTGTGAGACCCCCACAAGTCATTTCCTCTGTGCCCTAGCCCTTCCCCTCCAGGGTGGGTAGAAGGATGCAGAGAGATCATATGAGTGAAGTGCTTAGCCACAGGAGCTGCTTCAACCCCTCCCCTCCTCTGCTGTGTCAGCTGTGGGACTGCACAGGACCTCTCCCTCCTGCCCTGTCCTTGACTTGTGTCACACCTCCCTAAGGGCAGGAAACCTCTCTGTTGCTGCCTCTGTGGGTTCTGTCCCCAGCCCAAGGCCTGGCCCAGAGGGGCTCTGTGCCTTGTGCCCAGACTTGGCAGACCCACCAATGTTTAGCCCAGTAATTTACCATGAGACACACAGAGTGCTTTTGGTGGCAGACACTGTTGGCCAAGACTTCCTGGGGAAGACCTTGGAAAACCTGGAAAGGCAAAGAAAGAAGATGGGAGCAGTCAAAGGGGCCAGGAGGAAGGGGTCATAGCTTTTCTCCACCCTCTTGATGACTGCCATTGCATAAAGACCCTGTGACTTCATGTCACCCAAAGCTGGTCTAGGGCCTTCTCATTGCAATGAGCTCAGAGTTCCCATTTCAGGGGAAATTCATGCTTTTGTATTTTCCAAGCAGGTCTTGGGTTCAGTATAGCTGGCGGAGTTGGGAATCAGCATATTCCTGGGGATAACAGCATCTATGTCACCAAAATTATTGAAGGGGGAGCAGCCCATAAAGATGGCAAACTACAGATTGGAGATAAACTTTTAGCGGTAAGTAGCTTCTGGTTTTTCCTCTGACCTCCGTTTTCTCCCCTAAACTTTGATAGTTTTAGTCAGTACAATTTTATTTCAAAAGGGACTTCTTAGCCTTGAAGAATTTTTTAGTCTGAAAAGAAAACATTTTTCCTGTGTCTTTCTTGGAGCATATTCATAAACCTAAAAATATTCCTAGCTATTCCTAGGTTGGCTCTTCTTTATTTTTATCTGGAAACATTTTGGCATGTGCTTTTCATTTCTAGATCATAGGACCTGGCACATCTCCCCCAGCCGTGGGCATAGAGTCTGGCAGCAGGAGAGGAGCAAAAAGGAGAGGGTTGAGAGAAAAAGCCGACCTTGACTCAGCCTTCCAGACTTGAGCTAACAGGTTCACATTAGAGAAGGACCGGACGATTTACATTGGAGACATCTAAGACAGCAGGGATTTAGAACTGAAATGGAGGGACCTTGGGGAGACTCAGGGGTTCCGAGTCATGGTCAGCATGTTGCTGCAGGACCCCCAGCGGGACCAACTCTGGGCTTTCTCTAGTCATTACTGAGGCAGGGCTTCTGAGAGAGCCCTCCATCAATTGGGGCTCATTCCGCAGGCTTGGGAACAGTAAGCACCTTGGATGAAGCTCTAGGGAGAAGCTACGTGACTAGCCCCCAGTCAGATGGGCAGGCATCTACCTAGATGATGAGCTTTTCAGCAGTTTAAGAAGCATCCGGGGTGGAGATACCCTCCATGCCAGTGAGATGGACACTTGAGCTACCTAGGCACCCTGGGCTTCAGGGACATGCCCGAGGTCACAGGGCAGCCCCAGAATCTGAGGCCAGCTCCCTCCCTTTGAGGCCCTATCGCCCCCAGTGAAGTTAACTCATTCAAGGTATCCTCCTCTAGCTGCCTGACTAGGAAACTTTTTGAAGTGGGCAGAACAGTGGACTCTTTTCCTCCCTGTTGCAATCATTAGCTTCTGGTTGAATTATTGACTTTAATGACATGACTAAAATACAGAGAAGAAGAGATGAAGAAACCAAGTTGGGAATGGGATAGTGTTGAGTGTGTATTGTCTCCTTCATGGCACTGGCACCAGAACCCTTGAAAGAACCAATTAGTTCTTGTTCTTCTTCCCCTCCATAAACACAAAGGGAAAATCCCAAGGCTTGGGGAGCTTCACCCAACCTCCTCCTTGGGCCCCTCTCTCTGTCTCCACTCACCTCCTCCTCAGCTCCCATGAGCTGATTCTCTCTAGGCCTTGAGCTCCTGGCCTGATCTCAGATCTGAGCCCTGGCTCATTGCCATGCACTTCTTGATTCACCTCTGAGCTCAGCCATCTGGCCTCTGGTTCAGAATCTTGCTGGTGCCTCCATCCCCCCACCCCAAGCTCCCATGTGGCTGACCCATCACCAGATGAGGCCACAGGGCAAGCACCCCTGAGAAGGCACCAAAAGGAGGCTCATCCTCTTCTCCTGTGCCCCATTTTCACCTCCACAGCTGTCAACCTGGCTCAGGCCCTTGGCACCCCAGTTTCCTGCATGAAGCCTTCCTCACTACTCTGGTCCCTTTGGTCCATCTTCTAACTACTTTCTTTGTGATTTTTTTAAGTTTTTGCAAGGCAAATGGGGTTAAGTGGCTTTACCAAGGCCACACAGCTAGGCTATCATTAAGTGTCTGAGACGGGATCTGAACCCAGGTACTCCTGACTCCAGGGCCGGTGCTCCATCCACTGCGCCACCTAGCTGCCCCTTTCTAACTACTTTCTAAAGGAAATTTCAGTGGATTAAGTGCAGGGCATGGACCCAGGAAGACCTAGGAAGACCCAAGTTCAGATTTTGTCACTTATGACTTCCCCAAATTACAGATCCTGAGCACCCCCTCCCAGGCTGTTTGTCCATCTCAGAGGAGACAGGGTTTGTTATAAGCTTTTTTCTCTCTTTGGAGCATGGATCTGATCCTGCCCATGGCCACGCCTGCCCCCAGGACAAGATGGAAGTGGTTCTGTTTTAGCTGTGATGACCCTCCACACCTTGGTCATGTCTCCCACTCAGGCAGAAGTCACATTAACACCTTGTTAGTTGAGCCTTCAGCCCCCCACCACACACATCCCTCTCACAAGCATGTGCATACTACTCACAGGCATCACACACACACACATACACACTCAGACTTGACACACACCATACCAGTGCACACACATACTCCCACCATATTCACACATGCACACATACTATACACAGATACACTCTGTACACACACACACTCTGCACCCACATCCATCAACATGTGCCCCCATACATACATACATACACCACACAAATGCACACACAGCACCCCACACACACTCACACACCATGCCACACCAATGCACATATGCACACTGCACCCAACATGTACCTCCCCCCCCATACACACACACAGTCTTAGTTGCCTCCTGCCGCGCCTGCTGAGTTGTGCCCTCCTTTACCTGAGCATTCCTTAGTCTTCTTTTTTCATTCACATCCATCCTGGGTCTCATCTGTCTTGCCTTCTTCTTGTCCTGTCTGGACCTAGTCATGTGCTCTTGATCTGGCTCATCGTCTCCTCAGCATTGTGGTTCTTGGCAGTTGTTCACCGGGGTTTGGAAGTGTCTCTTCATGGTTCCTCTTTGGTGACAGGTGAATAGTGTCTGCCTCGAAGAAGTGACTCATGAAGAAGCCGTGACTGCCTTAAAGAACACGTTGGACTTTGTTTACCTGAGAGTGGCCAAACCCACCAGTATGTACATGAACGATGGCTGTGCACCTCCTGATGTCACCAACTGTGAGTTTGGATGCCCCGGGGAGCTGCGGTTATTACTGGGTTCAGAGCTAGGTGTCCCTAAGGCAGAAACTTTCCCTAGTCAGAGTCATGTCAGTGATAGTGTTCTTGTTGGTGACCTATATAGCCTTCTGTTGACCTCTCTGTCCTTCCCTCTGTGGATTATTTCCACCTTATCCCATATATAGCATATCTCCCAACAGACTGCGAGCTCCTTGAGACGCTTGCACTTTAGTTTTGTGTCCTCAAAGGTTAGTCCACTGACTGGCACAAGGTAGGAACTTAATAAATGTTTATTGACTGATTAGAGGAATCCAAAAAAACAAGGAGGACTTGAAGGCATGCTATCAAATAAAGCAAAACTAAAAATTTTAAGTTGAAAAAATTGTGAAATATCTCATTGGAAAAAATATAAAAAACATCCATCTAAAAATGCAAGTCATCATCCCATGCATTTGAATTAGGCTAGAAACTTTCTCAGTAAATACAAGAGTAACACAATGATGGTCCTTTTTCTCATTATTATTATTTTTATGTCGTTCTGGAATAGCAACAAGAGAAAGAAGTTAAAATAAAAACTCAAAATTTCTTGATGGAGTGATAATTCTTAGAAAATCAAAGGGAATCAGAACAGTTTTTAATTAAGACAGTAACTTCAAAGTAATTAGTCTATAAAATAATCCTCCCAAAATTAATAGCATTTCTATAAAATAATAATGATAATAATAATAAATTGAACTTGAGCCAATAGTATAAAGAGAATCAATATACTAACTTCCATAAATTCATTTACCAAATACTCCTTAAAGAAATAAAGGCAGAGCAGCTAGGTGGCACAGTGGATAGAGCACCGGCCCTGGAGTCAGGAGTACCTAAGTTCAAATCCAGCCTCAGACACTTAATAATTACCTAGCTATGTGGCCTTGGGCAAGTCACTTAACTCCATTTGCCTTGCAAAAGAAAAAAAACTAAAAAAAGAAATAAAGGACAATGTAAGTGACTATGGAAATATTCATTGTTCATGACTGGGCTGTGTCATGGCAAGACAATAATGACAGGGATAATGAAACTATTTTAGACCGCTGGTATTCTACCAATCCGATTGTCAAAAGGATCAGAACCTGTTACAAATAAGAATTCATTTGGAATAGTAAAGGAGCTAAAATATCTAGAGAAATAAGGGGCAGCCAGGTGGCATAGTGGATAGAGCATCCTGGAGTCAGGAGGACCTGAGTTCAAATTTGGCCTCAGACCTTCATAATCGCTTAGCTATGTGGCCTTGGGCAAGCCACTTGACCCTGTTGCCTTAAATAAATAAAATAAACTGTCTAGAGAAATAATGAAGAGATGTCCAGATGAAGGAGGAATAGACTCTCAGGCCTCAGATTATATTGATATTTAGCAGACATCTGGTATTGGTTAAAAAATAGAGATTGCACAGTAGAACTGACCAGTAAGGGCTAATCCGAAAGAGAGCAACAGTCTTCCAGAAACCATGTAAATTACTGGAGAAAGACTTCCCTGTGTAATTCAAGCTGCTTGGGGAACCCGGGCAATCATTCAGGCAGAAATGAGGCTGGGGCCAAGCGCCTTCTGTCACCTTCTTACCTTTTCACAGACTTAATGGATCTGTGACCTTTGTGTTAAAAGATCCAAATCAACAAAAGGGATCCATTCCTCTTTTCTTGCTCCAGGCAGGTGTTTACCTAAGCACATATATACATGGTAGCCATGACAGGGATTGCCTAAATCTGAAAAAAACACAAAGTCCCTTAGACCTTGGATCTGAGGGAAAGGGTTTATGAACAAACACTTCTCAAAAGGAGAGTTGCAAGCCATTAGTATCCATATGAAAGGTGGCTCAAAATCACTCCCTTGAAGAGAAATGCAAATCTAAGTGATCAAAAAAGGTTTAACCGCACAAATGAGCTAAAATGGCAAAAAAAAAAAAAATCCCTAACATCAAAAACAAACAAAAAAAAGGGAATAGTATTGGAAGCTCTCTGGAAGGAGGCTTGCCAGGGCAAACATTGATGGAGCTGTGAATCAGGACAAGCCTTTTGGTATCATGCTGCTGAAGGGACAGAGATAACCATTCCTTTTGGCTCCAAGGTCTCTGATAGCCACACGGGGGGAAGCTATGGATGGATTGGCAAATGGGTCACCCCCTGGTTGGACGGGACAGAGCTACAGCAGCTTGGGAAGGGGTCCCTGAGTGTCCAGAGAAGAGACCAAATATCCCCCCTCCACAAGTTCACATGTTGTCAGGCATTGATCTAATGCTCCTTATTGATGCTGGGTTTTTTAAAAACCTCTTCCACCTTTTAGAAAAATGACTCTGTTCCATTGACCAGCTTTCTGGGGAGGGGGTGGGCATTGTGTTAGCGGGTTCTTTCAACTGTTCTCTCATTTGAGCTTTCTGACTTCCCTGGGAGAGCTCCATTTTATAGATGAGGCAGGCACGAGGTGAAAGACATGGAGTCTTCTTGCCTCCAGGCCCCATGCTCTGGGTGGGGCTGTCTGTGGCCTTTACTGAGAGGGAGCCTGGGGGGAAATAGCAGAGCTGTTAAGAGAGAAGACAATCAAGCCACAAAATCAGTATGCATTGAGAGCTTAATCACTGTCCCAGATGAACACAAATAAGAATCGTGATAGTTGGTGCCCTCCAAAACCTCCAAAATCTGAATCCCACAAAGATTTTTGAGGTGAACCAGACCCTGGAGATAACAACTGAAGAAAGGTCTTCCTGTTAATATCCCCAGCATGTGATTGTCCAGTCGGTTTCAAGGCTGTACCTACCAGACTCCTGAGATGGGTCAAGGTGTAGCCCCTTCTGTTTTCAGACACACCTTGACCTAATGGGCAGAGCATTTTTCATGGCTTCACACCTACATTTGTTTCCTTAAACCCTTATCCCATTCCTTCTGGTTCTGCCCTCTTGGAACACTTTGGGGTTACCCACTTCCACATCCCTTGCTTCAGAGACTTGAGATCAGCCATCCTGTCTGTCTTGGATCTTGGGATGACTTCCTAAGATCCACCTCTCTCTACACCTATAACTCCAACATCTCTCTTCTGAATTGTAAACACCATAATCAAAGTTACTGAATTAATGAACTAAATAAATATCTTGAGACTGTCTTGCTTGGGCAATTAGTTCTTTGTTTTAATTATTTTTTCTTACTGTGTTTTTTTAGCTTATTCTCAACCTGTGGATAACCACATTAGTCCACCTGCTTATTTGGGCCAAGCACCAGCATCACCAGCCAGATATTCCCCAGTTCCCAAAGGGATGCCTGGAGATGATGAAATTACAAGGTAAGGAGCTGGCATTTCCTGTCTCCCTGCAGCCTTGACCTTTTGGAGATAACCAGACTTGAAGCAGTTGAGAGAACTTGCCTTGCTGTGTGTCAGATTTATTTCTACTTCTTTTAGGACCAAAAACCCTTGTTCAATTTAACTAGCATATCGTTTCTGCAATATTACATTGAAAAACTAGAATGTGTGGTTCCTTTTTAAATAGAATCTTTTTTTTTTTCATTAAAACTTGGTTTTCTGACCTTTCTTCCCATCTTCCACCCGTCCACTGGCTAAAGAAGAAAACCCTTGTAACAAATCCCCACAGTCACACCAAATAAAGTCTCCATTGACCATATCCAAAAGATGTCTGCTGTGCGCCTATGGCAGGGCTGGCAGTGACTCTGCAGATTGTAAATTTTTGTAGTGTTGAAGGGGTGGTCCTATTTCTGGGCACTTCCTCTATGAGGGCATGCCAATGAGAGTCCGCTGGTGGTATTGTGTACAGGGTGGATGTGAGGGGTGTCACAGCAACTGATTTCCAAGGGTCACTTCAGCTTTTGTCACTTCCTTTTTTTTTTTTCTGAATCATTGTTCGGTACTACCTGAGATTTCCTCTCATTTGCATTTCTCTATTAATGATTTTACATAAGACTTATTGATAACCTGTATATCTTACCTTGAGATTATCTGTTCATATCCTTTAACCACTTCACTATTGGAGAATGGCTCATATTCTTATAGATTTCAATTAACTCTTTAAGTATCTTATCAGTGAAACCTGCTGCAGAGATATTCCCAAAGTACCTGTGTACCTTCTAATTTGACTGCATTTATTTTCTTTGAGCAAGCAGTTTTGACTCTTCTATAATCCCAGCTGTCTGTTTTTTTGTGTGTGACTCCTGTCTTTCCCTTGTTTAGTCCTGATTGTTTCCCTGTCTGAAGCCCTATAAGGAAGTTCTGATTGGTATTTGAGATCTCCTTTAAATCTAAGGAACATCTATTTGGGGCTTAGTGTTCTCTCTCCCCCGCCCCCATTTCTTCCTTTATTTTTCCAGCTACATGTAATGGTAGCTTTCAACAATCATTTTTTTACATTTTTCTCCCTCTCTCCCTTCCTTCCCACCTCCCCCTGACAGAAAGCAATGTAATGTAGGCCCTACATCTATAACCAAGCTAAACATAGATCTATATTATTCATATTGCTAAAGAAGAATCACATCCAAATGGAAAATAAAAAAAATTAAGAGAAAAAATGGCATAATTCATAAGACAACATGTTTTAAAAATTGAAGATAGTAAACTTTGCTCTTCCTTTAAACTCTACAGACCCAGCCAACCAACTAGAGCTGGGGCTACTATTAGAAGCCCTGCTCTGGGCGGCTAGGTGGCACAGTGGATAGAGCACCAGCCCTGGGGTCAGGAGTACCTGAGTTCAAATGTGACCTCAGACACTTAATAATGACCTAGCTGTGTGGCCTTGGGCAAGCCACTTAACCCCATTGCCTTGCAAAAAAAAACCCCAAATAACTAGAAGCCCTGCTCTGGGCTCATTTTTACAAAATGAGTTTCCTTTTTTCCCTTCAGATGAATTTCATCATTAACCCTTTGGTAGTTTGCCAATATTGTCTTTTTTATAATATTCATTTGGCCTTCCTAGAATCATTATTTCTTTAGTTATTTATGTATTTCTATAAAGAGTAATTAATACCTGTTTCCAGATTTGTTTCGTGTGTGTGTGTGTGTGTGTGTGTGTGTGTGTGTGTGTGTGTGTGTTTTGCTGGTAGCTAACCTCCCAGGTATGATACAATAACTAAGTACTTTTAAACCCCTACATATTAAAACATTTCTGCTTGGGAAAAGAGACACTTTGCCTTTCTAATGTCATTCCAGAAGAACCAATGTTGTGTTTTAAAATTCACTTATTTGGGGGTGGATTGTTGTTCTGAAAGCTGTACCTTGAAGGCCCATCCAATTTGGCTTTTCCTCTCCTGCGTGCCCAGAGATTTTTTCCTCTTACTGCTAGGCCCTCTTCACAGCTCCCTCTCTTGAGTTTATAATTTATTCTGTTTATGACCATTTCATTCCCAAATCTCCCCCTCCCTCTTTTTCTCCCTTTTCCCTTCCTCACTCCCCATTCCTGTATTTATACAGCAAGCTCTCTATATGTTTGGCCTTTCAGAAGAAATTAAGGTTCCAGTGGTGTTTTCTCCGTCCCCATCTTCATCTTTCATATGAACCAGGAAATTAAGTTTTATTGTATTTGAAAAACATAAGAAGCCATTCTTAGGTTTGGGGTCTGCAGAAATTGGTGGCATGCCATGCCATGCCCAAGCTGTGGTTTGCCAATCCTTGAGACTAAATTTACAAGTCACCTTTTGACCGAACTGTTTGTCCTTGAGGATTTGCTTGTTTATGTTTTGAAGTCAGTTTCTTCTTGATGATGTCTTGGGTGCTCCTTTTACACAACAGCTTTTATCCTGGGTGTCTTTCTGTTTGTTTGCTAGCTTTTTTCCCTGTTGTGGACTCCATATTAAGGTCCAGTTCTGTTGCCTTATGGAGTGTTGGGGTCTCCTGAGTCCCTGATGCTGCTTTCTCAGAGGACTGGGGACTCTACTCTTCAAGAATCTCTGGCCTTTCAGTGTGTCCAAATGGTTTGATCCAGGCAACATCTGCTCCTTGCCCATCCCTTCTGAATTCAGCACTTGGATTTCCCAGTAACTGCTCATTCTGGGGTTCCTACTCAGAAGCTGTCGAGGCAGGCACTCTTCCACTTATTTCTGGGTTAAGGTCAGCTGTTTTCTAGGACCTCCACAGCTACAATGCCAAGTTACTTTTTTTAGTCTCATCTCCTGCTTTGCAATGAGATCTCATCTAAAAGCTCTCTGGTGAAACTGCAGAGGGACTGTGCTTGGCTTTAACATATTTTTTCAGTTTCTTGGAAGAAAACATCTGTAACATGCATATGAAATTTTCAGGTGACTCTCCTAGGTCTGTTTCCCAAAGTGATCAACTGAAAAGAAATAATTTGTACAAAAATATTTATAGCAGCCCTTTTTATGGTGGCAGGATATTGGATTTTTTTTTTTTTTAGGTTTTTTGCAAGGCAAATGGTTAAGTGGCTTGCCCAAGGCCACACAGATAGGTAATTATTAAGTGTCTGAGACCGGATTTGAACCCAGGTACTCCTGACTCCAAGGCCGGTGCTTTATCCACTACGCCACCTAGCCACCCAGGAGATTGGATTTTGAATGGAATGCTCATCAATTAGAGAATGTCTGAACAAATTGTGGTTTATTATTCTGATAGAATACTATTGTTATATAAGAAATGACATAAGGATGGTTTTAGGAAAAACTAGGAAGATTTACATGGACTGATGCAAAGGGAAATGAATAAAACCAGGAGAGCATTATCCACAGCAACAACACTTTTATGATGATGAACTGAAAAGCTTAACTGTTGTCAGCAAAATCCAAGACAACTCCCAAAGACTTGTAATGAAAAATGCTGTCTACCTCTAAAGAAAGTACTGATGGAAGGGGCAGCCAGGTGGCATAGTAGATAAATCATTGGCCCTGGAGTCAGGAGGACCCGAGTTCAAATGTGGCCGTAGACACTTAACAATAATTGCCTAGCTGTATGATCTTGGGCAAGTCACTCTTAACTCCATTGCCTTAAATAAATGAAATGTTTTTAAAAAGAAAGAAAGAATTGATGGAGTCTGAGTGCAGATTGAAGTGTCTGTGTGTGTGTGTGTGTGTGTATTAGGTTTTTGCAAAGCAAACGGGGTTAAGTGGCTTGCCCAAGGCCACACAGCTAGGTAATTATTAAGTGTCTTGAGACCACATTTGAACCCAGGTATTCCTGACTCCAAGGCCAGTGCTTTATGTACTACACCACCTAGCCGCCCGAAGTATATTTTTTAAACCTTATTTCTTTTTCTTTGGGGGGGGGCTCCATTTTCTTCAAGATCATGGAAATATGGAACAGCTAGAGCAGTAGGTCCAAAGTCTTCTTTCAAATCTGACCTCAAACATTTGTCTCTGAGACCCTAGGCAAGTCACTGAACCCTTTTGGTCTGTTTCCTCATCTTTTTCAAAGAAGTTGGAGAAGGAAATGGCAAAGACTCCAGTATCTTTACCCAGAAAAGCCCCAAAAAGGAGTTAAAAGAGTCAGACACAACTGAAAAAAATTGAACATAATATTGAATTGTGTTTTATATAATTGTACACGTATAATCTTTAAATCTCAGGGAAGAGGAAAAGAAATAGGAAGAGAATTTGGAGCTCATTTTGAAAAAAATGAAAGTTTAAAATTGTTTTTACATGTAGCTTGCAAAAATAAAATAAAAATTTTCAGGGGTGGCTAGGTGGCACAGTGGATAGAGCATCAGTCCTGGAGTCAGGAAGACCTGAGTTCAAATCCAGCCTCAGACACTTAATAATTACCCAGCCGCGTGGCCTTGGCCAAGTCACTTAACCCCATGGCCTTACAAAAACCTAAATGAATGAATGAATGAATGAATGAACGAATGAATGAATGAATGAATAAATAATAAAAATTTTCAGACAAAAGAAATTTTCATCTGATTTCAGGACATTTGGTTAAAATAATAGATAAAATTTAACTGATATAAATGTAAAATCTTAAATTTGGTTTTTGAAAATCAGCTTTATCTTGTACATGACAAGCATCCATTTGCAGCCTGCAACTCACATGAGAACAATATCTGCAAGCTAAGTCTGTGTGAGTCCACAGTGATGGCTTTGAGTATTTGATCTGGGCCAATTCAGCCCTGATGCCAGTGGTCAGCCCCTGGGATAAGCTTCTTCCCTCTGGGAGCTTGCATTCTCTAGGGAAGCCTAGAGAATAAAATCAAGAATAAGAATAATATAAATAATAACAAAATGAAGAGCATTCCTGCCCATGAGAAACTGGCATGTTAACTGGAAGGCCATTCACCAGAAGTCAGTTGGAAGGCAGATCGGTCCAAAGAGGTGGGGATTGAACCACCTTAGAGTCAACTTCACTGGCAAGAGGTGCTTCCTCTTCTAGGGGCTGCAGACAAACTCATCATCTGAGGAGACTGGAGAAGTGGAGGCATTTCTAGAGAAAAGATCTAGACTACTTGGTGCTTTGTTATAAGAACTCATTGGAATAAATGTGGCCTGAGTACCATGAGGTACTCTGTAGGAAGACAGTGTGGAGAAAACTAGGGTTTTGACTTCATGAATCTGGAGAAGGATTGGTTGTTCTGGGCTCCATACACCTCAGTAAGGGCCAAAATAAGAGGGCATCCAGCTTCCCTTTACTAGAGTACTGTCCCATAAACTCTTCATTCTCCTAATAACCTGTTCCTTTAAATGTAAATTTAGAGTCCCCAGCCCAGGTGTTCATCAGGACTATTTGTGCCCGACCTGTGGCAGGGCATTCCGAGCTTGTATTGGTCTAATCAGCCAAAGTTGGGCACACTGTCATTTGTCTCCAGCATAATGATGTCATTTTGGTCTTCGATAAGGAAGAACAAGAACCAACCAACAGTTCCTTTCCCCTCCAATTCTCTGGGTGCCACATCTTCCTTCTTTTTTCTCACCTCAGCGGTTAGTCTTATTTCAAGAACTCCCCCAAACTGTGATTAATCTAGGCGAAGTCTTAGTTTTAAGATTGTAAAGCCCCCTTTTTTACAGATGAAGAAACTGAGGGCTATTGCAGGGGCCCACAGCTGAGTGAAACCCTAACCTAGAGGCCCATGCCCTTGCTGCTGTGACGCACTGCTGATGTTAGGACCGCTTCTTTTCTTTTCATGGATTCCATGTTCAGTCTTCACTCAGAAATGGAAAGTCTCTATGCTTGAGGGAGAGGATGAGCAAAAAGGAAGGCAGCATTGGCAGTGATGAAGGGACACAGCAGCCTTCTGCCTCAGTGCTGTGGGTGTGGAGTCAGGCATTAGGGCCCGAGTTCACATCCTACCCCAGATGATCGCTCAGCAGTGAAATAGCTGTTGTAAGAATAAGGAGTTTCCTATCTGTATGATTTCTGCTCTAACCCAGGTAAACCTTGGAGAGTTAAGGATGCAGGAAGTTAAACAATTCTCAGGCTCAGACTCAAGCTTGAAACTCCACTAACCCATAGTTGTGACTTCTCTTGGGCCTTTTTAATTGACATAGGTCAGTTTGTGGATAAATGAGTTTATTCTAAGAGCCATTTTTACCCTTTCCTGACTCCAGCCTTCATTGAACCTGTCTTCAAAGTAGAAATAAGAGAGAAGTGGGGAATGGAGTGAGTGGGTCATGGTCATGGGGTGACTGAAGGGCATGATGAACTCATCAGTGGTCCTCCCATTACTAGGTGTCTGAGGGAGTTCCAGTGTTGGTAGTGGGACTGAGGGGTGGGGAACAGTGAAGACAAGGAGGGGTAACTGTGTATATACCAGAGAACTAGTCCCTTGGTTTATCAAAGGCAGTGTTAGAGGTAAGGGAGGTAAGGCTTCGGATGGAGGAGGGGGATGCTAAGTCTCCAGTCTCACTTTCTCCTCCAGAGCCATCTGGTTCTAGTGATTAGATAGGACTCAGGATGACTGGAGATGGTCCTGGATGTAAGGCAGTCAGGGTGATGTGACTTGTCCAAGATCACACAGCTCAAAAGAGTTAAGTATCTGAGGCGAGATTCACACTCCTGTCTTCTTGGCTCCAAGGCCTGTGCTCTATCCACTGTACCACCTAGCTGCTTGGGTGACTCATTTCGTGGTAAATGAGTTGGAGAAGGGAAGGGCAAATCCCTTCAGTATCTCTGCTAAGAAAACCACAAATGGGGTCACGGAGAGTCAGCAGCAGAAGTTTAGAATATCTTTACCATTTCTAGCTAGGTTTTGTGCATGGTGAAAGACTATGAAAAAGTTATCAAAATCCCATTGGTGATGCAAGCTGCCTTCTTGCAGCAAAAAGTATTTGAGTACTTTGTTGAGGTCTCTGCTTCAGAAGAGCAAGGATAACCAGAGTGGCAAATAGAAAGACACTTTATTTCACTTTTATACATGGTGCCAAACTTAAAGCCGCTCCCATGGGCCAGACAGTGTGCTCAGTGCCTTTAGTTCCATGGTACACTTCTTTGCCAGTTGATTACCCTTATTCTGACTGCTTTGGTTTTGGTCATGTGTAAATGCTGGAAAAGTTTTAAGGGATCCATTTTAGATTCTGTCCCTGATGATTCATGCTTTCAAACACATTCCTCGTGTGCCTGCTGTGGTTGACTCTGAAGATGGAGACAAAAAGAGAGCCCCTCCCTTTCAAGGAGCCGATGTCCCCCAGGAACAAAACAGGATCCTCACCACCTTCTCAAGAAGCTGAAGGGCTGTTGGCTAGGAGGGCCCCAAAAATGTTTCTGAGGCTGAGTTGGGTTGGGTTCAGGGCTCCTTTCAAGTGTAGAGAAAATAGCCTTTGTCAAGCTAACACAGTATCCGGCATTTAGTAGGCTGCTTGTCCCCTATGTCTTCCTGCCCCTCCTGTCAAAGCCAATCAGCAAGGGTCAGCTGCTCTTGGAACAAATTAAATACCTATGTTGGTTAGTTTTCAGGCATCAAAAGAATTGGAATGAGATTTGTTGATTCTATCCTGTAGAGGGGACAACCTTTTTAAAAAATCACAATGCAATCTAATCCATTTAGTGCTGCTATGAGACAGATTTTAATTTTTGAAGTCTTGATTCAGAAAAGACTCTAAGAATTTGTCTTCCCTTCATATAATCTTTTGTGAATATAAGATACTCAGCTGTGGTTCTGATCAATAGAACAATAAATTATGTTATACTTTAACATGGCATCTCAATTGTTTGTTCTTTTTTATTTTAGGGAACCCAGGAAAGTGATTCTTCATCGTGGCTCCACAGGCCTTGGCTTCAACATTGTAGGGGGGGAAGATGGAGAAGGCATTTTTATTTCCTTTATCCTTGCCGGAGGGCCTGCTGATCTCAGTGGAGAGCTCCGGAAAGGAGACCGGATCATATCGGTAGGACTTAGAAAATTAAGGTGGTTTCTCATTTCTGGTTTTTAAGAATATTCAATGTTTTAGTAAAACACAGGGCAGATGTGGGATGAGTGAAAGATTAATACTGGGAATTTCTTTAACAGTTCAATGAAATAGGGGCAGCTAGGTGGCACAGTGGATAGAGCACTGGCCCTGGAGTCAGGAGTACCTGAGTTCAATTCCAGCCTCAGACACTTCATGATGACCTAGCTATGTGGCCTTGGGCAAGTCACTTAACCCCATTGCCTTGCAAAAACCTAAAAAACAAAACAGTTCAATGAAACGAATGACTTTAATCATTTTGACTCCATGACTTTTAAAAACCATAATTCATGTAATATGGTGGGATTTGGTAGAGGGCATGTGGGACAGAAATAGGCTCTTCAGGGGGAGAGCCAAGCCCTTTACACATCTGAGCTCCTAAGCATCATCACTAGAAAGACAGAGGTGAAATCCTGGACACCCTGGGTCTGTGGCTGGAGTTCTTCCTGCTCATGCTGGGGGTCCTGAGGACCCCCTTGTGGTCATAGTTTGCAGCCTGGTGATTTCTCCACACTAAAGAGGAGAAGCAGAGATTCAGAGAGACAGAATCTCGGCAAGCACATGAGCATCGGAAGAAAGAAGGAAGTGAGGATCCTGGTGGCAGTCCTCAGAAATGATCTCTAAAAATGGTTTTCATGACCAAACATCCAGGCCATTAGGACGGAGCATGGACCTTTGGTTCCTGAATCCATCGGTCAGCAGGTATATAAAGGTTTGTTGAGGCCCTGGTCTAGGCAAAAGTGAGCCATTGCTTTCCCTTCAGGAACTTACATTCTATTGGGGGGAAGGAAGACATTCAACTAGGCGAAATAACTGGAAAGTGATATTGGGTGGTCCGTCTCAAGGTGTGGTGGAAGTCCCAGATGTGTGCTGAGAGGCAGAGATAGAAGGTGGAGCAGGAGCAGCCAGAAGTACCCCTCTCATCCTGGGGCCTGGCATCCTTCACCCCAAATGGAGTCCTTTGCCCAAATCTTCCTTTTCTCCCCTGCCACCCTTGTGTTTCTCCACCCTTTTCCCTGTGACCCTCTCACTCCTTGAATCTGGGCCCCATCTCCTAGACAAGGCTTGGCCCTGCACAGCCCCCCACTCTGCCGCACTCTCTTTTCTGGGGTTTCTGTTCATCCCTAGGTCTCTTAGGCAGCTGAGTTTTGGACTAGCTGTGGGACTCTCACAAAGTCACTTCATATCCACCTTCCTCTGGTTGTCTATCTCTAAAACATCCCCAGGCTATCTCCAACTCAACATACCCAAAAAAGGATTTTTTATCCCCATATCATCCCTTCTTCCCAACCTTGCTGTTCCTGTTGAGGGTAGTCTGCTCCTTGAGTCACTCAGTCTTGGTTTCACTATTGAATCTTAGTTCCCTCCTCCAATCTGTCCCCCACCCCATAGTAGAGAGTGACTGCTCTCTTGACCTTTCTAGTCTTGTAGACTTGGACATGCTGCATGCAGTTCCATGCAGACAGCACTCTACCTCCTGACTTGATGCCTTTTTACTGACTTGGAAGGCTTGGCTTTCTTCAGATCCATCTTGTGGGGTCCCTGTTTCTTTCAAGATCCTGAGGTCCTCTCCCTACTCCCACCTCCAGCTCTTCCCTCTCCTAAGTAGCTGATCAAGGCAGAGTTCTTTCATCTCTAGTCCATCTTTGAGTGGGGAGCTCCTTGAGGGCTTTCTTTGTAACCCCAGCCCTTAACATAGTATGTTTTCTGACTGCCTGCCATTAGAATCTAGGGTGGGCTACCAAGTCTAGTCTGAGATTGCATTCAGGTGCTCCAGGAGGACTTGGCTGTTTCTTTTTGGGACTTATCCAAGGGATACTGGTGGGGAAGGGTCCAGCGCTGTGATCTCATCCAAACTAGGCTTGACTAATAATACCCCATTGATTGTTAAGGAAAGAATTGCTTGAAAAGGCACAGAGGATCAGGAGGTTATTGCCATCCTGGCCCAAGCATTGAGGGCCTGAACTCAAGCAGTGGCTCGATGAGGGGGAGAAATGTTATCGAGAGGGGCCTTTGGGGGTTTCTCATAGAGCAGAGGCATTTAAACACACAGGACTTGATCACGATGTAACTGAATAAATAAAAATGCAAAAGTGCGAAGTAAGAATGGTATGTGCAGTGACAGGGATCCTTCTGCCTGGCCTTGTGGCCCCATTAGTGTAGAAAATAAAGTGAGAAAGAAGAGTTCTGGATGAGGTTGAGATTATAAACCTAGAAGACTAAAAATGGCGGTTCCTTTGACAAAGACGTTAAGATGTAGGAAGGAAAGAAACGAGTTCTGTTTTCTATGTGTTGAGGAGGTGCACATAGAAGGTCCATTGAGAGAAATCCACTAGGTCTTTGGTGTCCAGGATGGGGAAGCCCCCCAAGGTGGGCCCAAAGACTGCGAGTGAGATGCAAGGTGGAGGAATGTCCTCCATAAGCTGCTGGAAAAGTGGGATGGGAGCTAACCAGCCAGCCAGCAGTGATTTAAGTGCCTCCTGCATACTCTTCACAGTGCTGCTGGTTTGGGAGGATGAAGATGAAGACTGGGTCAAGGAAGCAAAGGGAGAGATAGAAGGATGGCAGGTTTGGGGCTGATAGGAAATGTCAGAGTTTTTGATAGCAGTAGAACACTTGGGGGCACTACCAAAGTTGGCCAGGTGCAGAGGAGATGGAATGGAGGAATTGAGAGATGAGAGCAGGAGTTTGGGTGGAAAGAAGAGAAAGACTTGGGACCCAGCCAGCAGAACCTTGCCCCTCAAAACTCCATCATGTGATGAACTGAGGGAGAAAAGAGTCTCGAGTCAGAGACAGTGCTGAGAGGTAGCAGCACTGTCAACAAACCAGGTGTCTCCAGAGACCTCAGGAGGGTCATCGATGGTGCTGCGCAGACAGGCTATACTCAGTTGGAAGAGAGAGGGAATACAGTGGAACTGAGAGCCCAGAGCCCAATCTGGCCATGGTTTGTTCCTTTTAGTTGGGTTGAGCTTTCTTGGCAAAGCCATGGGGTGTGTTGCCATTTTCCTCACCAGTTTATTTTACAGATGAGGAGATAGAGGATTAGAGAATTTGCGTGGTGCACCTGGGGTCACCCAGCTAGTAAACATCTGAGGCCGGATTTGAATGTGGGTCCTCCTGATGCCAGGCCTTTGGCTGTATCCATAGCTTACCCCCTGACCACCCTTACCTGAGTCTAGTGAGAGGAAATTCTGTAGAGAGAAACATGAAGAATTAGACTTAACTTGCTGTCTTAGCAGGCACTTAATATGATGCCTGAGGGATCTGTTTGCTAAATGGAATCCCTGTTTGGTTCCCTCATTCTGGCCTCTCCAGCTCTTTTTAGATCCTGATTCTCCTCCACTGCAGTAGAAGGCAGAGCCAGACCCAGGCTCTGGGCCTGTCTCAGTCACCTCCACAACCATTGGGCAGGACCCTTGTAATGAGAACTTTGGGGGTATGGTCTTCTTGTGCATGAACATACCAAGCAACTTGGTCAAAGGCTCCGAAGTCTGACTTTGTCCCTCTTAACCATGCTAGTCATTGCCAGAGGAAGGGACTTAAGAAAAAGACAAAGACTCCTTCGGGTCTTTCCAGTTGGGAGCTGAGAAGAGAAAGAAGGAAAGAGTCAGAGAAGGGCAAGAATGCCTCAGAAATCTGTTGTCTGGATAGTTGTATAGCTGCCTTATGAGGATTCAGGGCCATTCTTGTCTTATGTATTATTTTATGAGAAGCTGGGGGAAGAGAGGTAAGTGAGGAAAAAACAGTCTAAGAGGTAACAGTCATCTCAGATGGAATCTAATTGAGAATAACAATAGCTTGTTGTGGGGAGACATCTGGGTGGCGCAGTGGATAGAGCACTGATCTCCGAGTCAGGAGACCTGAGTTCAAAACCAGCCTTAGACACTTGATACTTCTTAAGCTGTGAAACTTGAGGCAAGTCACTTAACCCTGGTTGCCTAACCAAAAAAAGAAAAACCATACATCATGGCTTACTTTCAGGTTAGGAAATGTTTTCTATAGATAAATGAATAATACAGCTTTTACTTTGCTGTGTTAAAAAAAAAAAAAGCACCTCTTGCTGTGATTTCCAGTGATCATGATTCTTGTCTCTGAGTTGATCTCTCTTGTTTTATTTTCAGGTAAATAGTGTCGATCTCAGGGCAGCCACACATGAACAGGCAGCAGCGGCTCTGAAGAATGCAGGCCAAGCTGTTACAATTGTGGCACAATATCGACCTGAAGGTAAAAAAAATAAATCTGGGCTTTCTCCACCTGGAATTTTTCCATTCAATAAAAATAGGCAAAATGGAAACAAAAATGATTCTTTTTTGCAGATGTGTTGATTTATTTAGAGAACCCTAAAGGAACAAATAAAAATTTCTTGAAAAAATTACTAAATGGAGCAGAATTGCAGTCCTACAATCTCTCTTAGAAATCATCAACATTTCTCTATAACTTGAACAAAATGCAATTGGAAGAAATGGAAAGAGAGGTTAGATAACGGAATCCTAGGTAACAGAATCTATAATATACTCCAGTGCCTTCCTACAAATAGACAAATAGGAATGAATTTCATACAGTTAGAAAACACTTTTAAGAAATGAAGCCCAACCTAATAATTAGAGCAATATCAATTGTGTATGAGTAAGCTAAACTAGAAAAGTGACAGTAAATGATCTTCGTGGCATTTTATTCCTATATGGGGGCTAGGAAAAAAGTGACAAAATGTATCTGGGAATTAATGGGGGGAGGGGGGGAGGCAGGAAAATAGTGATCCTATTTGTCCCAGATCTCCAAGCTCCCCCAGAACACAGTAGTCATCAGAACCATTTTTACTAGTCAAAATTAAAGAGTTGGTTAGTCAGAGGAAGGGATTTGATGCACAGTGTTGATGCCTGGTGTATGGCAAATCTTTAGACCTTACTTATTGGACTGAGGACTCTATATTTGACCAAAACTGCAGGGAAAACTTGAAAACCATCTGGCAGTCACACTGCACACTGATAAACTGCAAATTGGTATGTGATAGAGAGATAAAAAGAGATACCATAAGCAAATTATAAAAACAGTCAAGGAGCCCTTCAGATCTAGGTTTAGAGGGAAAGTTCTAGACCAAATAAAGGACAAGAGAGGATCAAATAGGTAGCTTTGATCAGATAAAATCGTAAAGTTGTTGGACAATCAAAACCAACATTTGAGTACTTTAAGCCGCACAATGTGAAGATGGGTCTCATTGGAAGAGACCCTGATGTTGGGAAGGGACAAAGACCATGACAGGATGAGATAGATGTTTAGTGTCATGGACTTGGACAGACTGGGAAATCATGAAGGATCAGTAGAAGGGCCCAGCATGCTCTGGCCCATGTAGTCATGAAGAGTTGGCTACAACTGACCAAGGTACAACAAAGATAAAGTGACGTTTCTACTTCTTAATGCTGGTTGGGCCGAAGAAGAAGAGAGCCATATTCTCAGAATTTCTCAGATTAATTGTGGAGTAAACCTTTTAATCATTTAGAATAACAGCTAGTGATCAAAGTTGATAATGTCTTTTATGAAGTAAAAATGTCCAGAACAAAGATCCATTTTCCTGTCATAACCTAGTTGCTTTCTGTGCTAGTTCTCTTGTGAGCATGGTCCTCATTGGTGGCCCCAGATGTAGGTGCTTGGCAACTGATATGGAATGAAATCTTTTAATCCTTGAAGGTATCACCTATTCAGCATCTACTGCCAAGACATGTTTTAACAAATTATAGATAAACCAGGAACTAGATCCTGAAAAATAAGGGAACCCTGGAACTAGCAGTAATATTTCTAGGTAGTAAGGTACCAGGGTATAACCTCCTAGTCCTGAGGAAACCAAAAAAGGAGTAGATCTGAAAATGGAAAATATGGTGGAATAAACCCTTTGATCTCCTTAGGGTTACTGGTAAATGGGATCATCCAAAAGGCAGAATTGGCATGGTGTTCTGAACGTCGCAGCCATCCTCATGGGGGATGTTGGCTTTATTGGGCCAGTCCTCAGTTTCTGCTAGAAAACACTTCCCTCTTGACCTGTTCTTTGCAGTATTAGGGACCGCCCCGCCATTGAGCTCAGTGTTTGGGGAGGCCATGTGAGTCTGCTGCATATCACTGCAGTCTTGCTTCTCTGTCTCCATGAGAACCTTCTGGAGAGTTAGCCAAGGCCAGGCCTCCTCACCTCTGAAGTTGGTGGAATGTCTGGTATGTCCTCCAAAGAGACTAGTCTACCCCCCACAGGTGATGATCTGGAGAGAAGCTATGTGAGGGTCAAAGAAGCATGCTTGGCAGATGGGCCACCCACTCTAAAGGGGTTTCCTTTCTTATAGGATAGTGAGAGGGGAACAGTCATTTGGGGTCTGCTACAGCCCCTTCTGAATCAATGGAAATGCCACTTCAGGTAAAGAAATGCTCTCCATTTCTGCCTCTTGACTGAGCATTCAGTGGCCTCCCCCTTGCCTTGCCCCAGAAGCTGTCAGATCTGGGCTTGCCTTGAACCCTTCAGCACCCAGAAAGGTGACCTTTGCCATGCTCTGCCCATCCTGAGTCTGCCATCCTCCCCTTGGCTGTGCCTAGACCTCACCCCTCACATGCACACAGGCAGTTGACCCTCCTTGTCTCATTTGGTGAAAATTGCTTTATGTGATGGTCTGTGGAACAGAACTGTCTGTGCAAGTCAGTGAATGTCAATGATCTGTCTAGTCTGGGCCAGGTGTTGGGTGAAACAGTGGGGATTCACAAAAGGCTATTGGCATACAAAAATACAAAATTCCCCCCCCCCCCAAAAAAGGCTACTGACAGAAGGAAGGTCGAAGGTAATGTCAGCCTCAAACCAAAACTAGAAACCCCCAATTAATAGTATATGTTTGGTTTTTGTTTGTTTTGGTAAACATTTCCCAGTTAGATATTCACTTGGGACTGAACTGGCTGTGAGGGGGAAGGGGGGGAAATGGACAACAAAGGGCAAAGACCCAGAGGTGGGAGATGGAGGGTCACAGAGCTCGAGGACAGAAACATGGCCATGCTGAGATTAGCAGAGTTAGAATGTGCACATGCTAAGTGGTTCCGAAACATCCTGGAAGCCATAGTTAATAGTCAAAGGATTTTCAATGACTTTTTTTTAGGGGCAGATTAATTCTGAAGCATTTTTGCCTCTTCGATGAAACCTCAGTTCAAACCTCTTTCACTAATTTGCAAATTTGCCTTACATTTGGCCTCATCCACACAGAGAGGAAGGGGGCCTGGTGTCAGAGAGACGGGAGCCCCCGGCAGGTCTGAGTGACCAGGCCATAAGTCTGCCAGCATGGGTATCTTGATCTGCTCCCAGGACTCAGGCTCACCTCATTTCGAAACCTGGCTCTTATCAGCAGGCATGGCCATGATGGCATCTGTAGGACAGAAGCTCCTTGAGAACAGGCGGTGGAAGCATTGTTGTTTGTTTTTTTTTTTCATTTCTAAGAACCCAGTGCTTAACCACTGCCATGGATAATTACAGGACCGAAGTATTTTATAGCTGTTAAACTCTCTATTCTATTCAGTTTGTTCGTTTTCCTGAAAGTTATTGTTAGAAAAAGACTGTTTTTCTTCCTTCCTCACAGAATATAGTCGTTTTGAAGCAAAGATCCATGACTTAAGGGAACAGATGATGAATAGCAGCATTAGCTCCGGATCGGGTTCCCTTCGAACCAGCCAGAAGCGATCCCTCTATGTGAGGCAAGTACCCAGCCACTCTCCCACATTCCAAATGGGCATTCTTCACCTTTCAGTACTCACGAGCGTCAGAGCTTTTTGAGGCCAGGACACCAGAGAGATGAAGTTGCTGCTGCATCACACGGGTGGGCCTCCCTATTGATTTCTGAGAGGAGTCTGTGGTTTCAAGATGCAGAAGTTGGCAGTGGCTCCTAAGTATAAGCCAACAGAACAGTCAGGATGTGAGCAAACCTGCTGCATTTGGGGACTGTCACTGGGGCAGCTTCCTGAAGATGGCTTGGAGTAAGGAGACTGGGGGGCTCAGGGGAGCCTGGGAATGCTGCCAGGAGTGCTGTTTGACCAGGGGGATTCAGAACCCAGGAAGGGAGTAAGTTTGTGGAGACAGGGCAGGAGTCGTGTCTTAGGTCTGTTAGGTTTTTGGATGCTTCTGGGACATCTGGTGTGAAATGGCCAGGAGGCCATTTGTATTGGGGAGTCTGCCACTCTGGAGAGAGTCTAGGGATCAGGCTGCCTCATCAAACTCAGTAGAGAGGGATGGAGGTGGGGAGGATGGGCCAGGATTGTGCCTTGACCTCTGAGCCTCAGTAGTATTCAGACAGTTAGGAAGAGACTAAGGAAAGACCCTCAGAAAACACTGCCAATGAAGAGCATCCTAGAAGCCTTGGAGAAGAGGCCAAAAGCCAGATGATAGAGACAGCAGAATGCCCACGGGGTTTCCTCGGGGTCTCGAGGCTGATTAAGAGAGAATCAAGTATGGGATTGAGGACCCAATGAGGAGTGAAGCTCTGCCAGCCCTCTCCTCTGATGACCTGGCATAGCTAGGCACAGGCTAGCTCCATGAGATGTGGAGACATTTAGAGGAAAAGTTAAATTTTGTTAGTGGGGAGAGAGCCAGAAAGACCTGGGCTCCTATTCTGCCTTCTGCAGGCTTCCGTTTCTACTTCAGG
The DNA here is from genome assembly GCF_037893015.1 of Macrotis lagotis. Lineage (NCBI taxonomy): Eukaryota > Metazoa > Chordata > Mammalia > Peramelemorphia > Peramelidae > Macrotis > Macrotis lagotis. The sequence goes on along the minus strand of NC_133663.1, from coordinate 2,059,666 downwards.
AAGCATTCCTAGGCTCGTAGCCTTTCTCTCCCAGGGTTGGTGTGATAGACTCCCCTGAGGCAGCAGTTTCATGGATGTTCTCTCCCAAGAACCTCACTGCCACTCTTGGGGGGTGCTGAGATGACCACTTGTAGAGGAAGAGAAGACTGAAGTTCAGGACAGTGGAGGGTCACATGTGCTCCCTTGTTACAGAGTTAGTTTGCTATTTACTTTTTGTTTTCTTCCTCTTGAATATAACTCTTGGAGAGGTTTGGGCAGAGTGCTAAGTGGTCAGTGAAAATGACCAAAGGGGAACTTTACTGAAGCCCCCTCCAGCGAGGGGGGCCACACCCTGCTGCAATTAAAATGAAAGCTTTCTGAGCTTTGGCAACTCTCTCATTCCATGGGCACCCTGGGGGGCATACCTGGGGCCCCCAGAACTGATATGTCTAATGGCATTTGATGCCTCCAGATCTGTCCCTCACTTGGGGTGGCTGGCAGAGCAGCTCCAGAGAAGGTTGTCTCAGAGCTTTCTTCTTTTTAAAGAAAAATCCTCACTCTGCTGTTCCTTCTGTGCATCAGAACCTTGGAGAATTGAGAGCGGTAGAGGGAGATTTGGGACTAAAACCTGAACATGTCTTCCTTTCCTCCAGGTTATCTATTAAAGGATAAGGGGAAGGCCAGGGCTGAGGGGCCTGTTACCGGACTGTGGGGTCATTAGTGGGGAGGCCCCAGTTGGTTTCCAAGGCAAAAGTACAAACCAGGGGGTTAGGAAAATAGTCCTGCTTTCTTCTCTCTGTTGAGGGATCAGGGACCTTGTGGACATGTCTAGGGCTTTTTCCTTGGTATTCTCCTTGAGAAATGCTAAGTCAAGACTCCCCAGGGGAGAGAGGAAGAGCGCAGTGCACCAGAATTTAACAAGGAAGGACTGTTTATTAATAAAGCTGCATAAACAAGGGGATTGATTTATTTCCATTTCCCCAGAGTCAGAAAAGACAACATTGCTCCTTACAGAATTCTCAAATGCCAGAGTTTAGGCTTCAACCTCTAGTAAGGGCTGTACAACTGGAGTCCAGACATTTGGGAAAACATGGTGGTAGTTGTCATGTTGTTGGCTTGCCACAACACAGCACACACATTTTAATGTTTGAGGAGCAGCATAGGCATGACTCTCCTTCCCCTGTCTCAGTGGCTCTACCTGGTGGACTCAGTGTGTTATTTTTCTTCTCAATCTTAGAGCCCTTTTTGATTATGATAAGACTAAAGACAGTGGCCTTCCAAGTCAAGGATTGAATTTCAAGTTTGGAGACATCCTTCACGTTATCAATGCCTCTGATGATGAATGGTGGCAAGCCAGGCAAGTGACGCCAGATGGCGAGAGCGACGAAGTTGGCGTGATTCCCAGTAAACGCAGGTACTTATCTTATGTGGAGTCTTTGCATTGTCTTAATTTTGAAGGCAGGTACCAGGAACAAATACAAATCCTTCTTGCAATTTTAATTGGTGATTTCCTAGGAAGCAAATATGTCTTTATATGTAACATGGCAATAAGCAGTCTCTTGGAGGATTTGAGGAACACCAGCCATGATTGCTTTGAATATGGTTAGCTGGGGGAGTCATGGTGGTGCAAGAGAAGACATAGAGGGCCTCCTTCCCTGGCATGAGACAGCCATGGAAGGCCTGGTGGCAACCCTGCCCCCCAGCCCTAGTGGCAGCCCTGCTGACATCCCTTCATTTCCTGGGGTGGTCTGCAGATGCAGTCTCTCTGATCATGGGGTTCCCTTCAGTCAGGCAGATCGCAGCCCCTCCAAGTCTGAATCAGCCAGACAAGCAGGCATTTCAGTGCTTCCTCAGACCCAGACCCAGGTTAACAAGTTTAGATTACAGTTCCTGCCCCTCGAGGAGATCAGAAGCAAATAGGCACAGACAGCTATGGAGAAAATCACTAGAGAATAAGCAAAGGAGTTAGTGGGCAAGGCTTCCTGGGGAAGGTGGGATTTTAGTTGAAAGTTGAAAGAGGTCACAGAACTCAGAAGCTGGAATAGAGGAGGAGCATTCCGGGAATAGGGGCAGTCGGCAAAACTGCCCACATCCACCATGGCCAATCTTGTTGATGGAGCCACCAGGAGACCAGGGTCACAGATGAAAGATGACACAGTGGAGACTAGGTGGGGGCTAGGCTAGGAAAGGCTTTGAACACCACCCTAGCGTTTTGTGTTGGATCATGGAATGATAAGGAGTGGGGGGGGGGGGGGTGAGAGGATCTGCCCTGTGCTTTAGGAAAGTCACTGACTAGAGTGAGGAGGGACTTGAGGCAGTGGTCCAGGCAGGAGGCTGACAAGCTATCCCAAAGTGGGGGTAGTGTCAGAGGAGAGAAGGAGGTGCTAAGGCGATGGTGGTAGGTATTAGCAACAGACTGACTATGGGGTGCTGGTGAGTGATAGGGAGGAGTCAAGGGGGTCACCTGGTTTGGGAGCCTGAGGGACTGTGACAAATGTGCTGACTGCTACAGTAAAAGGCAAGGTCAGGGCATGCCGAGTTAAGGTATCATCTGGATATCTAGTTGAAGATGGCTGAAGAGCAATTAGCACTGTAAGAGTTTAGGTCAGCATCTATGGTAATAATAAAGGGAGAGGATAGGAGGATGTGATCTGAAGGAGGATCCGACCAAGGAGGCAGAAGAGGACAGGTCAGAGAGGGAGTAGGAGAAGCAGAAGAGAGTGGGGGCTCCCTCAGACTCAGAGAGAAGAGTGTCAAGGGGAGGGGAGGCAATCCACAGCATCAAAGGCTACTGTAGATAGGTCAAGGAGAATGAGGCCTGAGAAAGGACCATTGGTTAAGAGATTACTGGAGGGGCGGCTAGGTGGCGTAGTGGATAAAGCACTGGCCTTGGAGTCAGGAGTACCTGGGTTCAAATCTGGTCTCAGACACTTAATAATTACCTAGCTGTGTGGCCTTGGGCAAGCCACTGAACCCCATTTGCCTTGCAAAAACCTAAAGAGAGAGAGAGAGAGAGAGAGAGAGAGAGAGAGAGAGAGAGAGAGAGAAAGAGAGAGAGAGAGAGATTGAGAGAGAGAGAGAGAGAGAGAGAGAGAGAGAGAGAGAGAGAGAGATTGAGATTGAGATTACCGGAAACTATGGAAAGAACAGGGTCAGTGGAAGGATGAGGTCAGAAGCCAGTTGTAAGGGGTTAGGAGAGGGAGAGGAGAGGCACCTAGGTAGAAGCCTTTTCAAGGAGGTTAACCTCCAAGAGTAGAGGAGGTATAGGATGCACCTAGTGTGGAGGTTTCCTTTGGAACCCCCAGGAATCGGTGAAGCAGCAGGATGCTTCTGTCAGGAGCTAAAGAAGCCAAGAGAAGACCGGATTCCTTCTGACCAAGAATCCAGACGGTAGTCACTGAGTGATAGTTTCCACTTGGTGGCCCCTGGGGACCCTTCCAACTTGTCATTTCGTGGGATTCTGCTTAGGAGCTGTAGTCCTTTGTGAATGCACCCAGAGAAACTGGTCATGTGGTATGCAGCCTTTCTTAAGGAGCTGGTCCAGACTCCACTCCATGCTAGGCCTTCTGCCCAAGAGACATTCTGGGGAGGCCTCTGAGCGCGCCTCTAGGGAAGTAGATGAAGGTTTCTGTGTCATGTGTGGAATTGTGAAATAATCAGCTCAGCAGAAGGGATTTAATCTGTGAGATTTATGTTAATTTTAACATGTAACTGTATTCTTAATAGCTAAATTCTGAATGATTATAAATTAGACTTTAAAAGACATTATTTGCTATTTTATTTTCCCAAATTACATGTTAACATTCTTTAAAAAATTTTTGATTTCCAAATTTTCTCCCTTCCTCCCTGCCCACTTCTCTCATTGAGAAGGCAAGCAATTCAATATAGGTTATACTTTTTTTCCATTTAATTAATTTTGAATTTTATAATTTTCCCCCAATCTCACTTCCCTCCCCCCACCCCCCAACAGAAGGCAGAATGGTAGTCTTTCCATTGTTTCCATGCTGTACATTGAATATAGGTTATACTTGTGTAGTCACACAAAACATCTTTTTCATATTAATCATATTGTAAAATAAAACATACACCAGATTTTCCAATCTGTGCTGTTACAAGAAGGTGGCACCCAGTGATCTTGGCAGGTGTATGAATGGCACCTTCAGAATCTGGAGTGTCAGAGTGGGGAGCAAAAGTAGGGGCTGGAGGCTCATGGCGGGGCTGAGAGACATCAAATTAAGGGAGACAGTTCAACTGGAACATAGCCCACCCGAGCTTATTGATGTGGATGGACAGTCTAGGTTTCTGTCCATCCTCAAAACAGTGTTCAGGCTGAGGTGAAGACCCAGACTCACTTCTACAAACCTGAGCCCTTCTGGTCCAGCTCCGTGAGGAAGAGTCCAGGGTCAGATCAGTTTCATGCAGGCTGAGTGAAGAAGCTCCTTTTCTGGACTCAAGGATGCTCACAGACCAACCCTGCCATCTTTGCTGGGGGTCCTCTATGCAGGGCTCTATCAGTGAGGATTACACAGAGAAGATGGTCTGTGGCATGCCAGGCTCTCCCCAGCCTTTGAGGAAGCACAGGGTGTCATTTCCCAGCAGAAGACCTTGTTCCTTCAACCTTGGGACTATTTATCACATCTTGAAAGCTCACTAGTCCTTCAGGCTCCTTCTGTACCAAGGGACTGGTAGTCTGACCTTTCCATGTAGCTGTCTCCTTAATGGCTAAATGCCAAAGGGGATTATCTTTGTTCTGGACTTCTCCATATAAAAAATTTTTTTATAAAAAACAAAGAAAAGAAAACATAGGCCAAAAAACAACCCCTCAAAAAAAAAAAACTAAAGAAAGGATGCTTCCATTGTATTCTGAGCCCATAGGCCCTTTTTCTGGGGAGGGATAGCATTTGCCATCCCAAGTCCCCCGAGTTGACTGGGATCATCGTGTGGCTGAGAGGAGCTGAGTCTTTCTCAGTCTTACTCTGCTCCTACCTTGGTTTGTTGCACCCTGTGTCCTTTCTTGTTGTCTTTCTGGGTTTTTCCTGAGAGGATCCTGCTCATCATGTTTTGGAGTTAGCTCCCTTGTATCCCTCACGACCATAAAACAGCACTTCTTTACAACTAATGATTCTGACAAAGGACTCATTTCTAAGATATACAGAGAACTGAGTCATATTTTTAAAACAAAAAGCCATTCCCCAATTGACAAATGGTCAAAGGATATGCAAAGGCAATTTACAGATGAGGAAATCAGAGCAATCCATAGCCATATGAAAAAATGCTCTAAATCATTAATTATTAGAGAAATGCAAATTAAAGCTTCTCTGAGGTACCACCTCACACTGCTCAGATTGGCCAATATGACCAGGAAGGATAATGATCATTGTTGGAAGGGATGTGGGAAATCTGGGACACTATTACACTGTTGGTGGAGCTGTGAACTCATCCAACCCTTCTGGAGAGCTATTTGGAACTATGCCCAAAGGGCAACAAAAATGTGCATGCCCTTTGACCCAGCAATACCACTACTGGGTCTATACCCTGAAGAGATGATGGAAAAGGGTAAAAACATCACTTGTACAAAAATATTTATAGCAGCCCTGTTTGTGGTGGCAAAGAATTGGAAATCCAGTAAATGTCCTTCAATTGGGGAATGGCTTAGCAAACTGTGGTATATGTATGTCATGGGACACTATTGTTCTATTAGAAACCAGGAGGGATGGGATTTCAGGGAAGCCTGGAGGGATTTGCATGAACTGATGCTGAGTGAGATGAGCAGAACCAGAAAAACACTGTACACCCTAACAACAACATGGGAGTGATGCTCAACCTTGAAGGACTCACTCATTCCATCAGTGCAACAATCAGGAACAATTTTGGGCTGTCTGCAAAGGAGAGTACCATCTGTATCCAGATAAGGAGCTGTGGAGTTTGAACAAAGTTCAAGGACTATTCCCTTTAATTTAGGAAAAAAAACTGGTATTTTATTGTCTGATCTTGTTACCTCTTAGACTTCTCTTTAAGGATATGATTTCTCTCTCATCACACCCAATTTGGATCAAGGTACAACATGGAAACAAAGTAAAGACTGACAGAGTGCTTTGCATTGGTGGGGAAAGGAAGCAAGATTGGGGGGGAAATTGTAAAACTCAAATAATATCTTTAATAAAAATTAATTTTAAAAAAAAAAAGCACTTCTTCTACGATTCCCCAGTGTAAACAGCTCAGCCCTCCCTTAAGAGTCTTAGGATTTCCCTTTCCCCTTTACTTTGTAGGCTTCTCTTGAGCCTTTTGTTAGGAAAGTCCTCTTTTCTATTTAACTCTGATCTTTTCATCAGAAATGCTTGGAAGGCCTTAATTTCACTGAATGTCAGTTTTGTTTTTCCTTCTGAAGGGTTCTACTCAGTTTTGTTGGGGAGGTGATTCTTGGTGTTAATCTCTGGAACATCATACTCCCAGCCCTCTAATCCTGTGCAGAAGCTTCTGAATCTTGTGTATCCTGTCTCAGATACTTGAATTCTTTTTCTCTTTACTTGCAATATTTTCTCCTTGTCCTGGGAGCCTGGCTATAATATTCCTGGAAGTTTTCATTTTGCAATCTCTTTCAGGAGTTATCAGTAGAGTCTTTCCATTTCTATTTCACCTTCTAGTTTTCCTTAATAATTTCCTCAAAGATGATGTCTAGGCTCTTTTTTATGATCGTGGCTTTCAGGTGGTCTAATAATTTTTAAATTAGCTTTCCTGTATCTACTTTCCAAGTCAGTTGTTTTTCCAAAAAGATATTTCACATTATCTTTTATTTTTCCATTCTTTTGCTTTTGTTTTATTGTTTCTTGTTTTCTTATAATAAACCATTAGCTTCCACTTGCTCAGTTCTCACTTATAAGGAATTTTTTTCTTCAGCAACCTTTTGCGTTTTGTTTTCCACTTGCACAATTCTATTTTTTAAGGGATTTTTGTGCCTCTTTTCCCATTTGGCCTAGTCTGTTAAGGTATGGATTTTCTTCAGTATTTTCTTTTGTGCCTCCTTTACCAAGCTGTTGACTCTTTCTGCATCACTCTCACTTCTTTTTCCAGTTTTTTTCTTTATCTCTCTTACTTGATTTTCAGAATCTTTTTTGAACTCTTCCATGACCTGAATATTTTTCTAGGAGACTTCGGATGTAGGTGTTTTGGCTTTGTTGGCTTGTGAATTTAGATCTTCCTTGTCCCTCCAATAACTTTCTGTGGTCGGGTTTTCCCTGTTGTTTATTTTTTTTCCCAGCCATTGATTGACTTATTTTTATTTGCTAAAGTGACTTCTGGGATGGAAGGGTGCACTGTCCCAGACTTTAAGGGGTTTGAGTATCTGTTTTCAGATATACTTGTAGGGACCTCTTAAGTTTTTGTCTCTGAAGAGTGTGTTGACTCCCAGTCAGTGGTCTGGTCTCCAAGTGACCACAAGGACTCTTTTTCTGCCCTAGACCAATGTTGCAGGTCTTGTCTTGTTCCTCTGACTGATAGTGCTTCTCCTCACCCTGGCACTGCCAACCCAGGACTGTGACCCTGATCCAGATCTGGGCAAAGCAACAGAGTGGAGACCTCTTTCATCTTCTTCTGACCAATTTTTCTATTTCCTGACCATCTTGGTCTGGGGGTTCAGGAATCCGCTCTTGCTGCTGCTGCTGCTGCTGCTACAGCTGCTCCAGCGGCTCCTGAGCTCTAGGCATTGCTCCCCTTTCACCATCAGGCAACAGACTCTAACTGCCCACCTTGTAAGTTGTGTTGGGCTAGAAAATTATTTCATCCTGTCCTTTGGTGGGTTCTGCTGCTCCTGAAGATGTTTCAAGATGTTTGGAACAGGGTTAGGGAGAGCTTGGATGAGTCCCTGCCTGTTCTCTGTCCTCTTGGCTCTGCCTGTGCTATACATTGTGTCTGATGGTGTAGACGCTTAGGATTCCCCGAGGGCTGCCTAGAGAAGATTCTTGAGATAGACTAGACCCTACGTGTCAAAGACACTGGATTTTGAAATCGTTTTTGGATGATTTGGTCTGAGGGGTTTCTTAAAGCCTGGAGGGCTTATGAAAGAAAAGGACAGTACTTTCAATAATTTAAATTATTTTGCTTGAAGGTTTGATTGTCACTGTTCCTATTTGAAAGTATATCATTAGAAAAATCATTGCTGCTGATCCATCTTAAATGTGCTACTTACTGTTAAGTAGGTGGAAGACGGAATCGTTTTGGGGGTTTTTTTTGCAGAGTTGAAAAGAAAGAACGAGCCCGGTTGAAAACAGTGAAATTCAATTCTAAAACAAGAGGCGATAAAGGGGTAAGTGTGAAATCTTGATATTTTGAAATTTTCAGTGATTATAAATTCGGACAGTAATTGCTTTATGAAAATTTAGCTTAGTTTAGCAAACAGCAGAAAAAATTTTAGCAATTTTAGTTCTTTTGAGTTCAATTGTTAAATTAAGTATGATCTTTTGGTCAAATATGTCATGATTATCTTCTGTCTTTTAGAAACAAGCATGGTTTCCCAAAATTATGTTGACTGAAAATTTTCTCAGAAGCATCTTTTTTTGGAAAGGGTCTTTTTCTGATGGAGACAAATTCCAGCCTGTGTCAACTTGCCTTCTGCCTACAGTCACTTAGGCTAGAATTATTTGGCAGCATTATCACTAATAAAGATAGAGGATTCCCTGGTTATTCTTTTCAGATGCTCTGAGTTACGTATAATTGGAATCTGATAATTGTCCCCGAAGGGTCCTCCAGGTCCTCCCAGCCTGGCCATGCTTGGAACCTGCAGGCCTCCTCTTTGGGTTCTAGAAGCCTGATGCAGGGGCCTACTCAGGTATGGGCTCTCATAGAGTCTGCTTGGGATCAGGAGCAGAGTCTCATGGCCCAGGAGGACTGTTGCCCTTAGAGGGCTCCCTAAAAGCCAGGCACTTGATTACCCCAGAGGTACCCTGGCCTGATGTTTACAGAAGGCCAATGGATTCTTTCTGTACTACATTCACCTAGGTTACCTTACAAGGTCCCAGTTCCAGCCTTTACTCAAAAAAGCTGGGAAGGAAGTTTCCATCTGTGTGGCGAGTGCTGGAGACCTTTGGGAGAAAGACACAGGGCCAGGCAGTCAGAAGACAGATTTAAGCACCCCAAATCTGCCACATGCTGGCCTGGAGGCTCCTCCACTCAAACATCCGAGATCTTGTTATCTCTTCCCAAACATTTCTCCATAAGAAATTTCTTTTAACACTAAAATGTTAGAGAAGCCATCAACCCCTGGCTCTTGTGCAGTTATACTGGAACTGTGAGGCCCTCCCTTTGAGCTTAGCTCCTGATGGAGGTAATAAGTCTTCTCTGATGCCAACAGTACTGCTCCCACAGATGCGCCTCATCTCTGCCACATGAGGTCAGAGGCCACCTTTGGGGCACCACAGCAGGTCCAGAGCCAGCTCAGAAAGCACAGGAGGCCCTCATGCACAGGGCCACTTTGGGTTGGGGTTCCTCGTCTCTGAAGGGACCGTTTAGCACTAGAATCTCCAATAAGGACATCTCCGTGAGAAGGAGCTGCATGTTATCGCAGAGAAAGCTGTAAGCAGTTAACTGAATTAACGACATCTCAATCCTGGTCTCATACCCCAGTTTGTTCCCAGTCCCTGTGTCCTAACCCTTGCACCCAAATATGCATGATAGGAGTGGGGGAAAATACGCTTGCCATTGATAGAGAACTGCCTCCTGCCTTTGACAGCCTCTTCCGTTCCCCAACCTTCTAACCCTTGGGCTTCTCCTTAAACTCACTTAACCTTCTTTGCTGAGGCTGCAGATGCCACTGCTGAAGGTTGAAGTGACCAGCTCTAGAATGCTCCCCTCCTTGAACTCTCTTGGGGATCTTTCTCTATCTTCCTGGCCCACCTGCCAGCAGCGGTGATGGGAAACAGGGCTTTGCAGCAGCTTGGGTTTCTTTTGGGAAAATGGAGACACTGGCACGAATGAATATGAGTGTCAGTGTGAGTGTGAGCGAGCATCAGTGACTGAGCACCTGGAGTGAGCGTGTGCGAGTGTGCTCTGCCTGTTGGGCTCTCTCTGCTCGTTCTCATCTTTTGCTTGGGCTGTTTCACTTCTGCTCACTTTTTCATCTGGCTTCTGGTAGTTCTGGGGAGGATTCCAGATTAAATTTAATACAATTAATACCTTTCAACTAACCAACGATTCTTCATCTTCTGTGTTCTTAAAATACCACATTTTGAGCGATTTTTTTTTTCAACCATGACTCAAAACTTAGAATTTCCTATTTCTTTTGGTTGTTTGCTATGAAACTGACTCTGACCACAGTGTATGCAGTGAGAAGAGGGGCCAAATTGGGGGGCGGTCCATCAGAGAATGACCAGATGTTCTCAATTCAAAACCTGGCTCCCATACCGAAGGAACAGACACTGTCAATACAATTTTCCGAAATGAGCCTCACTCTCAAACCAAGGATTGCCCTCAGATGCCTCTTCAGGCCTTTCTTCTTTTCTGTCTGAATTCAGTTCAGGATTTTTATCCGTAAGATGCTACTTGACAAATAGTAAATGTATCACATTCCTTCCCCCATTTTTATCATAATCAGTCAAATTTTGATCAGGACCTAGAATGGATTCTGATTCATTTTTATTTAAATTCCAACACACTTTTCTTGGTTAAGAGTGGTCTAAGCCTAGTAGTCAGCTCTCAGAGCACTGACCTCACCTGAGACCCCCCCACACTCCTATCTGTGACTAGTTCTCTAATTTCAGGATGATCTCATTCATTCACTGACTTCCTGGTCAGTATGAACAAATTATGCTAACAGGAGATGAGGCTGACCTGGTCTGGGCCACTTAAAAGAGTCTGGAGGTTAGCAGAGGGAGAAGGGGGATGGCTAGGGGGAGCAGTGGATAGAGCACCAGCCTTGGGGTCTGGAGGACCTGAGTTCAAGTCTGGCCTCAGACACTTCATAGTTGCCTAGCTGTGTGGCTTTGGGCAAAAACCAAAAAGAAGAAGAAGAAGAGGGAAAAGGTCACTTGTGGTCTCCAGGCAAGCTTGCTGATGTTTGGTGACTAGCAGGCTGACAAGCCTAGAGAGAACCTGAGAGACACACATCCTTCCTGATTGCCCCTTCCTTCCTTTCCCTGGAGAAATGAGAAGTCTATTCAGTTCCCTAGATGGGAAAGCCTCCCTTTGCTTAAAGATAGAAAAAATAACTAGGAAACCCCTAGTCAGGTTCCTGCTTGGGGAGTGGCCCAGCTCGGGGAGCTCATGGTGGGCAGGATGAGAAGATGCCCCAGGAAACAGAAGGGCCGGGGCGGGGGGGATAGCTGCCATTTCTCTATCTCTGGGACACATATTGGCATTTGTTCAGTCCTCACAACCACTCCAAGAGTCAGATGTTATTAGCCCCTTTTGGGGAAATTAAGGCCAGGTAGATTTGTCCCTCCCAAGGGCAGTGCTCTGTACACTGTGACTCCACCTGACTAGCTGTCACTTGAAGTCAGTCAAGAAGAGCTGCAGTGGGCATGAGGAGGGGACTGAGTCTGGGAAACGGGGAGGGGAGTGAAGGATGCCTTTGGGCCATCCAGGGAGAGTTTCAGGATTACCTGTGGGCTAATTAGAGGAATGTGGGAGTTAGTTGTCTCAGTGGAGGGTGGTGGGCTCTGCCTGGATTCTGGGCAAGCAGGGGGATGGCCCATGGCCACAGAGAGGACGCTGAGAAGAGGCTGCAGATAAGGAGGGGCCCAGGAGAGAGCTTGTCCGTCAGGAGGGGCTGAGCCGGCATGGAGAGCTGCTGGGGTGTGGGGGGAGACTGCTGGGAGCCCTGGAGAGAGCCAGTGCCGGGACGGAAGCTAGGCGTTGGCTCGAAAGGGGAACCAGAGGACAGGCGTCAGAGGAGTTCCAGAGTCAGGGAACGCTGCTGAGGGCCTTGCAGAGGAGGCAGACAGCAGGGAAGGAGACCAAGGAAGCCCCCCATGGTGCTGAGGCCTCAGCTTGAGCAGGTGGAGTAGCTCCCAGGGGTCACCCCCTCTGGGGCTCACTCTCCCTCCAGCCCACAGCGGGCAGCGTGGTTGCCTCAGTGCCCGGAGACAGACACGGTACCCAAAAGTGGTCCACTGTGTTGGAGGATGAGGCTCTTACCTCCCTCTTTTTGTAGACTTTGTTTCTCGGCACATCCTCACATACTATCATTTGCCACTCATTAAACACCCTCAGGTCTTCTTGAGGTGAGCCCAGATCACGCTCTATTTGTCAAGTTGATTTTTTCAACCCAAGACTTGACACGGATCTTCATGGAAATCTGTCCAATTAGATTTAGCCCCATGTCCTGGCCTCTCCAGAGGCCAGCTGTCCTTTTTTGTCTCTCAGCATCCTGAACCACTCCCCTAAAGGAGACGCCTCAAACCCCACTCTGCCACCAGTTCTAGAATCCCTGGCTTACTGCTGCCTAGCCTCAGCGCTCCGCCTCAACCCAGGCAGTGGTGCCAGAGACGTTTGGTCCCAGCACTCCTCCAGACCGGAGGATCTCCATTGTAGGCTGCCAGGCCGGCCCCTCGAAAATGAGCAGAGTGGGCTGGGTCTTCAGCAGAGGGGGTTGTGGAAGAGCAGAAGCCAGGAAGAGGCGGCAGTGGAGGGCCAAGGTGGGAGGCCCAGACCAGATTGGAGCCTTGGCCTTAGGGGAAGTCAAACAAGAATCCTCCTGTCTCTGACCCCTAAGGGTTTTTGTTTTGGGGAGAGGAAGGAGGATTGGGTTGGGGAGCAACTGGCAGCTCATTCTGGAAGGAAGGGATTAAGGTGACCCTCAAATCAGGGCCAGAAGCCTCAGAGACGTGGAGGCACTTCCTCCATCCTCCATTGCCCTGGGGCCTTTTTCACCAGCCCACTTAGCTATCTGGGAGCTTTTCTCTCCCAAAAATCTGAAAGGGTCAGGGAACCATGCTTTGCCAAGGAGGCTTCCTGCTGCAGCAGGACGCCGTGCCCTCTGGGCTGGCAGAGCATGGTCTTCTCCGTCAAGTAGCATCGATTCCCTACTTGTGCAGCAGTTGGGGCTTCTGGTCTGTGTCTGTCACTGTGCTGCAGCTGAATGAGAGGGTTTGGTGAAAGACGAGACGGTCACTTGATTTCTGGTGAAAAGCACCTGCATGATGTGGTCACGAGAGTCGGCTTCCCAGGGCTGCTAGGCCGGGTCATTGTCCACACCGACGGTAGACCCCCTTTGTTTTGCCCCCTTCTCTTCTTCAGCAGTCACTCAATGGCAAGCGTAAAAAGAACCTCTTTCCCCGAAAGTTCCCCTTCTACAAGAGCAAGGACCAGAGTGAGCAGGAAACGAGTGACATTGACCGTGAGTATGCAGGCACCGGCCAAGGGCCGCCATCTCTCACCTACGGGAGGCTGTTCCCATGGAGACAGTTCCAAGGGCTGCCCCAGGTGCGGCACGCAGGGCATCCCCCTCACGAGACTGCGGCCCATCCACCCCTGGTGGTACGGCCCGGGGGCCTCTGAGGCAGAGACCAGAGTTCCCTGGGACGCCTCTCGGTCAAGCGTGTGCACCTGTCATGGTCTTGGAACTGTCTCTTGTTGTAGCTCCCAGTTTGCCTATGACTGACGACTGTTTTCTTTGATTATCTTTTCATTGCTTGCTCTCTGGGGACTACTCTCTACAGGAGATCCCTGACGACATGGGATCAAAAGGCCTGAGTAAGTGACCGATCCTCCCCTCCGTAGACAGACCTGGCTTGGTCAGAGAAATCTCAAACTCGCGGTAGGGCCTTCTGGCCTAGAGAGCCTCCTCTAATCTGCTTGTAGAGTTCTCATGATAACCTGCCTGGGTTTCCAGCCACTGGAAAACCCACCTGTGACTTTTGTTGCTCTCTCCACTGATTGACCTACACAGCACACATTTTCCTCTTTGTAATTTTTGTGGACAATCGAATGCTTGGCTATAGTTGGTTTTTTTTTAATTACTATTTTTAAAATTAAAACCAAGCCTCTTAGTTAGAAGCTATACTAGAGTAAAACCCAAGGCAAGAATGAGCTGCCCCAGACGTAATGGGAGGCCTTGGAACAGAGGCTCCACGTCATGGATTGGAGATGTGCAGGAGGTTCCCTGCCCTGCCAAACCACTTCTGATTGTCCTTCTGATATTTGGTAAATGACCCTTAGGCTATCGCCAGTCTCCTTCCCCCTTCTCCTCTTTATGTCACAGAACTTCAAAGATGGGGGAGACTTCAGTGGTCATCAAGTTAAATTTTTTTTGGAACTTTCAAGTATAAATTGTAGGATTACTAAGAGGAAAAGAGTTTCAGAAAACTTGCAGTAGTAACAGTCTATTCATTTAGAAAGCAAAAGAGATACTAGTGAAGCCTAACCCTTCAAATTCCACCCCCTGTTAAAAGTCGGCTCACCTGAGGTGATGGAGAGAAGAGAGAAGGGCCGGCAGGGAAATGACCCTCGCTGGTCTCTCTGTTCAGGTCAGTGACCCTACTTGAGTGATATTGATGTTGGTCTCATGAAACAGAGTTAAAAAATTCATTTTCTATAAAACAAAACATTCAGATTGGTAACTTCTGCATTGCTGAAATGTAAGTGGTATCTGATTAGACCTTAACATGGTCTGGGGGATAATCTTGTTTCTAACTGGTCTCCAAGAATAAGCATTTCTTCTTGGGACCCTCTTCATTTGGAACTTAGATTGTTCTGTCAGCCCTTGAGTCAAAGGGACCTGCAAGGAGCAACTCGTGTTTCCTGAAAACAAAGTTGAAAAATAGGTGTCAAATTTCACAAATTTCATATTTGTGTTTTGCCTACTTTTGCCTTTTTCTTTTAAACTAAATAATTTGAAGTCAGCGTAAATAAATTTAATTTTTTTCATCTTCCAGGATGAAAACCTTGTAGGAAGTTTAAAAGCATAAGATTTCTATGGATATAAGAACCTAGTTTTTCATGTCCTCCTTTCTCCCATTTTATGTGGGATAAGAATGAGAGTATGATCTCAGATTAAATGAGAATGGAAGATGTCTCCATGAGCTCAGGCAGTCCATTGCCTGTCCTGAGAGATTTGAAGAGGGGGGGGGTTTCCAGAAGCAGCATGCAGAGCAGACAGGTGTCATGCTGAATTTCAAAATTCTCTTGTTTTTTTTCCCCTCTGGGCCACTAACTGTCAGTTCCTCTAGCCTCAGTTCTCTCCGTGGGCCAGCTGAGATTGACCTTCCTTCCATGGCTCTTGGAGGGTTTTTCTCATCCCTTTTTTAGACTTGGTA
Source organism: Macrotis lagotis (assembly GCF_037893015.1). NCBI lineage: Eukaryota > Metazoa > Chordata > Mammalia > Peramelemorphia > Peramelidae > Macrotis > Macrotis lagotis. Next base: position 2,044,442 of record NC_133663.1, on the reverse strand, counting down.
TTTGTAGTCTTTGGGGCAGCTGGGTGGCGCACTGGATAGAGCACCAGCCCTGGAGTCAAGAGTACCTGGGTTCAAATCCAGCCTCAGACATTTAATAATTACCTAGCTGTGTGGCCTTGGGCAAATCACTTAACACCATTGCCTAGCAAAAAAAAAAAAACTAAAAAAAAATTGTAGCCTTTGGGGGATTCTCACATTGCCAGCAATGTCAGTTTAATCTATTTTCAGTCAGGGAAATTACATTGTCACTTCAGGGGCCTTAAAGTTCACCTGCTGCTTGTTCAGGTGCCAAACATCCCATCCCAGGACAGTTAGATGGGAAGCATCAAGGTGTCTCTGCTCTTCTCCCCATGCCTGGTCCCCAGGACCAGAACTAAACATGATGGAGGGCTTAAGAGCTTAGGCCTAAAGCAGACATGCCCACTGTTGCAGACGGCGCCCCTTGCCTCGGCCAGTCAGAGATGTGTAGAGAATGCAGCCTTTCTCTGATCGGTGTTTCCTACCTGTTCTAGTTGGAACAGAGTGATGCTTTTCTGTTCTTTCTCCTCTTCCTCTTCTAGAACTCTGATTTTAGGAGATTCTGGGCAGTTGGGTGTAACTGATGCCTTTCTTGCGGCTCCTGGTCCAAATTCTCTAGTGTCCAGGCCCCATCCAGCAGATAGTGCGCTGCCTCCAAGGACCCTGGTTTCTTGAGCACACTTTGCCACGCTGGGAAAATCTCCCAGACAGCCATGCCTGTCCTTGTATGAATCTTCTCAGGATCCAGTGGATGTCTGTTCTCCCTAGAGCCCAAACCAAGCAGCCAGTTTCCTCAAAGGAACCTGTGGCCTCTTTCCCCCTTGCCCTCCAAGTGTCCATTAGCAGGAGCAGCAGCCCCAGGCCATCCAGTTTAGGGTGATTTGGGTGAGGACAAAATGATCTTTAAAGGTGGGGCCTGTTGTAGGGGAAACATGGATGCCGCCTGGCTGTCTAAAAAGGTTGGTGTGAGTTAGGTGTTCACCTTCTAAAATGGCCTCATGGGGGCAGCGAGGTGGCACAATGGATAGAACCTCTTCCCTGGAGTCAGGAGGACCTGAGTTCAAATGCGGCCTCAGACAATTAAGAATTACCTAGCTGTGTGACTTTGGACAAGTCACATAACCCCATTGCCTTACCAAAAAAAAAAAATGGCTTCATGGTCATCACCATCAGCCTCAGCACTAGGAGTTTGGAAGGCTAGTTTGACTTGCTAGATTTTTCCTCTTTTTAATTTTCTTGAAGTTTCAGAATTTGTGCCTTCAAAGGGCTCTTTGCCTCTAAACTCAGAACATGAGAGAGACCCTCTCACTGGAGAGTCAGAATAAAGAAAATCTGGAGTCTAAGGAGGCCATGCATTTGCATGGTGCAAAATCTTGGGTTGACTTTGTGTTCCCACAAACAGATGCCTCAGTTACACCTTGCCCATGGGGTCCTCTTTTCAGCCAGTTGTTCCCAGAGATGAAGTTCATCATCTAATTTATGTTTTCAAAGTGTCCCTAGTGAAGATCAATTTCTTACCTGACTTTTGTGACTAAGTTCTGTAAAGAAAATCAGGAATTATTTGATAAGCTCTTTGCTTTGTTTGTATTTTTATCTCAGTTTATTGTAATGCCAGCTTGGCTTTATTTTGATAATTTTTCTCAACTTTTTAAAACATTCATGACATTATGATTCCTTATTTTTCCATTGTGTTGCAATTTCAGAGCATGTAACTTCTAATGCCAGCGATAGTGAAAGTAGTTACCGTAAGTGTTGCTATTTATTTCTTTTTAATCCCTGATAATATAATTTGTTTTCATCTTCTTCCCTTAATATGGATTGCAGTTAGAGTGGTAGATGTTTCATTACCAGTGAACACTGTGGGAAAAAATTGAAGCAACTTTTTTTACAAACATCAGCAGCTAGTAAGGCCATTGGCCTGAATTGTTTGAAAAACATTAATCCCCATTTTTACTAAATGCATGTGTAATATATTACCATCTTTTTGGAGAAATATATTTTTCATTTGAAGAGAACTTCATTTCTTGTACTTTTCATTAAATTATAAGGTGTTTTCTAGCAGCAATACAAAAGTAACATCTCTTTTTAGGTTAAGTTACAATAATCCGGTCACGGGTTTTTATGTTGCCAGATATGGTTTCTGTCAACTCAGCAGTGTTGATGCCCATGAGCTTTGACTAAACAAATGAGACACTATGAGAAATTACAAAATTTCCTGATTCCTTTATTTTTCACTTACTAAATCTGGTCCACTTGGGGGACTTTTTTTCCTGTTTTTGTTGAAATATCCAAAAATGTTTAGTTGGGCTTGATACATTTTTGTGGTGGGGAGGAAGTGGGGCTTTTTGTTTCAAGTTGCTGCACTTTAAAAATTAAAATTGATTTTCTAATTTTTTTTTACTGCTAATCTGAAAGTAATCTTGATTACAGATGAGTATGGTTGTTCAAAAGGGCCACTCTGTTAATATGTGTTTTGCTCTTGTGTTTTGCCATGGTGACAGTATATACTTTTGACCCTTTGCTTTTACTAGACAATGTTCTCTTTGACCACTTTTTGACTAAGTAGTCAAAATGACTTCATCTATAAGGGAGCTCCTTACAATGGGGGGTTAGGGGTGGAAGGAGCTGTCCCAGACAAGGGGTCCTGAGAGTATGTACTGTCTCCCCACCCGCAACTGCATGAGCTCTGAAGACATGATGCCACCTAGGCCGCATGGTTTTGTCTTAGCTCCCTAAGTGTCTTCCATCCAATGGCAGAACCACAGCCTGTGTTGTGTCTCTTTCACCTACTGACAAATACACATGGAAACTAAAGAAAAGACGATAAGGAGTTTAGAGCAGCACGAGCCTGAGCTTTAGGCTCGAGGAAAGAAGCAGAGGGATTGATGGCTGTCTGTGGGCCAAGAGGGTCCCTCAGCAGCCATTTCTCCGATGTCATAAACACCCAGGAGAAAGTCTCCTTGGGCTGCCTCACCCTTGTTTGGTCTAAAAGCCCATGGTGATCTCCACTTGGTTCTGATCATTCATTAGGTGGAGATTTATATAATGACATTTTTGGTTTTTCCTTTATGAACTTTTGTCTGATTCAATTCTAATTCATACACTTTTAAGAATCTTTTTACATAAGATCCCTTCCTGCACATTAACACTCACAATTCAGAGGAGGAATGTGGCAGCTGAAGCACATTTCAGACACTTGCCTTTGACATTTAAAAAGCTTTTAACTTCAAAGCAAAATGTGTGAGCTCTTTCATTTAATTCCAAGCTGTCCTTCTAGAGTAGAAAATACTTGGATCCCATCTGCATCCCCTCCTAATGTAATGGAAATGTTTCTCAACAGAGGAGCTGTCAGGATCTTAGACCATTAGGTGGTTTGTTTTCCTAGTGACCTCCTTTAGGAATGATATACCCTTCCATCCTAAGAAAGTCAATCTGTTTGTTGCTAATTCCCCTGATTCTTCAACAGTTTATCATATTTGAAGCCAGAGAGATGATGTCTATAGAAATGGATGAACATGCATCTGTGTGCTGCAGCATGAGTCTGTCCAGTAGAGGTTTAAAAACTGTAGGGGCGGCTAGGTGGCACAGTGGATAGCGCACTGGCCCTGGAGTCAGGAGGACTTGAGTTGAAATTTGGCCTCAGACACTTAATTACCTAGTTGTGTGGCCTTGGGCAAGGCACTTAACCCCCATTGCCTTGCAAAAAAAAAAACCTTTAAATAAAAACAACCTATAATGATAATTATCTTTTCATCCACACATACAAATTTACCTCCACCTAGTTACAACAGTACAAAGTGAGGCAGAACAAATATGGCAGTCTACAGTGTGTTGCTATGTAAATGGACTATTTCCACATATATTAGTGGTTTCAAGTTCATCATTTTGATTGGATGGGTTACCAGTTCTTTTAGTGAATGTTGCCGATGCCAACTTGTTAGAGACATTTTCTTTGATATCTTCCTTTTTTTTAAATCTAGAAAAACACAAATTGTCTGTGTGCATCAACATGCCTGTGTCGGTAGGCAGATGTTCATCAAGGTGCTTTCTAGATTTTCTCATCCCTATTTTTAACTTTGTAACAGGTGGTCAAGAAGAATATGTCCTGTCGTATGAGCCAGTCAATCAGCAAGAAGGTCTGTGAAACCCACTGAGTAGAAATGTGCACGTTTGTCTCGAAACAAAGATGTAAAGTGCCCCTGGAGCTCTCCCTGCTTCCTTTGGGAGAAACCATTTCATTAAGATTCTATTCTGGGTCTCCCCATCAGAGACACCTTGGTTTCTTTGGGACAGCTCAGACAGGCCACTGTCAGCAAGTCGCCAGGCAGGTGGAGCAGCACCTCCACTCTGCCCTGGTCAGACCTCCTGGGAGCACAAGAGTCAAGGTCTAGGCTACCTGGGATGAACTGGAGGTGGGCCACCAGGCACTGGGAAAAGAGCCATTGAGAAAGGGCTGCCCCATGCAGGAAGGCAGACAGAGCAGGGGGCAGGGGGATCAAGAGAAGAGGAGACCAAAGTGACCTGAGGTGGCCGCAGCCTTCCAGAGGAACCTGGGGGTGTCAGGTGATCTTGGAAACAACTTATTGATCCTTGATCATTAGTGATAGTTCCTCCTTGCCAAGTGCTGTGCCAGGCACTGGGCAGAGGACAGAGTTCCTTGTCTTCTGGCCGGGGACATGGACAGTCATGATGATCATGGAGACCCTTCAGGTGCTGTAGTTTTCTGGGAAGCAGAGCTTCCAAGGAGGTCCCCAGGTCCTCCTTGTGATTGTAGGTGGGACAGATGAGGTTAATTCCTAAAATGCGAAACCTACCCTTCCAGGTCTAGCTGTTCACACAGGAAGGTCCTCAGTGAAAGGCCTCGGGGGCTTGGGCATCATTTTCAGCAACAAGGGTGCAAGGGCTGTGGCATCTGCCGTGATCTGAATGGCTTTAGGTCAAGCTCTTATTGTCTGAAACAAAAGAAGAAAGAGAACAGGCAGTGTTCAGAGCCGGGAGGTTTGCCAGTTCTTCATTCCTCATTAATGGAAAGGTCCAGGTTTGGGAAGAGGGAATATCAGAGGAGATGAGATGATAATGCCCTTGGCAGACCTCAGCTGGCTCCTGATCTGCTTGTTCTTCCCTCCACTAAGCCAGGGAACGGCCAGGCCTTGCCACTTCTGAGTCCACTCACTCAGGCCCTCAGCCCCTGGAGCTGAGGGGATGACCCAGCTGAGCCTGAGGCTCCCAATTGGTTCTTATTGCACCCAGCCCACCCACCAGCCTCCTCTGGGCCCCACCCTGGGTCAGGGACATGCCTCCTCCTGGTCTCTCTGGTCTCTTTGTTTCTAATTTATTAACTTTCTATTTATGCAGAATCAGTGTTGCTACCTTCTTATTATCTATTAGAATTTCAGCTTATGATGAGTGGAGATTTTTCTGGTTGAACTCGTATCCCTCATTCCAAGAAATAAATGTTTACAGTAAACTCCACAAGGAAATCCTTCCCTTTGCACCTAGCTTGGTGCTTTTCCACCTTATTTGAATTGTCCGAACTACCCCAGAAAACAGAGGACCAGACCAATGTATTGAAATGCACTGATGTCCATGTGACAGCTGCTCTAGGAGTCTGGCCCACATCATCACCCCCCTGGACAGCCTGACAAACCCAGCAGGCTCCATGTGTCCCCCAACTTGATTTTCCATCCTTGCTGTTCCCCTAGAATCCAACCAGCCACCCACTCCCTCTGGCAGCAGCCCATTATTCCAGCTGAGGACAAAACTAAAATCTTCCTGGCTCTGCCACAGGGACTTGTGTCTCCCCTCCCCCCCCCCCGGGAATGCTTAGAGATAACTCTTCTCCCTCGTGTGACTGGAACCCAGGACCCTTCATCCCCATGGCTCTCCTCAGACAAACTGCCTTTTATACATGATAGGAGCTTAATAAGACTTTACTGATTATTGATTGATTAGATTCCTGCCTCCTCTCCTCCTCCATCTTGTACTTGGGAAGTTCCATTTCATCTTCAATGATAGATACTTCCCAAATTCTCCAGCCTGCCCTCTTGAGATGCCCAGTCAGCACTTAATTAACGTGCCAGATGCAGAGAGGCAGACCCCAACCCTGCCTCCAAGGGTGTGATGGCATGCAGATGACTGTGGCCATGCAAGCTAGGGTCAGTGTGGGGGAGGCCGAGAGAGGTCTTGTGTCCTGGCTCCGACAGTCAGTGCTGGACCTGGCTTAGGACCATCATAGCAACAGGGACTGTGGCTCCTTTCTAGGTCTTAGTGAGTTTTAGTGGGACAGAAGTAGACCTGCCCTGTCTACTGAGACCTCTGGGCCTCCCTCTGCCTTTGCTGCCTGAGTAGTGACCAGGGTCATTTTTATCTGTACAGTTAGTTATACTCGACCTGTGATCGTCTTGGGACCTATGAAAGACAGGATCAATGATGATCTGATCTCGGAATTCCCGGATAAGTTTGGATCCTGTGTTCCACGTGAGTGTCTCTGTCGCACAGGGGTCTTGGGAAATGGGGTCCACGCCTTGCTTTGGTCATGCTTGTGGTTGACCTCCCTGATGTTTCACTTTACCCTTTAACCACCTGGGCTTCTTTCTTCTCTTTAAAGACACAACCAGACCAAAGCGAGACTATGAGGTGGATGGCAGAGATTATCACTTTGTGACTTCGAGGGAACAGATGGAAAAGGACATCCAAGATCACAAGTTTATTGAGGCCGGGCAGTACAACGGCCACCTCTATGGAACCAGCGTGCAGTCTGTGCGTGAGGTCGCTGAGAAGGTGAGTGGTCCTCCCTCACGGGGTGAGCTTGCCAGGCAGGCCATCTGCATCCGCCAGGGATGACCCGAGTGGCCTTCAGATCCCCGGGTGAGAGTTTCATCTGAATTCAGTATTATTGATCTCCATTTCCACCTCTGTAAAGAGGGTTTTTTTCTCAAAATCAGCCTTGTGACTGAAGGGAAAATGAAGTTTAACTGGGCAGACTGGAATGACCCTTTTCCCCCCTCTCTCTCCAAGAAGGAAACAGTCAGGTCACCTTCTGTACATAGCAGTGATAGGCCTGGGAGGGTCCAGACCCTCCAAGGGGTTGCTTCAGACACCTCAAGTCCCGAAGTTCCTGTGATTGGACCCTTGCCTCCCCACTTTGGCCAAGCCCAGGGAGGGTCATGCCTAGAGAGCTGTGCAGTCTCCCTTGCTCAGAGCTTTGAAATCCCTCTGACCACCGTGGGCTGCCTATCAGACCTCCCTCCACTTCCCAACTTCCACTCCTTGGGTGGGGAGTGTGGCACAAAGAAAAGCTCCAGAAGGCCATTTCGAGAATCTTGTCAAGCACTGAGATGAGAAGAGTGGAGTCTGTGCAGGGGGTTGGTTGGTGTTGACATCTCTGTTGGTCCTTGTGACTTTCTGGACCTGGGTCAGCATTCAGGGTCCTCACGGGGCCTCTTGCTGTCCCCAAGATGGGCCTGAGGACTGTCCCTTCAGTGTGATTAAAGTAACTGGCTGATGCTTTTCCTTGCTGTTTCTATTTTAGGGTAAACATTGTATTCTTGATGTCTCAGGAAATGCCATCAAGAGGCTGCAGATTGCTCAGCTCTACCCCATCTCTGTTTTTATTAAGCCCAAATCCGTGGAAAATATCATGTGAGTTTACAGTACAGTTCTCTGGGTCCCAACAAGGGGTTTCACAGATTGCCCTAGGACATAATATTTAAAGCTTCAAAATTAATATGAAGGTAAAGCAAAAACCTGAAATCTAAGACCAATTAGGGTGAGCCCTGCTCCCTATGGATGAGCCAGCCACCTTGCCTGTGGGGGGGGGGGGCTGTCAGCAAGGTATCTGACCCACTTTTATTGGGGGCAGGGCATTTATGCTTTGAGATAGTCTACTGCTGTCTGTCCACATTTCCCATCTTGTGAGAGCCAGATACTCCCTAGAGGCGCAAGGATGGCCAAGTCTATGAGGGGAAGGGAGGAAGCCACCAGGATGCTGGGGCATTTGGATCCTGGCTGTCTGTCATCCTCTTGAGGGGCTTCTGGGAGAATCCAGATCACTTTTCGAGGTCTTGTTGAGGCCACTCAACTTTTGAGTTCCCACTCAAAAGAGATGTTGATCCAGCAGCCCCTCACCACCATCAGAGGTCTCCATCCCCACCCACTTTTCACTTTGGGTTCTTTGGGATAGGCAATATCCTGCTGAGAAGGTGAAATACCATTCATTAGAACTGAACTCGACATTCATAGAGTTCCAAGTAGACACCTGTCCTGAGGGGCATCTGAAGACGTTTAAACAAAACGTGTCACTAGTCTCCAGGCTTACCACTGTTGTTCTCTAGTGAGACCAGCAACATCGCTACACTTTGTGAACCGTCCTCTCTCCTTTTCCTCTTTTGTACAGGGAGATGAATAAACGTCTGATTGAGGAGCAAGCCCGGAAGACATTTGAGAGAGCAATGAAGCTGGAGCAGGAGTTCACAGAGCATTTCACAGGTGGGCATTTTGTAGAGTTCTGCATCTTTGTTCACTCTACAGGAACATGGCTATGGGTCTCCCACTAGAGCCTGAGAAAGTCTAGTTCTCCCCAGCAGTGGAATGGTGTTAGATGAGAGGGTGGGAGGAGTTTTGGTCAAATCCAGGGTTCCATCCTCCCCTCTGCCTGTGTTTCTTCTTCTGGTCCAGCCATCCTTTGCTCTGGGAGGAGCCTCTGGGTCTTAGCCCTTGAGAGCCTCTTGGGGGCTGTGCATCTGCTGGGGCTTCCTCTATGTTGCTTGGCCATTGGAAGGTGGAAGTCAGGGCGCTTTATTGGCATAGACTAGGGTGGGTCATGAACAATGTGACCTCTTTCTTCCATGACTCTTTGTGGATTCTTGGGTATCCTCTTCTTTGTTGTCATCACTCTAGACCTTTGTTCCTGATTTTCTTTGGTTTCCTTCCATCCTTGGATGGCCCCAGAGTCACTTGTGACCCCACTCCAAGGGTTCCATGTGAACCTTCAGGTTTGTTGGAATGGGGGAGCTATCTCCATGAGCTTATAAGTTTCTAGTCTTGACTTGGCTTTTGTTTCTGCCTTAGCAAGGTCATTGACCTTTGAGATCCAGTTTTCAAGTGGTGTTAGTTGGGGAGCTGACCAGGAGGTTAAAAAAATGGCTTTCATGTGGAAGAGTTGGCTTTCCCTGAGCTGATGGTTTGGGCAAGGAGGGGACTCCAGGCCTGCCCTCCATTCCCCCCCCCCCCACAGCTGACCACTCCAGAACCTCGTCCCTCTTCCATAGAGACCTTGGTCTGCCAGTTAATTCTCCCGTGAGCTCCTCAAGGGGCAGGGCCAGGTTAGTTGGGAAAGGCCTACTTTTCCCCTGTGAACAACCTTGACTGGGCCCAGCCACAGGCCTTTCTTTGTCCCTCCATCACACAGTGTCCAGTGGGTACTTGCAGTTTAGTACTTGTTTTTTTTTTTTAATTTATTTTTTATTCTCATTTTGTACAAATGGTTTTTTTTACATTAATAAAATATACTTGTTTACAAGTAAACAAAATACCCCTCCCCCCATGAATATAGATAGACTTGCTTGGGCGAAAAAGTAAAGGGGAGAGAAAAAAAATTAAAATTAAAAAAATAATAGTAATAATTGTAGGTATGGCCAGGTGGCGCAATGGATGAAGCACCAGCCCTGGAGCCACGAGCACCCAAGTCCATATCCAGCCTCGTAAACCCAACAATCACCCAGCCATGTGACATGCAAGCCACCCGATCCCCACTGCCCTGCAAAAACCAAAAAGAAGAAGAAGAGAAAAAAAAAAGACCCAAAATAAAATAAAATAGTAATAATAGTAGGGGTGGCTGGGTGGCAGACAGAGCATTGGCCCTTGAGCCAGGAGCACCTGGGTCCAAATCTGGCTCCAGACACCCTGCTATGTGGCCCCAGGCAGGCCACCCAACCCCTCTTGCCCTGCACCCTCCCCCAAATAATAATAACAAAAAATGTGCTTGAGTTTTTGTTCCAACACCAGCAACTCTGTCATGGGTGGATCACATTCTTTATGATAAGTCCATCACAGAAGTTACTTCCATATTTTTCCACCGTTACCATTGCTGATCGCAACTCCCTCCTTTGTTATTTCTCCGCTACCATGTACTATATTTTCTCTCTCCTTTCACTCTGACTTTGCTGTAGGGTCACTGAGTGGCACAGCAGACAGATCCCTGGTCCTGGGACCCCTGAGCCCCCATACCACCCCTTAGGCCCAGAATCTACCTGGCCCTATGGTCCTGGGCAGGCCATCCAATCCCAGCCCCTTGCAAGAAGTAAGAAAGAAAATGTGTTATATCTGGCCACTCTCCCCCCATGGTCCATCTTCTCCTCCTTTATTCACATCCCCACCCCTTCCCCCTGCTCCCCGCTCCTTCTTACTCCAGATGTCTATACCCCATTGAATATATTTGCTGTTTCCTCTCCTAGCCATCTCTGATGAAAGCAAAGGTTCCCTCATTCCCCCTTGCCTCCCCCCTTCCATATCATTGCAATAGCTCATTGTAATAAAAAAAAATCTTATTATGTGAAATATCTTGGACTATTCCCCCTCTCCTTTTTCTTTCTCCCATTCCATTTCCCTTTTTTTCCCCTATTGACTCCATTTTTACACCATATTTTGTCTTTGAATTCAGCTTTCTCCTGTGCTTCAACTATAAAAGCTCCCTCTACCTGCTCTATTAACTGAGACGGTTCATATGAGTATTATCAGTGTCATTTTTCTATGCAGGAATACATGCAGTTCATCCTCATTAAGTCCCTTATATTTCCCCCTCTCCTCCAATCTCCATGCTTCACCTGAGGCCTGTATCTGAAGATCAAACCTTCTGTTCAGCTCTGGCCATTCCAAAAGGAACCTTTGAAATTCCCCTGGTTCATTGAAAGTCCATCTTTTTCTCTGGAAGAAGACATTCAGCCTTGCTGGGTAGTTCATTCTTGGCTGCATTCTAAGCTCTTTTGCCTTCTGGTATATTGTATTCCAAGCCCTACGAGCTTCCAATGTAGTTGCTGCTAAGTCCTGTGTGATCCTGACTGCAGCTCCACGATATTTGAACTGTGTCCTTCTGGCTGCTTGTAATATTTTCTCTTTGACTTGGGAGTTCTGGAACTTGGCTATAATATTCCTGGGGGTTGGTTTTTTGTGATCTCTTTCTCTGGGGGATTGGTGGATTCTCTCCATTTCTATTTTTCCCTCTGCTTCTAGAATATCAGGGCAATTTTCGTGTAGTAATTCTTTGAAAATGATGTCAAGGCTCTTTTCCTGATCATGACTTTCAGGTATTCTAATAATTTTCAAATTATCTTTCCTAAGTCTGTTTTCCATATCAGTTGTTTTTTCAATAAGATATTTCACATTTTCTTCTAACTTTTCATTTTTTTGGTTTTGAAGGATTGATTCCTGATTTCTGGTAAATTCATCAATCTCCCTGAATTCTATTCTTTGTCTGAAGGATTTGTTCTCCTCAGAGAGTTTTCTTATCTCTTTTTCCATCTGGCCAATTTTACTTTTTAAAGCATTCTTCTCAATAACTTTTTGAACTGTTTTATCCATTTGGCCTAAGCTGGTTTTTAGCATGCTATTTTCTTCAGCATTTTTTTGGATTTCCTTGACTAGGCTGCTGACTTCATTTTCATGTTTTTCCTGCATCTCTCTCCTTTCTTTTCCCAGTTTTTCTTCCAACTCCCTCATTTGATTTTCAAAGTCTTTTTTGAGCTCTATCATAGCCTGAGCCCAATTTCTGTTTTTCTTGGAGTCTTTAGATGCAGGAGCTTGTGCTTCCTCATCTTCAGACTGAGTATTTTGATCCTTCTTGGGCTCATTTGCAAAATATTTCTCAATAGTCTTTCTCTTATTTCTCTGCTTGCTCATTTTCCCAGCCTGAGCCTGGTTTTGGGGTGCTTCCTGAGCTTTTGGGACACTCCCACAAGGGTCTCAGTGTATGAGGCTCTGTCCTCCCTCCTGGTCTGTGAATGACCATAAGCACCCCCCTCTGCCACGGGGCCGAGGTGGGGGGGCCCTGTTGTTCTATGGGGGAGCCTAGACTGTGATCAGGATCTGAATGTGGTCAGAACCCCAGAGTCCTGTTCCAGGGGCAGAGGACAGAGCTCGGCAGTCTCTCTCTTCACTGCCCTCCCTTAGCTCAATGGGCTCATGCCCTGGGGGCTCCTGCTTACCAGCTCTGCCTGCTTCTGTTTCCAGATCTGGGCTGCTCCCTGTGTGCCCTGAGGGCTGGGCTCCACATGCTCGCTCTGGCAGAGGTTCCTCCGCTGTTCCCCCACTTTGTGCCGGTGCTCCCCGGGGTGCAGCTCAGGAGACTCCCCCGCTGCTGTGAGCCGCAGCTCCCAACGCCCTGGGGCTGCCTCCAGGAGGCTGAAGTTCTTTGGCCCTGGCAGGCCACCCCTCTGGTGGGCCGCCCCTCCGACCCCGGGGAACAGAGCCTTTCTGCTCTTTTCCAGGTTACCTTGAGTAGGAGAACTGCCTCACTAGGTCCCTCTGTGGGTTCTGTCTCTCAAAAGTTTAGTGAGAGTCCTTAGTTTATGAGTTTTTAATCAGAGAGCTCCTAAGATTTGATCCCTTCATGTCACCATCTTGGTTCCACCCCCAGCATTCCTGCAGTTTAGTATTTGATGGCAACCGAACCAGACCAGCCAGCCTCTGAGCTTCTTAACGTAGAAATGTGGCCCCATAGTCCATTTTTCATCTGAAATTTCCTTTTGTTTCCCCACCTTTATGAGACAACAGAAAGCTTTACTTTTCTTTCCTATGCTGGTAATTTTGTTTTCTATCAATTCTTTCTCTGTAAATTGTGGGGAAAATTCAGAATACAATTCTATCCCCTTTGGTTTGTTCACAAATTAAATTCAAGTTTTAAAGCAGAGTCTCCCCCTCAGTCACATGCGCCCCTTGACCACTGTCTGCGGCCGGTCTGTTCAGATAGCTCTCCCCCATTGGCTGGGAGGACCTGAGGGCCCCGAGGTCTCCATGCAGGGGTCCGCAGGCTGCTCCCACCCCCACTCCCCCTATTCATGCCTTTTCCTCTTGCTTGCAGCCATCGTGCAGGGAGACACACTGGAAGACATTTACAACCAGGTGAAGCAGATCATAGAAGAGCAGGCGGGTCCTTCTATCTGGGTTCCAGCAAAGGAGAAGCTATGAGGATGAGCTTCTGCCCAGGACCCCTCCCCTGCTCCCCTCTTCCCCTTCTCTGCGCCTCCTTGGCCTTCCTGGGGCGTTCTTTTCAGTGCCACCCATCCTGCCCTGTGGGTCCTCCTCTTCTGGCCCTCTCTGTTCGCTCCTTTGTATTCGCGTGTATTACTGTTGGTCTGCTGCCATTTTTCAGAACTGAAGATGGAATGGCCTGACCAGCTATTAAGGGTTTCGGGGGGATGGGGAAATTGTGGTCAATTCCTTAATGTTTAAGGGAAAGTAACTTTCAGAGATTTTCAGAAAAGCTTTATATACAGTCTTTTAAAATTTCATAACAAATGAAAGGAAAATGGTCTTAACCGATGATTTAGTAAATTGTGAGCAACTTTGCACGCCTACTTTAATAGCATGGTTTGGGCAATGCCGTTTTCAAGGGTTTTTTTCTTCCAAATTTGACTACTTATCAGAGCAAAGGGATTTTGTTTGTTTTCCAGGCAGTTAAGGAAAATCTCTGCTTTTCTTTGTTCACTTTTTAATTTCAAAATTAATGTCAGCATTAACTTGCGGAATTTCACAAGGGACATTCATTTTCTCAAGGGTTACTTTTTAAAAGTCTTTTTTTTTCCTTTGTTTTTTCCTGACACAATTGCTAGGGATAACAATGTTCCATGTTTTTAATCTTGCTCGTACAGCACTATTTACAGTGTCTTACAACTGTTGTTTATAGCTAAGGATCATCCCATTTTCTGAATCGAGACTATGTTTAGGTGCTAGGAAAGCTTGCCCTTTACGCAGAGGGTTGGACAAGTTCGATGTGGACAAAGCCGAACTGACTGGACCATAGTGTCGCAGCCATCCTTTAGGCTGTGGCCCAGGAGCCCGGTTCAGAAAATGACAAATGTATTCTTTGGAGTCAGATTTTAACGAGTATTTTACCCATGATAACTGCCTATTTTGTTATAATAAAAATATATATATATATATATATATATATATTAAACTTTCTTTAACTAAAACTCTGTAACTATGGTAACTATTTTCTTTACATAGTTGCGCACACACACACACACACACACACATATATATATATTTAAAAATATCTATTTTTCTTTTACCACCTATTCCTAACTTTTTGTTTGGTTTTGAAAAATAAATATTAATTAGAATTGATCTTCCTTAATCATGTGAAATGCAAACAGAGGTATGTATGGTTGTTGGGGAAAAATCTTTAGAAGGAAATGAGTTGCAAGAAAATGATATGAGCATGTTCTCCTCTTTCCTCCCCAAAGTTCCAGTTTGTTTTCTGCTTGCCCCAGTCCTCCCTTTTCTCAGGGAGGAATCACAAGAGAACTCATGCATGGTGTGCTGAGCTCGGACCACAGCTAACTTGGACAGAGCCCCCTCCCATGGCCGAGCGCAGCACCAGTGACTTGACTCCCTTGGACGGCTTCAGGAGCACATCCCTCTGGTCCTTCCTATTTATACTGTCTGCTAGCTGCCCGCTGCTTCTTTGGAGTCAATTGTTTAGTAAATAGATGTTTTCCAGCAACTTCCTCTTTGTTTTTTCTCAGATGAGAATTGAGTTATAAAGAATGATCCCCATCCATTCCATTTGTCAGAAAGGGGAGAACAGCTAATAAATTTGATTGTACAACCTACTCATTGTATGTGTCTTGAATTCTGCACCATCCTCCCCTTGGGTCCATCCAAGGACAGAGCTGCCATGTTTTTGAGTTCAGGCTCCCGGACAGACCATGGACGCCTCCTCCATGCTCTGGAGAAAAGAGATGTTCACCCAAGAGAGAGGGCACAGCACTGCAGGGGTATCCGTCCCCAGCTATTTCTTCACTCAGTCCGGTGAATGATCTGACAAGGAACCATCCTGGGACAGACAGAATTGTTCATTGCCAAAACCCATTGTTTGACCAGTGGGGCATGGTGTCCACTGGTGCAGATAGCAGCCCCCATTCTGGACTTCAGTCCATTTTCATTCCTTTTCCCCTTTAGGTGAGGAACCTCAAATCCTCAGAACTTCCCTAAAATGGGACCAAGGAAGGGCCTAAAACGCAAGAGAGGGAGCACAGGAAGAATGGATTCTTCAAGTGAAGATGCAACTCCAAGTGGACTCTAGGGCAGCCCTGCCCTTGGCATCTGTCTGTCCATCGGGAGGGAGCCTCCACCCCCAGGAAGTGCTGAAGTCATGTGCTTATGCCTGAGGGCCTCGAGGCAGAAACTAAGGCTGGAATCTTGCCTTTGAACCTTGAAGAGTGTTGGGAGGAGCGGCCTATATGGGGATGGTGGCCCCAGGTCCTTTCCCTCTAGCAGACCCCCAAGCTGAATGGCTGGCCACCCAGCCTCTTGTGTGTGACCATCTAGTCGTATGACTGTTGAGGTCATAGAACCCCTCTCTAGCACTTTAAAAGTTCAAAGGCTTTCAAATGGTTTTCCCTTCATTCTCAGGCCCCCATTTTACAGGAAAAGATAGAGATTCTGGGATTCACTACTAGTAAAGGTCTGAAGCAGAATTTGCACCCACTCCCAAGTCACCACTATATACCAGTCCATACTGCCTCTCAGAAAGGAATGCAGAAGTTATTAAGGATTTTTTGTTCTGTTTTTTGGGACGGAAGGTGGCAAATTCCTTAACATTGGAAGGAAAATATTTTTAAGATGTTTGTTACCTTCTAAGATTTCCTAACAAGATAAAAATTATTTATTGAGTATTACCCTCAAATGATGCATTCAAGATTGGTGAGACTGCAAAAAATAGTTCCTGTGATCAGCTGCTACCAACTTTGAAGATCACTTCATCTGCCTTTGGCTCAATGGTGTCATTGCTCAGACTAGTTCCTATTCATTTGGAAAGGGGACAGGCTGTACAAAGTAGGTATGGTGGCTTGACTTGTCAATGAGCAAATGCCCAGCTATCGGGGAGACCAAAGGCCACACTGATGACGGGGTGGGAGGTTGAGTGAAAGCACAGCAATAAAACATCAACCTGGAATCTCCCGTGGGGGTGGGGGTGGAGGGGTCAGAATTAAGAGACTCGACGGGACTGCTTGGGCTTGGGGGTTAGCTCTTGTTGGTTAGTTTGGGGATTGGAATTGATCTTACTCCTTGTAGTCAAGCTGTCGGGGTAACACCACGGTTTGGCCAATCTGTTTACAAGGATGAGTTGAGTTGGGTTCTTGTTTTCTCCAACGTGGTAGGATCAAGGATGAGGCAAGCTTGGTGTCAGAGGGAGGGAGGGCTTCTCAAGCTCTACCCTTGAACTTCAGCAACAGGTGGGAAGGAGGAAATGGACAGCCAGGCACTGCGAAGTGCCTACGAACATTTCAAGGATAAGTGTTGTGATTCCTGTTTTCTACTTGAGGAAAGTGAGGCAAGTCAGATGATCTGCCCAGCTCTTGTCTGAGATTAGATTTGAACCTAGGTCTTCCAACTAAGTCCAAGGCTTTCCAAAGTGCACCCCGCCCCCGCCCTTGTGTAGCTTTGGCAATGGAACCAGCAGCCCCTGGGAACCATGAAGAGTTATCCTTAGAACCATATTGGCTGTGTTTTGCATCACTTATCCGCTAATACAGCAGACACAACCAGAGCCTGCAAATAGCCAATTCCCAAGCCTGGTGGGATTTGCATGAACTGAAGCTGAGTGAGATGAGCCAGACCAAAAGAACACTGTACACCCTCTAGCAAGATGGGGGTGATGGTCCACCTTGATGGACTTGCTCGTTCTGTCACTGCAACAATCAGACACAATTTGGGGCTGTCTGCAATGGAGAATCCCATCTGTATCCAGATAAAAAGCCATGGAGTTTGAACAAAGACCAAAGATTATTACCTTTAATTTAAAAAAAAAATTATATTTACTCTTAATTTTGCTGTCCCTTAGACTTTATGTTTCTTCCTTAAGGATCTCATTTCCCTCTCATCACATTTAACTGAGATCAATGTAGACCATAGAAAGAATGGAAAGACTGTTAACAGACTGCCTTCTGGAGGGGGTGGGGGGATTGTAAAATTCAAAATAAATTAATTTTTTTAAAAAAGTTCTCAAAGAGGGGCAGCTAGGTGGCGCAGTGGATAAGAGTTCAAATCCAGCCTTAGACATTTGACAAATACCTAGCTATGTGACCTTGGGCAAGTCACTTAACCCCATTGCCTTGCCAAAAAAAATTCCAGACAGATGACAAGCTAAGGAAGACAAAAGGAATTTTTAAAAGTAAAACTGCACAGGCTGAAGACGGGACCCACCCTGTGCTGGGTGCAGGTGGTCTGATGAGAATTCATGACTCCAAGACCCTGTTCGCCCACCTCTTGTTTTGCTGATCTTGACTCTGTGAGGGCTGTTTGCCCTGGAAATGGGAGGGGCACCCTGGGCAGATCCTGAACCCAGGCCCCCAGCCCCCTCTGCCACAGCAGACTCTTGCACCATTATTCAACAACCTCTGAGGCCTTGGAGCTTGGGAAGGGAGATTTGAGTTGGGACTCAAAGGTGGGGGGTGGGAGCCTGGTCCAGGATGGATATGAGGTGAAGTCAGGGTGGCTAGATCGAAGAGTGAATGGGGGAAGTGAGGGAGGGGGCAGGTGGTGAAGGACTTTGAATGCCAAACGGCATTTTGTATTTGACCGTGGAGGCGAGAGGGACAGTGGCTAAATGAAGCATGAACTGAATGGGGAGAAAAGTGGGGCAGCAATGGCCAAGGTCCAGGTGTGAGGTGATGATGGCCTGCACCAGGATGGGGGCAGGGCGGAGGAGAGAAGACCTTGGCACCCTATTGAATTGGGGGTGGAGGGGAGAGATGGGAATCCAGGGTAACTCCTAAATTTCTGAATCTGAGAAACTAAGATGTTTCCCTCCAAGAGGGAAGGTAGGAGGGAGTCAGGATCACCTAGAGATGGAGTAGAGAAGAGGGCCTGGGACACTGGGCCTCTGCACCTCACTGTGCCGACTCTCCCAGCGGGGCTTTGTGAAGAGCAAGTACCAAGCGGGTGGAGATGGTTTGCACCTGGCACTGCCATTTTGCTAAGGGCTCTTGCGCTACTTGTATCCTCTGACCAACCCAACTGAGCCAACAAGCAAGGTGCAGACATGCTCATGAGCCGGTTTAACAGGGTCCAGCCCCTTGAACTGAGAGTAGGCCTCCAGAGTGAGCCCCAAACCCAGCCACGGGGGCACACCACTTCTTCAATGGCATTCACCAAGCCTGTGCCTCTTTACCAACTCAACTGTTCTCACTGTTGCGGGCTGGTGGACCCTTCGGAGCTGGAAGAGTGCAGAGCAGTTGTTAGCAGCCAGTGGGGCATGCGGGTGAGGATGATGGAGAGAAGAGTTTCCCTCACCAGCACCCAGGCTGTGACTCTATGGAGGGTCATAGTTTTGAATGGGGTATGGATGACCAGAGTAAGGGGCTGTATGAAGACCAAGATGGAAGGCATCCGGCTCTAGGACCTTGGGAAGAGCTGTCTGTTACTAGGAAGCATCTTCCCTGGACAACGCCGGGTCAGCATAGCTGTCCTTGACTGTTGCCTAAATTGTCCAGTTCAATCTGATTGAACTCAGACATACTGTTCCCTGAATCAGTATTTTGGTCTCTTTCCTTGGGCTATTAGTTAACTGTCCCTGGAACGGACCTTATTTTGTAGAGGTTTTTCTTCCAGGAGATCCAGTTTCCAGGTCCTAAATCACTTTATTGCTGCTTAACCCTACAAATGGAAATAATGAATACGATGGCTAATATGGAAGGATGTTAAACATGACCGTATGGCTTGTTCACTGTCATGGACATGGGGGAGGGAAGGAGGAAAGTAGAAAAATGGGGAACTCCAAAAGCTTACAAAATGATAAATGTGGAAGATGATCTTGGAAAATTGGAAAAATAAAATAACATCTTCAATTTGAAAACAAAAAGATTTATTATGATTTAGGAGGGCATTACAAAACCTTATCTCACTGCTCTTCCGGCCATTAGTTTACGTAGTTCAAAACCAGTCCAAACACTGGAGTTAACCAGATAAAACATGAGAACCGTAGAAAGAACATCAAATTGAGCTTCCTGCACCTCACCTGAAAGTCTGAAGACTTCCAGGCATGTGCCATTTGTCCTTCCTCTCTTGCCTGAACCCTGCATGTGCTCTAGATAATGCTGACTTATAGGCTGAAGGAGGAATCTTAAAAACGGATCCCTTAAAAAAAATCAAGGAGAGACTTCAAATTGGGTGGGTTGGGGGGAGGACAGAATTTGAAATTTTCTTTACAATTATTAAATGAATTAGTCTAAGAACTTAGAAACAATCACTAAAACGAAACCTGGATATTTTAGGCTGTGAGTGTAAGCATATACACATACATATATATACAATATATATATATATCTGTTCATAAGCATATATACATACAATATATATATATATAT
This sequence comes from Macrotis lagotis, assembly GCF_037893015.1. NCBI lineage: Eukaryota > Metazoa > Chordata > Mammalia > Peramelemorphia > Peramelidae > Macrotis > Macrotis lagotis. Next base: position 2,024,835 of record NC_133663.1, on the reverse strand, counting down.
GTTCATATATCTATTCATCTCTGTAGGTTTAGATGGGACCTGATGGAAGTTCAATACTTGACCTTATTCTGTCTTCTCATTTACCTCCAAAATCAAACCATTTTTATAAACATATTATCCAGGACCATTATGTTTATTTGACCCTTTGTCACATCACAATATAAATATATAATCCACATATAATCTCCTTATATCACCCAGAAGGATGTAATAATACATCATGACCCTAATTTTGTAACTCAGTCCAATGAGCAAGGGCATGGCAAGCCAAAGAGCTGATTTTCCTGGTTGCTTCAGTTAGGAAGTTGAAACAAAGAGCGGCCACCAATTCCGAGCAGTAAAAACAACCTCAGGCCCTTCAACTTGCCTTCTATGATAGTAGCTCAGAGATGTTTGAGTATTGTTGCAACACGTTTCATTATAAAAAACCTTTACGATTCCCCCCCACGTGGTTATAGAAATTTGATATGAAAGGAAGGAAAGAGACTTCTTTCAGCCCCGAGTCCCCAAAGACTGATTTATCAGCTAAAAAGGCAGAGCATTTCCTTAGCTCTTCTCTAAGCCATAGAAACCTTGTGGAACAGCCCATCATACAACAAAAGTTCCACCTTATTTACAAGATGTCAGAGTCAAGTTCAGATTTAACCAGGTAGAAGACATTCCTGTTCAGAAAGGAACTAGCACAATGGGGAAACTGAGTCAAGAGCATTCAACCATTACAGGGCAGTCTTCTCAATCTTCCCATTTGTTATAGCCACCGCGCATTCCTCCCAGCTCACCACTCTCCCTTTGAGTAACTAAGGGCATCTCCCCTAAATGATGAATTTACTGAATTAACCATAACTTAAAGCAGCAATTCAAACGACAACTCCAAGAGCTCTTATCTCACAGCAAATTTCGCTAATCATAATGTAGGAGCAAGGTACAGGGTTTTTTTTTTGCAGTATCAATTAGTTGACAATAAATAGCAACAAGTAAACGTATTTACCGCCAGTGTTTCTCAAGTGCGCCCAAGGCCTTCCCAAAAGTGTCCACCCAATGTCGTTCTTTTCTAGTTTAAACACATCCGAGCGCAAGAAACAATCATTTAAAATGAAGAAAATAATAACCTTCTGGACTTTGACACATGCAATGAAGAGTTCACTCAGAGCACAAAAAGAGGCTGGCCGCTGAGAGCCTCGAAACTAGCGGATAGCCGTATCTTAGGTATTGCATAGGAAGGCCAAAGCAAAAACACCCAAAACTTTAAAACTGGAGTATGGTGGGATTAAGTTGACCCAAAGATGCAATTCCAATGCACATAATTCAGGGGCACTTTCATAATTTTCATAATCTGTAGTCAGATTACTTATTTATTTATTTAATTATTCAATTATTTATTTTATAGGTTTTTGCAAGGCAATGGGGTTAAGTGACTTGCCCAAGGCCACACAGCTAGGTCATCATGAAGTGTCTGAGGCCAGATTTGAACTCAGGGACTCCTTCCTGACTCTAGGGCTGGTGCTCTATCCACTGTGCCACCTAGCCACCCCAACCACCACTCTTTTTATTCTCTGGTTGGACACTTGGGTCACCTTGCTTTCTCGGTCCCTCTGTTTCCCAATCTATCTACAGAACTAGTCATTTTCTCTCCTTTGCCAAATGGCAGTTTTCTTGCTTAGTACTAATTCATTGCAAAGCTTTCATCTTTTCAGTCCACTTCAGTTTCTTTCTGTTGACTTTGATTTTAATTGACCTAAACAATTCTGTTAAATCATTTGCAGAAGAAAATTCTCCCAAATTAAATTTTGCTTATTCCCAATTTGCTTCCTGATTTAAACAATCCTTTTTTTTCTTTTCCAAGAAAAGATTTAATAGTGGGGGTAGCTAGGTCACAAAGTGGAAGTGGATGGAGCACTGGGCTTGAAATCAGGAGGACCTGAGTTCCCATCCAACCTCAAACCCTTGGCTCTTACTAGCTGTGTGATCCTGAGCAAGTCACTTAACCTCAATTGCCTCGCCAAAAATAAGTAAATACATTTTTTTAAAAAGTTAATGAGTGGTTCTTAAGGATCAGGTAAGATTTAAAAGCTTTAGACCTCAAAACATTTTCTTCTGCCATGTTTGGACTTCCCTGATAAAACTTCCAAATGAGCTTCACTTCTTTTTTCTTTAGTTGGCAAAACTGTCTTCTCCTTTTACAAGAAACCAATAAATCTGCCCCTCTCCCAGGAAGAGAGCCAGCACTGATAGTTTTACATGCCTTCTGGGGGGCTGCAACCCCTCAAAACTCACCAGAATATTTCGACCTTTATAAAAACACACCAACCATGTTTCATTACAGTTTGGAAATGCACAGCAAACATTTCAGTTCATAAATCTGTAGTTTACAAATACTCTAACTCTCTCAACCCAAGAAAGGGTCCTGTTTCCTCTTCTCTCTTTGGAAAACTATGGAATTCTCTGCAGTTTCTCTCTCCCACTTCCCACCCCCTCCCCATCTGTAGTCCAGTTAAGAATCGGAAATTCCTATAAACCCTTATAAACAGGTCAATTTGTCAAGACTAAGACTGCATCTAACCATGGCCAGCCTTGGTTTTCACTAGTATAGCCATTAGATAGGGTAGTCAGGACCTGAGTTGATCCTTACTGGCTGTGTGACCTTAGACAAGTCACTCAACCCTGATTGCCTCGCATGCAGGACTGTCTGCAGTCGTCCTGATTCCCATCTGGCCCCTGGACCCAGTTGGCTCTGGAGGAGAAAGTGAGGCTGGGGACCTAGCACAGCCCCCCTCACTCCAATCCAATTCACCTGCTTGTGGTGGCATCACCTCCCTGAGGTCAGGCTCTTCTTTGAGAATGAAGGACATTCCACACAGGCCAGAGAGCTAGGAAGAAGCGCTTGCTGCAAAGGCCTCTAGTGTAGCCAGGTTTTCCCTGGTTTGGGGGAGATTTGTAGTTTCCCATGATGGGTTTAAGCCTTTCCACTTGAGGTCTTGATCTCCCTCCTTGGGACCTTGCTGAGGAAGCCCATCTGGGGCTTGAAGAAGGGATCTAAGACAAGGACCAGACCCAAAGCCCAAAGCCTGCCTTCCGATTCCAAAGCCCTCTTTCCGAGTCTGTCACCGCCGTTACCTGCCGCCGCATAAGCCCACATATTCTTCTTTTATGATAATGAAACCACAAGCTGATGTCACTGACTTGGCCCAAATCTCCTGGCTCAGCCCCAACTCTGGGAAATGGAGAAGAGCTCAAAGCTAATCAAGGACAAGGACTCCGAAGGATTCACTCCTCATTCTCCCCCTCCCCCCTTCCACCCCCCCCCAAAAAACAACCCGGGGGGATGGTAGCAAAGTGGGTGCACCACCCAGGGAACCTCCCTTCTGACATCAGAAAACCAAGGGGATTAAATTTGCCATTGACCTCAGGAGGCCACTGCCCACCAGTCACCATAGGACCATGAGGGCAGGGTCAGTGAAGTAAGCAATAGTCTGGAGATCAACAAAATTCTTTTCTTTGGCTGCTAGGTGGGTAGACCCGCGGGACCTGTTCCCAGCGAGAAGTGAAGAGATCCCTCTCTGTGCTGTGCATAGCATTGGCAAGGCTGTTTAAACCCGTCATAGTAAAAGTCAACTTTGACCACACCCAGACTTACCCGGTGATCTCAAGGACATTTCCAACCCCATCAAGGAAACAGGATGGGGACGTTTTTCACCTTATGGAATGCAAACTAACAAGTTATTTCCACAATGGCAATTTGCAGTTTTGTATTTTTTTCCTCAGATAGACAAAATAACTTCATAAGTATTGAACGGAAGTCCAGAGCTGTCAACGTGTGACATGGCCCCTGCATTAACAGTCGCCCAGACTGGAGAGGTGCTCATCCCACTGGACCCTGAATTTTAACAGCAGGAGGGTAAAGTCGGGGCCAGGCCCAGCTTGGGCTAGTCCGCTCAGTAAGTTTGCGGTTAGACTGCTGCGAGGGGCACCTTCCTGAGAACTGACTGCCTGGCATCTCCTTACCGGCCATGGACCCCAGAAGAGACCACGTGAGTGAAGCAGCTCCCACAGATGGGGGCAGGGCCATCCCTGTGGTCAAGGGAGACTGGGTGCCACAGGCTCCCGTCTCACTGTGCCTAAAAACGGAGGCGTTGGCCCTCCCTCCACTTTCATGAACCATGGACGTGTGTCTCGTCTTTCTCTGGGGAATATGTAAATGAACCCCCAGGTATCCATTTTTATGCTATCTTGTAGGATTTATGGACCAGCACAGAATGCAGTTTTATGATGAAGCATAAAAGATCTAAATACAGATAAAAACAACGGGCTAGATACCGGAGCCTTCCCAAGCTAAACGCCCCCCCAACTCCTGTCCCTGCAGCTGATCCTCAGCCTGACCGGCCCCCGGAGCCTGGGCAGGTGTTGATAAGCTGGAGAGCATGGGAAGGAAGGTCACAGGGTGGACTCCCAGAGAGAAGGCCGCCATGCATGGACCAGGCAAGGTCGAGGCATCCATCGACCCTGTACCAGGAGCCGTAGGTCGCTGCGGCCTTTGGGCTTCATGGGTGGGAGCTCTCCATCCCAATGCAACTCGGACTGAGCCAGTCTGGCCAGTCGGGCAGAGCAGGCCAGAGACCAGCTATCCAGGAGGGCTTGGAGGAATTTATTTTCATTGCAAGGAACAGGTTTGCAAATCCTGGGATTTCTCCTTATTTGGGCTCTACCTCGTTATAGTGCAGGCGGAGAATGGATTTCCATGACCATAAGGGGAAAGGGAGGGGGACGAGGATCCTAGAACAGCCTGTTTGGAGGTTTGAGCAATTTTCTTAGGACAGCTGGGCCTGTGGGCATGGGCCAAGCTGCCTCTACGATCGGGCATCCTCTCTTGGACACAGACAGCAGACAGCACGGATCAGGGAGAGAAAGGAAGACTTGGGGGGATTCTGGCTGCTTTGCTTCCACTGTTTCCCAGGCCGGCGTCTGCCTGGGGAAGGGATCCCAGAAATTAAATTATCAGTTCATTCCATACATCATATTGCTCAACATAAAAATCATTCTCTTAATGCCTGCCAATCTGCTGGCCAGCCCCATCCGCTGTGGATCAGAATCCCCTGCCCAGCTCTGCCCATGAGAGATGCTCCGCCCTGTGGGCAGAGCCTCTGCAACTGGGTACGATGCCCAAAGACCTTTATGCCCGTAAGCTGTTGCCAACCCTTGTGTCTCCTTGGGAGGGGGACCAGGCTGCCCTTCTTTGGTCAAGAATAAGGTCCTGGGATTAATCCTCCAGGTTCCGATACCTTCCAGAAAGAATGGGAGAAGTGGTATTAGGGCAAGAGGGGGTCAGTGGGAAGGGCTAAGCATTCCAGGGGGGCTGAGGAACCCCAGCATCTGCTCAGTCTTCTCGTCCCAGCACCCCTGCAGGTGACGCAGTCTGCTCCCCTGGGAGGTGGCCTCATCTCCCCCGTCTCTGGAGAAACAGCTAGCCCTGGAGTCGCAAAGCCCTGAGGAAGGGTAATTTACTTTGAGCCTCAGTTTCTTGCGCTGTCAAAGGGGAGGGGGTGTCCCTTCAGCCCCTGCCTTGAAGCATAAATGGGGTAAAAGCCTGGAAGGTACATTAGCAAAGCCAGTTCTCACCACCCTGCCCCCTTGGGCATCCCGTAATGGTACCTGGGGGCTGTGGGGCAGCTCCACAGAACTGCCCAGCAGAAGCAGACTCTGAAACTCCCTCTCATTTGCAGAAAGGAACTGGATGGTGGCGGTGGGGTTGGGGGAGCGACCGCCCCATCCCAGAGTCTGCCAAACCTGGACACAGAAGGATGACCCCGAACCAAACAACCAGCGAGGATTGGGGGCCCGCTCACCAGAAGCTTAGCTCCTGAGGGACCTGGAAACCATGTAGAAATGCTAAGACTAGGAGGGAAATAAAAATAAAAACAGTGACAAATTGGAACAAAGAAGAAAATAAAACATTTATTAAATGCCTACTGTATGCCTTTATACAGATGTCATTTGGGCCTCAGGCCCAGGAGGAAACTGAGTCAGACAGAGTGACTTGTCCAGGATGAACCCAACTCCTAAGAGTAGAAGGTTGGATTCGAGGCTGGTTCTTGGTGCTCTCTCCACCGGCCACCTGGATGCCTCTAGGCATAACCAGAACATGACTGGGTGGTTCATGACTGAGTGATTTCCCCATGTGTAGGAGGAGACTTCTGAGATGGAGGAAGCCCCTGTCATCTCTGAGCCCCTGACAGTGCTTCCTCCCTCCCTGCTCTGGGTGGGAGTGGGGGGCTCTGAGCCCGGGGTCTCAGTGGGACCCTGCCCAGGAGAAGGGACCTTTCCTGCCTTTGCTCCCCGCCAGAGGTGGCCAAGCTTTTTCCCGTAAAAGCCAAATTTGTGGGCCTTGAGTCAAAACTGAGGATATGAAGCAGGCACTTAGCTAGCAAGGAAGAAAAGAAAATCCCCCAAATTTGTATTCATGAAATTAAAATGTAATAGTCCAGTAAGATATTTTGTAGTATAGGTCTACTCACCAGAGGAACCGAATTGAGGGATAGCTCGGCCCTTCACTGGGGCCCAGTTCATGTTCCCTGTCCTCCCCATCATGCAACATCCCAGGCCATCGTCAGCAAAGTTCACTGTTGGAGCTGACCGCCATGTCACCTGGGCCTGGACAGCCGGACGCTCCACGCTGACGGCAGGGCATGAGCACAGAGGGCAGAGGCCTGGCCTGGAAGCATCCTCACAGTCCTGCCACACTCTTCTCCTGACCTGCGCCTTTGGGCGGCTCATCACCTCACAGATTAACCTTTTCCCATGGAAGCTTCGGGTCCACGGTCAGATGGATCTGAAAAGTAAAAACTGATGCAGTCATTTCATCAAGGTCTGGGGGATGCTGCCAGAACCATTGTCTGAGCTCCAAAACCCTACCTGCTGCAAATGGGGGTGGGATGGGGGTCTCCGTTCCTGCTTTGGCCTGGCCAGCCCGGGCCGTGCAGAGGGAAGCTTGGCGTGCCTTGGGGTGCCTCATCTGGTCGCTGGGTTGACTCCTCCAGTCTTGCTTCTTGTCCAAGCCCTCTTTGTCTCTGGTTGAGTTCACTGAGGAACAATGCCGCCTTCCATAAAAGCGAATGCCCAACGCCATCCAAGCTGCGACAACTGGCCCCACTGCAGAACCTCCGAAGCCCCTTTTCTGTCTTCTCTTGTCTCCGCTACGGTGTGCAATGGTGAGAGGGTAAAACATGGTGCTAGAGGCGGATGGCTGCTACCTGGGGCTTGGCCAGCAGAATTGGACCCAAACCCAGCATCTGTTCCAACCTCTCAGCTCCACGGTCGGAGGGCTCAGCAGATGGTCGCCACCATGTTCCAACCAAGCTATCGCTGAAATAGGAATTTCCTCTAATTTTCCAATGTCAGGAGCTTTTCCTTTCTTTTCCAGTCTTTTCCAGGGTAATAGCATCCTTAGTCCGGGCCAGAGAAGTGGGCAACCGGAGGAGCCCGTGCCCGAGGTGATGGGCCTCTGGAAGCAGATTCAGGGGTGTCAGCCATTAGCAGCTCCCTGGAATCTCCAGTCCCCCTCCCCGGGAGCAGGGGATAGGTGGGAGCCGAGGCAGGATTTCAGAGGAGGGGAGAAGCTGGGTCTGGAAAGAAGCCGCCTGGCACTGATGACCTGTCATCCCCCCACTCAGCACCCATTGTGTCTTTGGGGGTGTAGTCGCCACCCTGTCTTTACTGATAGTGGCAATTTTAAAGCAGAATTGATAGGACCCCTGATTCATTCTATGGGGCAGTGGAGTGATGGACATGGAGATGGAGGTGGGGGGGCAGGGGTGTTTGGAGGGGCAAGGGCTGAGGGAGGGAGATCTGCTCTGGAGGATACACCGAGGAAATGTCGGGTCCTGGGGCCCCATAGCCCAGAGCTGGGGGAGGAGCAGAGGCCTGGGGAGTGGGGGCTCCTTCCCTCAAGAGCTCACTTCCTCCTCCCCAAAGGGGTCTGGCCTTCCTGTCTTTGGCCTCTTCTCTGGCTCCTCCCTGGACCCTTGGGCTGGTCTTGTCATAGGGGGCCCCACACCACCAGCTGGGCTTTGCATTGTTGGGGAGTCAAGTTAGCAGGTCTTCCAGGCAGGGATGCAGTGAAGAGGTCCTCGTGATCTAACGGGGGTGGGGAAGGGGGACAATGTGCAAAACACCCATGCAAACAAGATTCTGCCAGGATGAATCTTGGGGAACCCCAGAGGAGGGAAGGCGCTGGCCCTCAGGGACATCGAGAAAGATGTCCTGCCGAGAGAAGTCAGGAGGCAGACTTCCAGGCAGGAGGCACGGCCAAAGCAAACACCTGGAGGCTGGAGGTGCAGTGTCTTGCGTGAGGACTCCTGGAGGCCACTGTCCCTGGGTCTATTGGATGTCGGGGAATGTGGGAGATGACGGAAGATAAGAAGGGAAGCCTGGTGAGGAGGGGCCTGAGGCGCCAAACAGGATGATGCTGGAGAGGATGGAGTGAGGGGCTGAGTGGTCCGGGTCAGACTTCTGGCCCCAGGGCTGTGGCTTTTCAGGCTCCCAGAGCACTCCCCCCCCCTCAGCCCCTGGGAGGCAGGGGATGATTACTCCCCCGTGCCCATGCCTCAGCGGGGCAGACTGGCCACTGCGTCAGAGGGGTCCACAGCTGGCATCTCCGCAGCCAGGGTCCCCTCCGGGCAGGAGGTCAGCCCCCTCCCCATGAGGAAGACCAGAGGGAGAGGACTTAGGGGTGGGGTCGGGGTATTCAGAGCCTCATCAGAGGAAGGAACTGAGGGAGGGGAAGGGATTTGTCTGAGCCCCCCCACCCCGGGCTCCTGAGCCTTGGGGTGGAAGCTGAGGGGGTCTGAGGATGGCTGGCCTGCAGGGCCTCCCTGGGCAGCGGCTGCTGTGTCTACTCGGCTCCAGCAGATGGTGCCAGAATCTGGCCAGGTGTCCCCACTCCTGGAGGGGTGGGGAGGCGGGCTGGAATCTGCTCCCTTCCCACCCTCTGCCCTCCCCGGTGGGAGGGGTCTGATGGGCACTTAAGTAGCAAAGAGAGCCCGGGGAGCCAGACTGCCAGGGCTGCCCAGGGACCGGGGAGACTGAAGCAGACGGGAGGCACCCAGGGGGCTGGGCAGCGCTGTCTGCACTGGGGGAGGGTCTGCCGAGCTGACCATGAGGACCTTCTGCAACATTGTGGGGCTGCTCCTTTCCTTCCAGGCAGGTCAGTGACCCCCCTCCCCACCCTGCCCTCTGGGGCCCTGGGCCAGCACCCAGAGGTGGTGGCGGGCAGGAGACGCTGGAGCCCGACCCAAACCTGGCTGGCCCTTCCTTGGCCTGCCTGGGGCCGGCAGAAATGGCCCAGTGGGAGAAGGGGGTACAGAGGAGGCACCTCCTCTGGGTCTGGGGGGTTGTCACATCAGGTGAGGGTCTGGTGACAGGAGAAGACAGTGGGGGCAGCTCTGGAAGGGTGGCAGAGTGGGTCTGGGGGCAGGAGAAGACAGTAGGGGGCAGCCCTGGAACTGGGGGTGGCATGGTGCATCTGGGGGCAAGGGTGACTGGGGGGGGGCACAGCAGGACGTCGGGCTCTGGCCATACCTTCCAGGATCTTGACTGAGCGGAACCAACTTCTTCCGTTGGGCTGCTGGGGGGGCGGGGTGACCTCAGCCTAGAAACATTTATTAAGCACCCAGGACATACCCAGAGCTGATGGAAGCTCTGAGTGTTCCAAGAGAGGCCAAAGGTGGGGTCCACTCTCAGGGGGCTTCCTACAGACAAACTGCAGACAGGGCACCTTGGAGCTAGTCCCAGAGGGTGGGCCCTGGGGCCCTGGGGGAGGTGGGAACTTAGCTGGGCCAAGGACAGCTGAAGGGAGACATTTCAGGCAGGAGGCCCGGCCAGGAACAGACCTGGAGGGGGAGATGGCCTATCTACTCCAGGAGCGGCCTCCCGGCCTCCCTCTCGCAGGGGTCTGGGAGCAGCTCCGGGGCCCTCGACATAGTGGGGAGATGTTGCCAAGGGGGGTGCCTCGCAACAGTGATTTTGTGTCTGTGGTCCCCCTTTGGCCCCTGACACCAGTTTTTTTTTGGGGGGGGGACAATTCTCTCCTCAAGTCCCTGTACCCATGAGAGACGGGTGGAGCCTACAGGGTCTCCAGTCCCAGCTGGGGCGGGGGGTGGAACTCCAGCATGGAGACATGCTGAGGAGGCACCGGCCAAGGAAGCCTGGGGTTCCTCCCCCAGCCCTGGGCATGACTGAGCTGAGGTGGTGTGCCATCTCGGAGCCCGAGCAGCAGAAGTGCCTGGCCATGGCTGCAGCCTTCAAGGAGGCCGGAATCCGTCCCACCCTCGGCTGCGTCCTGGGGACCTCCGCTGACGACTGCATGCGCCTCATCCAGGTGAGTGTCCCCACGACCTCCCGTCCTCCCGGCCAAGAGCGGCAGATGGGCCCCTCCCCAGGCCTGACGGACTGTGGGCCCCGCTCCCGGGGGGCCAGGCTGGAAGGCCCGGGGGGATGCGGCCGGAGTCCCCGGGGAGGGGCTGGGATGGGGCAGCCTCCCCTCCCCCAGCCTGGGGGACATGACTCATTTTGGTCACTGGCCGAGGCAGACAGAGGTGATGGCTGGGCCCGGGCCTGACCTTGAGAGAGTGAGGTGGAGAGTGGGGGGCCAGCAGGGCAGGAGCCCCGAGGCCTTATGGGGGGAAGAGGCCAGAGGCCGGATCATCGCCTGAGGACAAGGCAGCCCACCAAAGGGAGCAGGGAGGGCTGCCCGTGGGGGTCCCCGACTGGAGAGTCTAGGTCCAAATCAAGCAGAGTGGGGGGGGGGCCTGCGGGCCCCACTCCTGGGCATCATCAGCTGCTGCTGACCTGTTAAGGGAGGGGGCCCCGGGGGACCGGAGGAAGGAGGGAGGGGCAAGACCCCGAGGCCCCCCATCCCTGCTGTAAAGGGAGGGGCTGGTCCAGCTCTGGGGGGGGGCAAGGGGGCTGGAGACAGGCGGAACCCCAAGGCCTCCTTGGAGGCTCTGACCCCCCCCCCCCCGCCCCGGCCCCGACCAGGCCCAGGAGGCGGATGCCATCACTCTGGACGGGGGCGCCGTCTATGAGGCCGGGAAGCTCTACCACCTGAAGCCCGTGGTCGGGGAGACCTATGATCAAGGTAGGGATTTGGCGGGGCGGCGGGGAGCCCCAGGAGGCCTGGGATGGAGAAGTGACCCCCCGCCTGGGGTCGAGGGGCCCCGGGGGGCGACAGCCTCCCCTGGAACTCAGCCCCCGGGGAGCCCGCCCCTGCCCGGCCCCTTTCTGCCCCCCAGAGGCCGGCACCTCCTACTACGCCGTGGCCGTGGTCCGACGCGCCTCCTCCCTGCGCATCGACGGCCTCCGCGGGGCCAGGTCCTGCCACACCGGCCTCAACCGCACGGCCGGCTGGAACGTGCCCGTGGGCTACCTGGTGGAGAGCGGCCGCCTGGCCGTGCCGGGCTGCGGGGTGCTCCGAGGTCAGCCCCGGGGGGCCCTGGAGGGGAGGGGCGGGGGGAGGGAGAGACCGAGGGTGCAGAGGGAGCCCGGGGCCGCGCTCCCCGCGCCCCGGCTGCCCCGTCCGTCCGCTCCGCGGGGCGCATCTGCCCTGGGGCCCTTCCCTCATCCAGCTGCCCCTGGGGCAGCCCCCAGCTCCCGACGCCCCCCAAGAAGCCAAGGCCCGTGGGACCCCCCTGCCCGGGACCCCCGGGCCGCCCCCACAGCTGCCCCCCACCCCCGCAGCGGTCAGCGGCTACTTCGGGGGCAGCTGCGTCCCTGGAGCCGGGGAGACGGGCTTCGCGGACTCCCTGTGCCGGCTGTGCCGGGGCGACGCCGCCGGGGAGGGCAGGTGTGCCAAGAGCCCCCTGGAGCGCTACTACGACTACAGCGGGGCCTTCAGGTGAGGGGCTGGGGGGGCCACGGGGGGGGCGCGCAGCGTCCAACAGCAGTCTTGCCCCTCCCTGGGGCGGAGGCCCCGCGGCCGTGCCCACAGCCGTGCCCGCGGGGTGGTCGAGTGCCAGCGCCCCATGCCCTGGACAAGCCGGAGCAGCCAGTCCCCGGGGCCATGGGCCCACTCCCCTTCTCTGTGCATGGTCTCGGGGCAGGACGGGGGGCCCCATCCGGGGACAAGGCTTGTCCTGCCTCCTGGACCCCGGAGAAGGGCTGGGGCCCCTCAGGGCCAGGGGACCGAGAGCCTCTCCTGCCTCGCAGGTGCCTGGCCGACGGGGCCGGAGACGTGGCTTTCGTGAAGCACAGCACGGTGCTGGAGAACACGGATGGTGGGTGCCGGCTTCTCCTTGGGGGAGGCTCTGGGGGAGGGGGACCCAGGCTGGGAGAGGCCCAGAGAGGTCACCTGCTCAATCCCTGGTAGGGAAAAGTGCCCCCCCCCCAGAGCCTCCAGGTGGGGGCTTCCTTGGTGGGTCCAGCCGGGGAGGCTGGGAATAGGAGAGCCCTTCTCATTTCTAAGGGGCTCCCGTGGCTAGGGGGCTTGGCCCTGGCTTTGGGGACGACTTTTGGGTGCCGGACTCCCGACTGGTGCTCAGCATCGGGTCAACTCAAAGTGAACATGTATTAGGTGCCTGCTGTATGCGGAGACTCATCCTGCGGATGAGCTGTGAAGCAGGCCCCCCCTCAGGCCCCTTGTCTGCCCCCCTTCCCCCCGTGGAGGTCTCCAGGCAGAAGGCAATGGTTGCTTTGGGGCTTCTGCGGTCCTTCCATGATTGGGGCATATATTCCAGGCTGTACAGAAGCCTGGAGGTGGGAGACAATGGGTGGGTGAAGGGGGGTCCCCGAACCAGACGGGCAGCTGGACTTGGGAGCACCCCGGGAGCAGACGGCTCATCCTCGGAGCGATAGGAGCTACTGGGGGGCCGTGGAGGTTGGAGGAGGTCTTCCGGGTGAGAAGTGATGAACGGGGTGGCAGGAGAGGGGGTGGCGATGTGAGGGAGAGGGGGGAGGGGAGAGAAAAATGAGGGGTGTCCAAATGCTTAGCCTGGGGAGCCTGCCTGCCAAGTCAGGTTGCAGTGCACAATAGACTGCGGGAGGGGCATCGGGCCTGCAGAGAGAGGTCAGGGCTGGACGCTGATCTGGGGCTCAAAGAAGCAGGTGAGGAACATCCCCAGACTCAGGGAAGTCTCCAGGAGGAGAGGACGGTCACAGGGTCAAAGCCCGCCCAGAGGATGGGAGGACCGGCACTGAAGAAAGACCAAGAGACGGGCGACTCCGGCCTCACTGGGCCTGGAGTCAGGAGGAGCTGAGTTCAAATCCAACTCAGATGCGTCCTGACTGTGGGACTTGACCCTGGTTGCCTCAGTTTCCCCACCTGTTATATATGACACACGAACCGCTCCAGGATCTCTGCCCTGAGGGGGTCCTGGAGAGTCTGACGAATGACCACAAGAGTCAGAAGGCCACCGTGAGGGGCCAGCGGCCGGGAGACGAGAGGGAGACGAGGATGGGCGGCTCTTTCTAGAAGGCGGGAGGGGCGAGAGAGCGGGAGTGCCCAGGAAAGGGAAGCGGTCCCGGGCCGGCGGTCCGAGGAGCAGAACCGGATCCGGGCAGTGGCCAGGGCTGGCGGGAGAGCCCGGGCGCCGCTCCTTCACGGACGCTGACGTGGTGGGGCTGGCGTCCAGGGGCTCCCGAGGTCCCCCTTCTTCCCTAGAGAGGCAGGGCCCACAGTGGTGGCGGTGTGTGGCTCAGTGGCACAGTGTGGCTCCCTCCGGCTGCGGCCTGCCATGTGGAGGAGGGCAGGAGGCGGCTGGAGGGGGTCGTCCGAGGGCCCCTGCGCCAAGGTGAAGCCCAGATGCGCAAAGGGTGTCTGGGGACGAGCCGGGAAGTTCCAGGGGCCCCGGTCTGAGCGCAGGGTCTTCTTCTAGGAAAAACCCTGAGCTCGTGGGACAAACCGCTGCTGTCCCGTGACTTCCAGCTGCTGTGCAGGGATGGCAGCCGGGCAGAAGTCACCCAGTGGCGGCACTGCCACCTGGCCCGGGTGCCCGCTCACGCTGTGGTCGTCAGGGCCGACACGGACGGGGCCCTGGTCTTCCAGATGCTGAATGAAGGCCAGGTGAGGCAGGAGGCAGGACGTTCCGCTCCTCCCGATGGTTTCCAAGGCCAGGGGTGCCCTCTCCGGGGCGCCGGCCTCCAGCTGTCTGCCCCCCGACGCTGGGAGGGGCACTCTGTCTCCCTCCCCTCCCCCTGCCCTGCTCAGGCACCCGGTTGACCTTCAGCCCCCCCACCCAGGCCCAGGCCTGGGCACTGACCCCAGCCCGTGCCCTGCCACAGGCCAGGTTCAACCACGAAGGAGCCAGCTTCCAGATGTTTGAGTCGGACACCTTCCAGCAGAAGGACCTCCTGTTCAAGGACTCGACCCTGGAGCTGGTGCCCATCAGCACCCCGACCTACCAGGCCTGGCTGGGCACCGAGTATCTCCAGGCCATGATGGGCCTGGCCTGCGACCCCAACAGTGAGTAGCCGTCACCTGCCGGCCGACCGGGGTGGGGAATCCCTCCTCGGGGCACCCAGGGCACCCCGGGAACAGGGGAGGGCGAGACCCTGGAATGGGCGGCTCCAGGGATCCCGGGGGTCCCCCGCCTCACCCAGTGGCTGCCGGTGGGGGCCGCTTGACGCAGGACAGGGACTCCGGAGGCAGCCATACATGTGGCTGGACAGTGGTCACCTCGGGGGGCTGTGCAGCTCAGAAGGTGGGGGACCTTCCCAACGCGGATCCGGAAGATAAAATCAAACAGCAACTGGAGAGGGACTCCCCCCACTTCCCCTGCTTGAGCTGAGAGGCTGCCCCTTGGGGTGTGGCCTCCTTCACGTCGGCTCTCTGACCCCCAGGGCTCCCCAGATTCCTCCGCTGGTGCGTGCTCTCCACGCCAGAGATCCAGAAGTGTGGCGACATGGCGGTGGCCTTCAGTCGGCGGCAGCTGAGGCCCGAGATCCAGTGCGTCTCCAGCGCGTCTGCCAGGCACTGCATGGAGCAGATCAAGGTGGGCCCCTGGGATCCTGGGGGAGGCCACGACTTGGCCTGAGCCGCCATCCCTTGGCAGCTCTGTGTCCCTCTGCCCTGGCCCTGGCCCTGCCCCCTCCCACGGGCACTTCCTCTTGGGCCCCGGGCCCACCACTCCCTCCCACTTTGGGGTGGGGGCAGAGCTTGAGGGGTCATTCTTCCTCCAAGAGAGGCCGGAACCTAGGCATGACTGAGACTGGCAGTGCCCGTTGGCAGGCATGGGTAAAGTGCCCAGGGACAGGTCCCAAGGACTGGCCTGTCTGTTTCTTGGCCTTCCTGACTAGGCGGGCGATTAAATGTCTCCCGACCACCGGACCGAGGGCCACGGCTGGGTGGCGTCCTCAGGCCCGCTGCCTCAGCTGCCGTCAGGAGACGCCCCCCGGATCTGCCGGCTGGCTTACTGATGCCCCGGGTCCCAGACAGGGGCGTCCCCACCATGGGCTCAGCACAGGGAGCCCCACTGGCTCCGCCAGACGTCCAGGGAAGCTATGGCTCTAGAGGGCTGGGCCCTGAGGCAGGAGAAGGGCACAGAGGGGCCGGGCCCCACTGTCCGTACCCCCCGCCAGCACTGGGCACGTGCAGGAGGCTTCTGGGAAACCAGACAAGGAAGCCGACTCATGCCCACCCCCCCCCAGGCCAAGGAAGCCGATGTGGTCACTCTGAACGGAAGGGATGTTTACACGGCAGGGCAGACCTACGGGCTGGTGCCAGCTGCGGGGGAGAGCTACCCGGGTAAGGAGAGGCAGAGAGCCAAGACCCGAGGGAAGGCCCCGGGAGGCCTGGGGGGGAGGGAGGGCGGCACTCCCTTCTGTGGGGGGGACTGGTCCAGGTGTTGGTGGAGAGCCCTCAGCTCCTCCATGCAGTGACGAGACCTCCCTCCCTCCCACTTGGTCAGCCCCCTGCGGAGCCCCTCAGCTTGGCCTGGCATCCGGGCCTGTCCCGTGGGTGTGGGAACCCTCCCTCATGTTCCCATTCCTGGCGCCTTCTCAGTGAGATGAGAAAAATCCCACCGAGGCTCCAGATGGTGCCGAGGTCTCACGCAGCTCCTGGGCAGGGGGTGGCAGCAACCGGGCACGTCGCCGGCTCCCGGTGCAGGGGGGAGGCCCCGGGGGTCCACATGGTCGGGGGGACCATGGAGGGGTGTGGCCGGCATTCCCCGTTCGGCCACCCCCAGGCCTCCACCGGCTCTCAGGGGTCGGAGGGCCGGGGAGCAGGGGGCACGTCCGGGCCCGGTGCCAACCTCATCATCTGATGAGATGGGCAGGGCCTCGTGGCAGGCGACACAGGGCGATGGGCCTCCCTTTGCCCCGCCAGCAGACGACGGCAAGGACACGTACTATGCCGTGGCTGTGGTCAGGAGGAACAGCTCCTACTCCTTCACCATCGACGAGCTCCGGGGCAAGCGGTCCTGTCACTCCAGCTACGGGGTGCCCTCCGGCTGGGACATCCCTATCGGGGTCCTGGTCCAGAGAGGCTTCATCCGGCCCAAGGGCTGTGCTATCCTCCAAGGTGGGGAGCGGGAGGGGGCAGTCAGGAGGGTCAGAGGACAGGTGAGGAGGGGGGTGACCATTTTCCTTACCGCCCCCACAGGGCTTTGGGTTGCCCTATCCCTTGCCTCCTCCCCCAGCGCCCCCTCCCATTCCAGAAGATGCAGAATCAGGTCTTCCAGGCCCTCCCGGCCTCCACCCCCCACCCCAGGGCTTGGCACGGGCCTCTGGCCAGAGGATGTGTGTGCCAGCCGAGAAGGGGGCCCATAGTCCCTGGCACCCCCACTCCCCATTGCCCCTTCCCTTCCAGCTGTGAGTGAGTTCTTCTCCGCCAGCTGTGTGCCTGTGAACAATGCCCAGGCCTACCCGCCGGGGCTCTGTGAGCTTTGTGTGGGGGATGACCACGGTCTGAACAGATGCCATGGGAACAGCCAGGAGCGCTACTATGGAGACAGTGGGGCCTTCAGGTACCCCGGGCCCCTGGCATTCTTGGGGGGCATCTTTAGCACCACCAGCATGTCTGGAGCGCCTGTGGGTGCTGACCCTCTCTGGTCTCGGTCTCGGCAGGTGTCTGGCTGAGGGCGCTGGTGATGTGGCCTTTGTCAAACATTCCACCGTCTTCGACAACACCAATGGTGAGAGACCTCGGGGCCGCGGGGGGCTGGGCCGGGGCCCCCAGACGCCTTGCTGAATGGACAAGCACCCTCTGTGTCCACCCTCCGGAGCCTGGGGCCTTCCGCCCCTCTCTGTGCACCTCAGTTTCCCCTTCAGTAAAGGCTTGGACCGATCAGCCTCTTGCTTCTCGTGACCACAGGGTGCCATAGAGTTGTGCCCGAGGTCAGCCTGGCTCTGAGGCCTTGGGTTGGCCATGACCCTGTAAGGCCGTGGGCCTGGAGCTGATCTGGCCGAGCCCCCGGAACCGCCTGGAGAGGAAGAGGAGGGGAAGAGGAGGGGGGACTGAGACTCTGAGTCTCCGGGGTTTCTCCCCTTTTGCAGTGGAGGGCACAGGGGCAAAAGTGGGGTGCTGAGGCTGGGAACTGGGGCACTTCCCACGGTGACTTTCTACTCCCCAGGCCACAACCCTGAGGCATGGGCCGTCCACCTGAAGTCTGAGGACTATGAGCTGCTATGTCCCAACGGCGCCCGGGCCGAGGTCACGCAATTTGAGGCCTGCAACCTTGCCCAAGTGCCAGCGCAGGCTGTGATGGTCCACCCAGACACCAACATCTTTGCCGTGTACGGGCTTTTGGACAAAGCACAGGTGAGGACAGTGGAGTGACGGAGACCAAGCCCAGTCTGGCTAGGGCCCCGTCCCAAGACGACTGGGGCACCGTGCCGAGCCAGCTGAGCCCCCTGCCAAGCTAGTCAACCAGACCAGGGGAAGCAGCCAGAGTCCCAAGTTGCCCCCCCTCCTGAGCCTCAGTTTCCTTTCTGGACGTTGTCCTCCAGGCTCCTCCTTGGAGTGGGGTGAATTAGTCTGGGTGCCCAGGGACTTCCTCTGTGATGAGCTGGGCCCTCTTCAGGGCCGTCTATGCCCAACATCCTCCAGCATTCTGGGGGGGGGGCAGGGCAAGGGGTGAGGGTGGGGTGGCAATGGATGAGCAGATCTGGTTGCCACCGTGGCAACCCCCAAATCCCGACCTTTGGGCTGAGTTCCCTCTGGTGGTCTGGGCCAGGCCCAGTTTGGCCCGTCGGCAGCGCAGGCTCCAGCTGGTCCACACCAGCTGCCCTTCTCCTTCCCCTCAGACCCTTCCTTCTCCCGAGGGGGCTGCCATCCTCCTGGGCACCTCCTTGCTGGTAAAGTCGGCCCACCCGGTCTGCGCACCCAGTGCTCCTGTGCTGCTCCCCCACCTGGCAGTGTCCCCTTCCCCAGCTCTTAATCATTAGTCCCAAGGCTCCTTATCTTCTGCTCTGGGGGTCCAAAGTCTCAGGAGGAGTCCCCAGCCGCCCCCCAGGGCTCTGCGGCTGCCGGGCCTGGCCAGAGTCCAGCCCCACTGACCTTTCCGGGCTCTGAGGTGAGCTTTTCGGGCTGCCCTGGGTCCTGAGGACCGCACAACCCCCATGAGGTCACATCTACACCAGAGGGAGGCTGAGGGGCAAAGTCGTCCAGACCGCAGCGCTCCGGCCACACCTGTCCAGCCAGAGGCTCCATCTGTCCACGCCTCACCAGGCTGGGCCTTCTGTCCTTGACCTCCCATCCTGCCCAGTGGAGGAGCCGGTCCGAGGCGCTGAAGCTCCCGATGGTTACCAAGGAGGAGAGTCCGGCTGGATCTCATTTTACCGGGCACGTCGGAAGCCCCCGCTCTGTCCCCGGCGCTGTTGCCCGATGCTGGGGGCTCGAAGACAAAGGGAAGGAGACTTGAACCGAAGAGCATTTGCCCTCCTCAGGCAGAGGTCTCCGGGGCAGGGCCCCCGGGCTCTGCACTTGGTCCCGGACTCAGGGAGGATGTTCTCAAGGGCTCTGCCAATGACACCACGCTGGGAGAGAGAGCTAGCAAGGGGGAGGACAAGCCCCATGTATCGGTCTGGCCCAGTGTAGCCTTGCCCTTAGGTACCCAGACTCAACTTCGGGGCAAGATGTGTCAGGGAGTCAAGGAGAGACGGTGGTTGTTCTAGAAAAGACCTGACGGGGAGAGTGGGCCACAAGCTCGGCCTGAATCATCAGAGTGATGTGGCAGCCAGAAAAGCTGGGGAGGCCTCCGGCTGCAGGGTTCGGGTCACCTCTCTGCCCGGGGCGCCATGGGAGGGTTGGGAAGGGCATGTCCAGAGGCAGTGCCCTGGCACCGTACTATCCGAGGAGCAGGCTGGAGAAGAGGAGGTTCAGGTGGCCAGGAGGGGTGTCCCCGGAGAAGCGGGCCTCGAGGCCAGAAGCACGAGCAGCAGGCGCAAGTTGGAAAGAGGCACATTTTGGTTTCATCCAGAGAAAACTCCCTTTCAGTTAGCGTTGCCCCAAGAGACAGGCACTGCCTCGGGAGGTGGTGAGCCTCCTGTTCGTCTGTCAGGGACTTCACAACAAGAATTCCTTTCTTGGGGGGGCACTGACCCCCGAGCTTTCTGATTCTGGAAGGATCCGTTCTCTCCTTTAGCATCGCCCTCTGCCGATCTCCGCCCCCTTCAGTTCTCTCATTTGCTCCATAGCTGAGTTTGTCATTTATTTCTATTGAAAAGTCTGTTTTCTCGGATCCGTTTATGGTCCCCGAAGCCTGGGCTGCCCCCCGGGGGGAGGGCCTGGCTCCCAGAGGAGATGAAGCAGGTGCAGGAGAATAGAGCTTCTGGAGGCGGGCGGCTCGAGTTGAGCTTCCCAGGAAAGAAGCGGCCTGGAAGGAGCTTGAAAAATGACTCTCACCTGAAGGAATGCATGAGAGAACGAATGAATGAATGAACGAATGAACGATTGCTCTTCCAGGACTTGTTTGGGAACGACAGCAACAAGAATGGATTCAAGATGTTTGACTCCGCGGATTACCACGGCCGCGACTTGCTGTTTAAAGACTCCACGGTCCGAGTGGTCCCCGTGCGGGAGAAGACCTCCTACTCAGCCTGGCTGGGCCAGGACTACATGGCTTCCCTGGAGGGGCTTCAGTCCCTCGAGTGCTCCGGAGCAGGTGAGGAAGACCCCGGAAAGCCCCCCACACACACGTGCAGCAGGCCTCTGGCCATGGCCTTTGGCAGCCAGGACCGCCCCCAAGACCCCCCTCCTTTGGGGAGCAGCTGGCCCAGGCCCCCGCAGCCTGGGTGGCATAGATGAAGGACGAATGTGAAGGGCAGAGTTGGGCTGGGCTGGAGAGGGGCGTTGCCCTCCCCTGGGGAAGAGCTTCTCTGCTGGGAGGGGGGTCTAGCCTCTTCCAGTGACCCCGAGTGGCAGAAGTCCGGCAGAGGGTGTGGACGGCTCTGGAGGCGTCTCCACCCATGTACCCTAGGGGAAGCCCACCGCTGGGGGCTCAAGTGCTATTAGTGGGTGAATGGAGTGTTAAACCCCAGGGAGGGACTGTGGGTCGAGGGAGGGCATCCCTTGAGGAGCAAATGAAGGAGGTGCATGAAGCCAAAGCCTCCAATAGAGGCCTGGGCTGCGGAGCCCAGAGGTTCAGGGCCGCCGATCCAGAGTCCAAGCTTTGCTAGATCTGTGCACAAGATCGCGTGGGGAAAAGAGAGGAGGGATAAGGGAATGAGCATCTATAGAGCACCTGCTGCATGCTGGCACTGCAAGTCTGACCTCACTGAATCCTCACTACCACCCTGGGAAGGAGGGGCTACTGTAATCCTGTGTTAACCATTGAGAAAAGGGAGACCAGCTTGCCTGGGTTCCCACAGCTAGAAACTGTCCAAGGTTAGATTTGAACTCAGGCCTTCTTGAATCCAGAGCCAGCAGTGTGTCCGCTGCCCCACAGTGTACCAGGAAAACTGCCCCAAGTGTAAATAGAGGCTGAAGGTGGCCTCCCCCTGGGAGTGAGCACCTGGGCCCAGGGACTGGGGCGGGGGGCTAGTGGAAAGACCCCAGCCTCCATGCCTTAGTGTTCTCATCTGTTAAGTGGGGACAGGCCTCCCTCCCCGAAGCCCCCCAGCCCCAGTCCACCGCCACCGAGGGGTCCCTCCCTCACTGTGCACCTCTCTCCTCTCTGGCAGCGACCGCCAGCCCTGTCCTGCTGCTCCTGCTGCTGCAGCTGCTCCTCTGCTCCGTCCTGAGCAGCCCTGACCTGTGACAGCCCCCCCACCGGGAGAAGAAAGGATGCGAGGCCCCCAGGAAAGGCAGGCAAGGGTGGGCTGGGCGCAGTCAGAGGGCCCAGCTGCAGAGCTAGTCGCCTCGGCCCACTTGGGGCCAGCATTATCTATAGCAAGAATACAATCTAGGGACCCCCAGCCCTACTCCCCAGTGTTTGAATTTGAATGGAAAAGGTAGATGTGCTCGAAGGAAGAGCTGCCCCCAGCCCCTCGCCCCCCAAGGCTGAGCTCTGGGAGCCTCCTATGGGGCTGGGGTGGAGGAGAGGCATGCCAGCATCCTCGGTGGGCTCAGCTTGGCTGGAGCCCAGGCCCTTGCCCACACCAAGGGGAGCAGCCTCACAGGACCCCATCTCTGAGCCGGAGATGGAGGGGGAGAAGAGCCCGCGTCCTGCTTTCCAGGGGCTGCTCTTCCCTTCTCCACAGGCCTGGCCTCCTTCCTGCCAGCCTCCACCCCTGTATCACCCTCCCAGGCCCGGCCGAGGAAGCTTCCGCTCTGGCTTTGGGGCTCCATCTCACTGCCACGCCACTCTGGGCCCCCATGCCTGCCCAGTCCATCACCTGGGCCAAATGCAAGTTGCCAATCAGCAGCCGAGGCTTCTCCCGGCTGCCCTCTCTGACTGCCACCTGGCTTTCCTTCCCTTGCCTCTTGGCTGATTCTGGAGATGCCCATCAGAGAGCAAGCCTGCCATGGACACTGGGGGGCTGGCTAAGGGGCAGGGCAGCCCAGAGAGCAGTGTAGGAGCAAGGCCAACGTCCCAACAGTCCCTTCAGTCTGGGAGGCCTCAGTCCACACTGCCTTGAAGGACAGGGCAGGATCCTCTCACTGAGGAGCCAGGGAGGTCGGGGAACTTCCCAGTGACCACTTCAGAACTCCTCCCAGGGACCCTTTCATGGATTCCATGGTCATAGGTGCCCCCAAGGGGGGCCAGGGCCACTCTCTGCCCTTGTTCCATGCCCCTGTCCCATGGGTCCTGTTGCTCTAAGCAAAGGGACAAAATTCACCATTCTGGCAAGGATAGAGGATTGGAGTTGGTGGGGGTTAAGAGGCTTCTAGACTGGGACCCTCTGCTCTCGTGGCCTCCAGTCCCTGCCATGGCCCCCTGCTCTCACGGACAACTGACTGCCAGGCTGCTGAGACCCCTCTTTCTTATCCAAGGCCCCCTTCCTTCGATGGCCCAGACCCTGCCTGGGTCCTGCTCCGCTCCCCTGGGCTGGACGTCTGATGGAGGTTCTGAAACGGGCCGGTCTATGGCTGTGAAGCTTTCGGCTCCCAGAGGCCCGGGCCCTTGCCGGCCTTGGCTACAGCTTCATGGCTACATGCAGAGTCTGACAGGGAGGCCACCGAGCGCTCCATGGTGTAGATGGTCCTGGGGGGCCAGCGATGGGGGTGACAGACTGAAGCACTAATAAAGAGTGGTTTGAAAACAAACCTGCGGTCCAACCCAGGCCTGAACTTGCGTCGTCATCCACCGTTTTGTTTTTCTGAGCGTTATCACACTTGACTCCCCACTTGAAGCGAGCACCCCCAGGCTGGCTCCTTGTCCCCTGAGGGCCCCGTTTGGAAGAGTTGGGGAGCTTTGTCCCTAACGGCAACCACTGGGCAACCACCACTCACCCACCTAACCCTCGCTGCTGCCGCCTCTGGAGGAGGCTCTGGTGCTGGTGGGAGACAGAACCTCACCGAGCCCAGGGCCACCTGAGCCTAGGTGCAGGCCCCAGACATAACTCTGGGCAGCCTCCTTCCCCGGGGCCTCATGAGAACAGCAGTCATTCAAAGCTCTTGGAGGTTGGCATGTGCATCATCTCACCTGGTCCTGGGAGGGTGGGGCTATTGGCACCCCCATTAAGTAGGTGGGAAAACTGAGAGCAGAGCCCGTCCTTGCCTGCTGGAGGTGGCTTCTGAAAGACGAGTCTGACCCTTGATCTATTGTACCCCGATAAGGAGGCTTCTGGTCCCTCTCCTGTGGTTCTCAGGGGACCCATCACCAGGGAAATGACTGCCCATGAGCTGTGCCATGGCACAGGCAGCAGAGGATCCCAAGGGTCTGGATCATCCACTTTAGGATACAGCCCTAGCGGCCAGGCACCGTTCTCTGTAGCTACCAATACAAACAAAAAGTCCCTGCCCTCGTGGAGCTTCCGTTCTACTGGAGGAGACAACACCCAAAGGAACTGGAAAGCTGGGGAGCTGTGGGGTGGGAGGGCCCAGCGTGGACTGGGGGTGGGGGCAGAACCAGGAGGGATTGCGGCTCCATCAGAGAAAGGCCCGGGAGAGACTCCTCCAGGGCGGAAGCAGAGGCTGGGCAGGGCTGGTGAGACTTCAGGCTGAGGTACTGGAGGACCGGGCTGGGGGGTTGATGAAGATGAAGGCCCTGACCGTCTCCAGCCGCCCCAAATCTCCTGGAAGGACCTGAGAGGACTCCTGGTCCCACAATTATATTTATCCCCTGTGGGGAGGAGGACCCCAGACATTGTGGCCTAGGGAACCCCCTGGGTAGTGAAGCAGACAGTGGTCCTGAGCCCTGAGCTGTCCAGCACGGAAAAGCCCTCCTCCCAGAGCCAACCTAAGCCCGTCTGGAAGATGCTCCAGAGCCAAGGAGCTGCTCCGGAGGCCCGTCCCCTGCTGCCTCCGAGAACCAGCCCCCAGCCCCGCCGAGGGCGGCCGGCCTGCCCCCGCCCTCTTCCCGGGCTTCTCCAGGACAAGCGGAGGTGATTCACTCCTGGCCCTGGGACGGGCATCCAGACTGCGGTGGAGGGGGCAGCGGGAGGGAAGGAGGCCGTGGGGCCCGCGGCCGTTTTCAGACAAGACTTTCTGGGCTTGGCAATTGCCCCGGACGGGGCAGGCCAAGAGAAACCAACCTCTCCCGAGGGGCACGGGTGTGGCGCCTCTGGGCAGCCGTCTCCACGCAGGAAGTCCAGGCCTGAATAAGCCTTCAGTGCTCTGACAGTCACAGTGGGCCCCTGTGCCAGGCAGGGCTCCCGCCCCGGCGGTCGGGCGCGGCTGCCTTTCCTGGGGGGCCTTGGGGAGGCCTGGGGGGCAGGAGGTGTGGGGGGACAGGATGTGTGGGCATTTCAGGAGGGCGGTCACCAGCAGCAGAACTACAGAGGGGGCACATTTGGGGTTATGGGGGGAGCAGCTCGGGAACACTGAGTCAGTCTGACCAGAGCTTAATGGTTGTTTGTCCTTCACTCCCCAAGAAGACCAGGCCATCAGGGAGGTGATGTCATGACAAGCACAGGAACCGGACTGGAGTGAGGGCGGCTGTGCTGTCTCCAGCCTCACCTTCTCCTCCAGAGCCATGTGGGTCCGGTGGCCAGAGATGAATCAGGACGGCTAGAGATGGCCCTGGATGCGAGAAGTGACTTGTCCAAGGTCACACAGCTAGTAGGAGTCAAGTGTCTGAGGCCAGATTCAAACTCCGTCCTCCTGGCTCCAAGGCCAGTGCTCCGTCCACTGCACCACCCAACGTAGTTCTCTGTCAGGGGAGGGCAGGGAAGCCTGGAGGGATGCCGGGCTCATGGGGGGGCCTTGAATGCTAGACGGGGGGAGACCTGAAGCAAGACATTCCTCCTCCCGAGGCCTCAAGTTTCCTCATCCATAAAATGGGGGGCTCAGCTCTGGATCGTGGACCCCAGACATTAACCCTGCCATTAAAGGGGGCATGAGGGGGCCACAGGCTGCAGGTGCAGAATGGACAGGACTTGGGGGGAGCTAGATGTGGTGGTGGAGAGAAAGGGGGGACCAGACTGAGCCGGAGTTCGGAAGCTTGGGTCGCTGAGGAGGACGACGGAGCCTCTGTGCGCCTTCATCATTTGATGCTTTCGGACTGGGCCCGGGGTCTGCCCCCTCCCCAAAGGAGCTTTCTGGGCTTGTGATCCATGACATCACAGGTGGGAGCAGTCCCTGATGGCTGCATGAAGGCCCAGGACCAAGAGGCCGGAGGTGGGGCACCCCAGGGTCTGCCTGCGGGGAGGGGCTGCTGAGCCTTGGGGGGCAGGGAGCTGGCCCGGGGCCCTGAATCCCAAGGTGGTGGAGAAGAGCGCTAATGCCATCTACATAGTCAGTTCTTGAACCTGAAGTTAACCTTTGAAAGTGAGGCCGGAGGCCCCTCGAGGAGCAGCCTCAGAGCCGGCTTTGTTCCCAGGAAGAGGGGCGTGGTCATGGAGCCAATCTCTCTATCAGGACAAGGCTCCCCCCCAGCTGGAGGAATTCCAGGAATTTTTGGAATTGGCCAAGCATGTGAGGCCGGGAGTTCCCCCCCATGTCCTGCTTTTTATGGGGAGCCCTTGAGAAACAGTGACTAGAGGAGAAGCGCACTAGTGTCACCCCCACCCCGCACCCCTGGGATGGGTTCATTCCAACTCAAGTCCAGGGTTCGGAGAGATAATGGCCCCCTGGGGTTTTGCTGACATTATCATGCAGGTCCTCTGCAGGGCAATGGGTGTGGATTCGTCCCGGGTCATCCCCAGTCCTGTGATTAGGCATCGCCTCACTGCTCTGTGGTTCTTCAGCATGGATACTCCCTACACCAATACAGATTGCGGCCCCTCTGGCTTAGCTGATGGTTGTGAAGACTGCCGTGGCCATATGCTTCCTGGACAATATCTGTCAGTCTCCTGGATCAGTTGACCTTGGTAACATGCCCAACGTGCAACTGTCTCCCTGCTGCCCTTGAACCCTCCATCATTCAGGGTCTCTGGGGATTAGGGTGGTCCAGAGCAACACTAGGGCACTAAAGTATCACTAAAGCACTCGACAAATGCTCTCTTGTGCATTTATTTTATCACCTGGGGAGCCAAAGTAAAAGGAAAATGAGTTGGTGGGTCCATGAAAGCCTTGCCCAACTTCCCGGAGGTAATCCAGGCTCCTGCTCAATTCTGCCCATGACACACGAAGCACTGGGCTGCCCGTGGAGCCCCCATCCCCACAGAGGCCATGCAGTTCTAAACACCCACTCCTCGTGATGCCCTGCAGCCCGACTCTGGGGATCTTGAGAAGAAACAGGACCCATCTTCGAGTTCCTGTCCCATGGGGAGGGTGCCACATGTACCCAAGGAGGCCAAGACAAAACATGTAAACATAGGATGGTTCAGGATGGAGGCGTCCTGACCACGGGCTGGGTCTCAAAGGAAGCTGGAGATTCCAGCCAGGCCAAGGTGAAGAGGGAGAAGTCTGGGAGGAGTAGAGCCAGAGAGCTGCAGCAGAGGAGCCCCAACACATGTCCCTTCCCTACATGGAGAGTCCAACAGGAACGGGGTGTGTGTGCGTGTGTGTGTGTGGAGCACAAAGAAAAGAAGCTTCAGGAGAAGCCCAGGGACAGCTGCCCCTTGGCAGCAAAGGTGCCAGGGACTCCTGCCGGCCAGAGCTTTCCAAAAGTTGATGTGCCCGGCCCTGTTTTGGGACTGGGAAGTTTATTGCTGGGAAGCTGAATCAAAGAACTTTTTGTGTCATGAAGTGGAGACCTGGGGTATCTCAGCCTAAGAGATGGATACACAAGACTGGGGAAGGAGAGCTGAGTAAGAGAAACTGAGGAAGAAGAGAGACACTGATGGAGTAGAGAGCAGGGAGAAGAAGACAGCCTCTGGTCTGAGCAGAGCCCAGGCAAGACCAGCTGCCTGGACAGTCAATCTGCAGGGGACGCAGGGACACAACCTGACGGGGGAAGGCTTGGATGCTGAGAGCTGAATGGAGAACCTTTGCTGTTTGACCAGCTGCCCAGGGAAAGATTGCCTTGCTCCACTGCTTGCCTCCAATGCACCCCTATCATCCTGGGATCCCTCAAAGCCCAGAGGGCAGACCTGAATGGTTCTGGCAGATCCCAGGTTTAAAATGAGCAAGTCATATGGTGAAGGCTTTCAATGCTAAGCAGAGAAATTTGTATTTTATCCTAAAAGCAGGCAAGGTCCACTCATCAAAACTTCTTCAGTTAGAAGACTGGCAGAGCCAGACCCAGGTTTAAGAAGACATGCATTTCTCTAATCAGTAATGATTTTCCTCATCTGTAAATCAAAGTGGTCCATAGTCACATGAAAAATTGCTCTAAATCACTAATTATTAGAGAAATACAAATTAAAGCTTCTCTGAGATACCACCTCACACCTCTCAGACTGGCCAATATGACCAGAAAGGACAATGATCAAT
Source organism: Macrotis lagotis (assembly GCF_037893015.1). Lineage (NCBI taxonomy): Eukaryota > Metazoa > Chordata > Mammalia > Peramelemorphia > Peramelidae > Macrotis > Macrotis lagotis. Next base: position 1,997,492 of record NC_133663.1, on the reverse strand, counting down.
GTTAGAAGGGATGTGGGAAATCTGGGACACTAATACATTGTTGGTGGAGCTGTGAACTCATCCAACCTTTCTGGAGAGCAATTTGGAACTACACCCAAAGGGCAACAAAAATGTGGATCCCCTTTGATCCAGCAATACCACTACTGGGTCTATACCCTGAAGAGCTGGTGAAAAAGGGTAAAAACATGACTTGTACAAAAATATTCATAGTGGCGCTGTTTGTAGTGGCAAAGAATTGGACATCAAGGAAATGTCCTTCAATTGGGGAATGGCTCAGCAAACTGCAGTATATGTATGTCATGGAACACTATTGTTCTATTAGAAACAAGAAGGGATGGGAATTCAGGGAAGCCTGGAGGGATCTGCATGAACTGATGCTGAGTGAGATGAGCAGAACCAGAAAAAAACACTGTACACCCTAACAGCAACATGAAAAAGCTTTTTCCTCACAGACTACTTGATGATCAAACTTGACAGACTCGCTCATTCCATCAGTGCAACAATCAGGGACAATTTGGGGCTGTCTGTGATGGAGAATACATCTGTGTCCAGAGAAAGAACTGTGGAGTTTGAACAAAGACCAAGGACTATTAACTTTAATTTCTTAAAAAAGTGTCTTATTGGGGGATGGCTAGGTGGCATAGTGGATAAAGCACCGGCCCTGGAGTCAGGAGTACCTGGGTTCAAATCCAGTCTCAGACACTTAACAATTAACTAGCTGGGTGGCCTTGGGCAAGCCACTTAACCCCGTTTGCCTTGCAAAAAAAAAACACCCTAAAAAAAGTGTCTTATGCACTCCATAAGTTTGCTGTCTCTAATAAATTTCCTTCTTCCTCATGGATTTGTTTTTTTCTCCCAACAAATTCAATTCCAACCAATGCATATCATGGGAATAATGGAAAGATGGCCAGACTGCCTTCTGTGGGGAAGGGAGGGAAGGGGGGGTGGGGGTGGAGGAAAAGTGTAAAATTCAGAACCTTACCAGAAATCATGGGTATAAACTACTAATGAATATAATTGGAAAACAAAGACAATATTGTTTTTAAAAAAAGAAGATATTTTGGAAGGTGTGAGGAACACAGGTTAGAGAGTGAAAACAGGGGTCTGGTGAGGAGGCCACTGAGTGAACCAGGTGAGAACTATGGGAAAGGTTGGGACAGGTGAGAGAAGTGTTGAGGACACAGAATCCTTCTCTTCTCAACCCACTTCCCAGGGAAATAATTGCTATTTGCAAATATTCTTTGGCAGCTGCCATTGTGAATGGGAGACCTACCATCTTGTGATTCTAGCAAAGGCTCCTCCTAGCACTGATCACTTGATCATTGAGAGACAAAGGGGAGAAAAGGACTCAGGCTGTGGAGATTTGAAGAAATGCCGCAGGGGAGGTGAACAGAAATGGGGAAGGTAAGAGAACTTGGTTTTAAGGAGGGGGCTATGGAGCTCTAGTTTGTACAGAGGACCCTAGATTTAGAACTGGGATGGTGTGGGGAGGGGATGGCCAAAGGCAGAGCCCTGGGAGGCAGCCATGCTTTGGCCATGAAGTCCACCCCCTCCTCCTCAAGCAATCAACCAACCAACAAGAATTAAATGCCTACTGCATGCCAGACCCCCCAACTGAAGCCATGCTTGCTTCCATTCACTAGGTGTACAAATCTGCAGTCCCAGCCCTGCTGCTCCCACTTTTTCTTTCTTGTCACCTTAACCTGCTCATTTTAACCCTGATCCTAGCACAGCAGCAGCACAGGGGACATGATTCTCTCTTGTTCTCAAGACCACTATTTGCCTTTGCGGCCATAAATGACAAGGGTAGAGAAGGAAATACTTGAACTTCGTCCAAGAAGACTCCAGTGCAGATAAGACCTGACCATTGAGACTTGCAAGGATTGCAAAACTTGAGGGTTCCAGGCCCAGCTTGTGATATTGGGGTGATTCATCTCACCTTTTCACGACTCTCTGGTCACTTCTGTTAATGATCTGGGAACTTATTGTATTTTCCAACTGCTTTCACAATCCTGGGGCCCAAGGACAGGCAGATTGATTAATCCCTCACGAGGGGAGCCAGGAACAAAAGGTCAGGGGGGATGACTCTCAGGGGATGGTCTCTTCTAGACCACTTCCTGGGGAAATAGCTCTCCACCACCTTGCAACTTTGCAAGCCCTCCTCCCTTCCTCTAGTAGCCCTGGGTTAAATCCCAGACTCCCCCCCCCCCCCCCATTCCCCTTTCATTTGCTTCCATCTGGTCCTTCAGATTGCCAGATCTCTGGACTCTGGTTGGGAAGGGCAGCAAGCACTGGGCCATAAAGTTTTCTATCCAATTCAGCAATATCAAAGCCAAAGCCCCAGGCCAGGGTAGCTCAATAAAGAGACAGAAGGGCTTTGAGACAGAAGGGCTCCTTAGCCTGTCCCACCACCCAGTGGCCAGAGCAAGGGATGCAGGTCAGTTCAGTGGTTCTTGGTCTTCCATTGAGCCTAGTGTTAGCGTGTCACAGGGAATGGCATCTGAAAGAAGAAACTGAATTGGGCTTGGGGAAGGGCAGGGTAGGACTGGGCATTTGCTCTGATGATCTGTGGGATGATACCCCTATAGATATGGGAGGAGAAGGAGGGGAATGGAAAGGTCTGACTTTGCCCATCCCTGGGCAAGGGTAGCCACGTGTCAGCTACTGTAGGAAGGACACCAGACTGTAGTGTAGCAGGTCTGAGTTCAAGTCTTGACTTCACCACATCTGAGGCTATGAGAAGTCAAAGATTGGTGTCTTCATCTGGGATTGGATCACCAGGGTCTCTTCTACACTAAATCTGTGACTTATAGAGACTAGAAACGCACATAAAGGATTGGGTGGAGTTGGGTGTAAGAGCCCCAGGTAAAGGAGACCATAGAGTTGGGGATGGTGGGTGGTCTTCCAGAGACTGTCCCCCATTCCTTGGCCTAGATCTCTCTAAACTGAACCTAGGCCTGCCACAAATTGTATTTCATGGACATATCACAAGCTTGACTCATTGTGCCTCCACATGAAACTCTGGGAAATTCTCTCCAAAGACACGAATTGTGATTCATTTCCCATTAAGATCTCTCCAGGGCACCCCCCATTTCCCCTAACCTTAAGGACTCTCCATAGTTTACCCTGGAATGAGGGAAAGGGGGAGTGCCGGCTAGAAAGTCTGACAATCTGGGTTACAGAGTCAGAAAAATTAATTGAGGATTTTTTGCAAAGCTGATTTGATATTAGTAAAAGACAAGTGCCAATCCAAGGGGGGGGGGGGAAGAAAGAGGGCTTCCCTCCTAAGAGAAGCTCCTGTCCCTCCTCAGCTCCCAGAATGGGTGGGGGTTTCCACACACTGCTGAGGGGCCTGTGGCCCCACGGGAGTCACTTTACTCTCAAGTGAGACATGGCACCTTAGCCTACTTTAGGATTCCTGTGGAGATTTTCCAACTGGATTTGAGTTGGGGTGCCCTATTGCACATTCTGTAGCCCAGACACTTGTCCAGAGGTCCTTTCAAACAGAGGAGAGCTCGCTCATGGACACCAGAATTCCTCCAGTTTCCCTGCACCAGAGGACACCCTGATTCCCGGAGGATGACAGATAAGCAAGCTCAGTTCAAATAGAAAGAAGAGATGAGCTGTAATCAGGGGCTCCCCAAAGTGGGGAAGCTATCAGTAGTCACTGGAGTGAGCCTCTAAGGCCTTCCAGCCCACCAGGACCGGTGCACAGTCCCTTCCCGTTCTGCTGCCAGCTGGGCTGCTCGGTCCCTTTGCATAGAGGGCTCCCAAATCTCGGGGTGCTCCAAAAGAGGGGAAGAGGAAGTCACCCTTGACTCAGTATGTGATATGAGCCGGGCCACGGACAGGCGCCTTATTTCTACATAGGAAGGGAGGATGGTCTTTTGTCCTTTTTTTTTTTTTAAAGTTTTTGCAAGGCAAATGGGGTTAAGTGGCTTGCCCAAGGCCACACGGCTAGGTCATTACTAAGCGTCTGAGACCGAATTTGAACTCGGGTCCTCCTGACTCCAGGGTGGGTGCTTCATCCACTGGGCCACGTAGCCGCCCCGTCCTTCATTTTTGAAGACTAGGACATCAGGGAGGGGATGCTAAAGCAAGCCGTGAACTGAATTGGAGTGAGGGGAGTGGTGCTAAGCCCCCAGCCTCATTTTCTACTGCAGAGTCCTCTGGGCCCAGCGGCCAGATGGGAATCAGGCTGAAAAGGAATGCTGGAATGAGAGGACCAGCGGCGGGCACGAAGTCTGGGAGCGATGGGCACAGAGCGGCGGGCACGGAGCCCGGGGGCGGCGGGCACGGAGTCCGGGAGCGGCGGGCACGGAGCCGGGGGCGGCGGGCACGAAGTCTGGGAGCGATGGGCACAGAGCGGCGGGCACGGAGCCCGGGGCCCCCGGACTACTTGTCACCCTTCTGGGGGGCTCAACCCGCGAGGCTCTGCGGGCAAGCAGCACCGGGCCACCCCGCGCCCGCTGCCACGAGGCCCCTCGCCCCCCGCCACGGCGGGGCGTCCCGGGGAGGGGCGCGGGCCGGGGGGCGCCCCGGGGGGCCCCTCCCCGCGCCCCCCGCATCCTCCCGGGCCCCCACGGGCCCGCCCGGGCCTCCCCGCCTCTGGGTGTCGGAGCGCGCGGCCGCGGCTGCATTTGAACTCGGGTCTCCCCGGCTCCAGGCCCCCAGCCCCCGGTCTGCCGGTGCCCCCCGGGCTGCCGCCGGGCCCGCCCACTCCCCGGCCTGGCTCTGGGCTGACTCAGTTTCCCCGTCTGTGACCCCCCGAGGCGTCCCGGAACCTTCGTTCCTGGGACACGTTTCCTGAGGGCCGGGACCGAGGCGCAGGGCCTGCCGGGAGGAAGGGCGCGCTGCGCCCCGCACACCCCCGGAGTGCGGAACCGGAAGGACCCGCCCCAGCCCTTACTTCCGGCTCTCCCGACGTCCTGCGGCGTTCGTGCGGAACGTGACGGGGCGTGGTGGGCGGAGACCCCGGGGCAGCCCCGCCCCCGCTTCTCCCGGCGGGGCCGCCCGCGCCTGCGCGGCCCGTGTGCCCGGCTGGAGCGGGCCCGGGGCCCGCGGGCACACGGGCACAGCCCCCTCTGCCCCCTGGATGGCAGTGGGGGCTGGCGAAGAAGGGAAGCAGGGGCCTCAGGTGAGCCGGAGGAGAGGGGCGAGGAGCCCGCCCCGGCTCGGCCCCCGGCCCACCAGAGCCCCCGGCCCCACGCGTGTCGGAGGCGGGCCCGGCCCCGGCCCTGCTTTCCCGGGCTACCAGGCCTGGCCCGGGGCTGCTCTCCTACCTCCCTCCGCCCCTAGAGAGGGAGCAGAGGGCCGCGAGCCTGCCTCGGGCCACGCACAGAGCCTGCACAGGGGGCTTCATCCTTCCCAGCCCCGCTGGCTGCCCACGGGCCCCCAGGAGCCTTCTCCGAGCTACCTGGCTTCCTCTTCGGAGGGTGTGGACAGGTATGCGAACAGGTGCGGGCCTTGGTTAGCGGAGCATGCCCTGCCAGGGCCCACTCTCGTGACCGGCCGGAGCGGCTGCCCCTTTGTGTTCTCCGGGTGCGGGCGTCTCCAGCCCTGGCACCAGAGCTCCCCAAAGGGCCGGTGTCTCCTGCCCCGGCCGGTCTCCCATCGTGGCCCCGGGGCTGTCCAGCCTTGTTTCGTGGGTTCAGCAGCGACCACTTAAAAGTTTTAGTAGGACTATTTAGCACCCCAAATCAAGTGGCACCTGCATAGAGGCAACCTGAGTGCTGAAGAGACAGTCTCTGCCCCTGGCATCACATCTCAGTGGGTCTGCAGAGTGGGGCCCTGGGCATGGGGAGGCTTGGCTGGCTGAAGGGGCCAGAAATTCGACCCCAAGAAATGCCCTTGAGGGCCTGAAATGGGGCCCTTTACAATTTGGCCCAATTTAATGCAAGAACCAACTACCCAGTCACCCCTGGCCCCAAAATGAGACCTAATTGGCAGCGCTGCCCCAACCCCAGGAAAGATCCTACAACACAACCCCAAATATCCCCACAGCTAGCCGATTCTGTTCCTCTCCTGATACTCCATCTGAATGTTTAGGTTCAGAATGGGCGTCTCCAAGGTCAGCTCAGTGGTTACCTTGTCCTGGAGACACTGGGCCAAATGGCACTGAGCGGAAAGGCTGGGAAGCAATAGGCCATAAATTCTCTACTTGTCAAGACTTGGAAAGTCTTGCAGAGGACCAAGCCCTGCCCTCAGCGGGTCTTCCCAAATTTCCCAACCTTTCCTCAAGAACAGCCAGGGGTGTTGTCCACCGTCCCTGCTAATCCCCTCGGCTCAGGGGAGTGTCCCCGCTGCCACATCGGGCCCCTGAGGCGGGGATGGCTTCCTTTGTAGTTGGCCTAGGGCACTGCCATTTGTTGAGGGCATTGTCCTGCAATCTGGTCTTTGGACTAGGAGAAAAGATGAGGGAGGAGGAAGGCTGGGTGGGTAGAGGACCATCCCACATCCGCCAGGTCCTTGGTGGGGGAGGGGAGGGACTAGCATTTGCTTCCCTCATTCTAGTCACATCCAGGTCTGATAAGCCGCCAGAAGCTCTGGGAGAGCATCCCTGCCTACATATTGGGTGGGCCTGAGGAGTCGTGATCTCACCCAAATCCCCACCTTACCTGGATGGACTTTCTGGGACCCTCCTCCCCCCACACCCAGCTGTAGGAACCCAAGGTGATTCTCCCTCTCCCACATCCGAAGTCCCAGCACCACTCGGGGTTGGCTGGGAAGCTCCATTGCCACTTGGATTATAAATTAAACATTCATTTGTCAAGGTATTGGAGGCTGTCGACCGCACACTGCGGGGGCTCAAGCACAGATGGAGATGAGGCACAGGCTCCGGGGCTGGATGAGGCCAGCGGGACAGGATTTCGGCCCATGCTTTGCTGTAAACAATGTCCCCAAAGCTCCCTGGCCAGCCAGCGGCTGCTCCTCCCCTCCCACACGTCCCTCTTCTTGTCCTTTGGGGGAGGCTGCTTCACAACCTTTGGTTCTTGGTGGCAGTCCATGGGGGTGGGCGCATGATCCCAGCATGAGAGGTGACAGCAGCAGTGCAAGGACCCCTGCGGGGGCCACGGGGGGCTCAGGAGGCAGGCTGGTCCTCTTGCAGGTCAGGCACATCTTTGTTACAGTCTTCTTTCCTACGTTATGGGAAGGGAGCCTATCAGCACAAGGACTGCCCCTGGGAAATCTGGGCTACTCTTCCCCTCAAAAACGAGGCAAACCACCCCCAGGGCACTATTCCTGCCTGACTTACTCATATGTTATAACTGATACCCCCAGGCCCTGAGGGCAGCACCTCTGGATGATGTTGCCAGACAGAAGACTTCACGGTGGGTCACCACCTGGACCAAGGCTCTGACTTATCCAGTGTGTGCCCTGGGGGGAGGCAAAGAGCCCACTTTGGGCCTGATGTGAAGAGGGGCTGCCTGGGGGTGGGGGGTGAGGGATAGGACTCCCCCCAGAGAGGAGATAATTGGAGATGCTACTCTGGTCTCTCCAGGAGACATGCCCTTGGCTTCCCCAGCTCATCCTACCCTGGCATGAATACCAAGTCTTGTCCCACAAGTGAAATAGCACCTCAGCTGGGGCCGGACCCCAGAAGGGACAGACTAATTCTGGGCCGACAGTCAGGGCCAGGGCTTTTTTTTTTCTGGGAGGTGTTCATAGCTGAGGCTTTGAGAGTGTAGGCAATTCTGGTAATCTAGTAAGATTCTGGCAAGATCTGGTAAGATCACTCCTCATCAGCCCTGGGAGTTACAGAGTCCTTACCCTCTCCCTCTCCCCTCACCCCTCGAGCCATGAATACATAGAAAGCTCTAGCAGAGAGTACCGACCAGGGAATAAGCTGCTTGACTTAAAAAGAGTCAATGAAAGCCAGTGACAGTTTATCTGAAGGGGCTTCAGGAGCCCAGACATTGGCAATGGGGCAAACAAGGACTTGCAGTGATTGAGAGGGAGCCAAGGGCCTCAGGAAGGGAGCTAGGGGCAGTGGGAAGGTGACAGAGCCAATAGGGAGGAAGTCAGGAGTAATGAGGAGGGAGCCAAGGGCAACAGGGAGAGAGCTAGGGGAGGTGAGGAAGGCTTGCCATTCCCTCTTCTTCCTCCTGCTTCCCTTTACCAAGTGGATCCTATCAGGGCACTGATTGCTGCACATTGTACCCCCATCCCTACTCTGTTTCTGCCCGTAATCCAAAATGTTGCCTTCATGAAGCAATGTCAGGTGCAGGAGCATGGAGAGCTGAGAGGGAGGTGACGGCGAAATGACCTCTGCCTGTCCCCTCAGACCGGGGAAAGCCCTTAGTGGCATTCAGGCAGGGTCCTGGAGAGGACCCCAAAGGAAGTGTCTGGAGGAGATGTAAGGGCTGAGTTGTCAGTGGCCTCAACCACTCTTGGCTAAAGACCAAGACCCAGCAGCCCCTGGATTGATTCACCCTGTACATTTATGGGCATCTAGTCAAAGGTTGAACATGGGAAAGGATCTCTTTCTTTTTCTAGCCACAAAGAGATTGTCTCAGGACTGTCTCCAGCATCATTGCCTCTGAGACAATTGTCCCTGCCCCTGTCGATTTTCAGAGTAAATTGTGCTTAGGCAGCCAGACCAGGGGAACCCAGACTGATGAGAGCAAATTCACAGGGACCACCGGCCACTCTGGGACTTCTTAAGCAAATTCCTCCTGATTCCATGACTAAAGCAAAGTGCCAAGATGCCTTTGGAAGCTTCTGCTGGCTTCCAGGGGTAGGGGGGGCATTTTTTTGTTTTTGGCAAGGCAATGAGGTTAAGTGACTTGCCCAAGGTCACACAGCTACGTAAGTATTGAGTGTCTGAAACCAGACTTGAATTCAGCTCTTCCTGATTCCAGGACTGATCCTTTATCTGCTGCACCACTTAACTGTCCCCTTGGTGCGCACCCTGGCTTCACTCCTTGTGCTCTGGCTTTGAAAACAAATGAATGTCTTAAAGAATGACTCAAAGGGGCAGGTGGTCCCTGTGCATTTGATCTTTAGTCAAGGGATATCAGTAGTTATCAGATGGGTCATAGGAGCTTGCCTCTTTGAGAAGCAGCTGGGAGATCCAAGAATGATGTGGGTGGGGGTGAGAAGGAGGTGGGCATGTTCAAGCAGGGGCACTCTTGGTCTCAGAACCTGCTGGAGCTGGGTTGAGGTGGGGGAGGGAGGGGCCCCATTCAGAGCTCTGGTATTCCCAGCTTCCTTCTAAGCAGTGAACTAAGTCAGCAGGAGGTCGCCAGACGGAGGGGCTTCTGCCTTCCTATCCCATGCAGATCCTCAACTGCAAAGGGGTCACCCACCCTGTGCCTTCAGACCTCCTGAGACAGGAAGCTCACTGCCTCCCAAGGCAGCTCTCATGGGACAAAGCTCTTCCTTAAGGCAAGCCTCGGTGGACCCCTCGCACCTTCCTGCCATTGCTCCTGGCTGTGCCTCACTCACCTGACAGCCTTCACACCCCCGACTCCTCTCCTCCCTAGTCCCTTCAGCTGAGCCCCACACAGCCTGGATTCCAGGTCCTTTATCCTGCTTGCCCTCCTCTAGTCAGAGTCCAGCTCATTAAGGTCCTTCACAGACCCAGCACTGAACTCACTGCTGGAGATGAGGCCTGATGAAGGCAGAGGAAAGACCTGTGGCCCCTTCCCCCAGTGTGAACTAGAGTCTTAGATATCCCATATGAGGAGACTTTGCAACAGCCCCAGGGTCTCTGACTTCATGGAGCAAGCCCCTTCCCCAACCCAAGACTTACTTTAATACGTTTCTTGACGGAGACCTATCCTCCGATTTGAGGTGAGTTTCGAAAGGATTCCCAAAGGAGCGTTTCCTTAGCATGGCTTTCACCAGGATCTGGAGAGGACGAATACATGGTGTTGGATGTTGGCTGACAGAGGCAGCTCTCAGTTGTAGAGGGTGATGTGTGCGCTGGGCTGCCCCTCAGGGACCGGGCACCCTTAACTGTGTGTGGGCTGACATCCTACTTCAGACACAGTTCAATTTGACCCACCTTGAACATCCATTTCTAATAATAACAGTAGAGAGCAATCATCTGTTCGTGACCCCAAGGAGAGGACTGATCCTGAGCCACAGACTCAGACTGGCAGGGGCCCCATGAAGGCCAAGATGGGGAGCCAGAAGCCCTGGAGGTGGAGGGATTTGCCCAAGATCCCCCCACAGTGAGTGGGGGACCCAGGACCAATCCCAGGTCCCTCAGCTCCAAGTGCAGGGACTGTGTCCACATGCTGCACTTTCCCTTTGGTCCTTCAACCTTTTTTATCTCTTCCGAACCAGTTATACCAATAACAAGGACAGCTCAGGCTCCCTTCCTCCATGCTTGAGAGGCACCTAGGAATACGAAATCGAGTGCTGCTCTGGGGTCACGGAGCTGTGGGTTTTTCTCAGGAAGATGTCAAACCTGACTCATTCAAACCCTACCAATTAAGAATTACCTTTTTTTTAGGTTTTTTTTTTGCAAGGCAATGGGGTTAAGTGACTTGCTCAAGGCCACACAGCTAGGTCATTATTAAATGTCTGAGGTCAAATTTGAACTCAGGGACTCAACTCCAGGGCCAGTGCTCTATCCACTGTGCCACCTAACCATTCCAAGAATTACCTTTTGCTGGGCTAGGCTGACTAGGGCTCCCAGCTTGTGTGACCTCTGTGTAAAAAAGGTTTGCTGAACAAATCAGTAATGAAATCTTGATATCAAGTGGGTTTGTCTGCCCTTCCCAAGAACTCCTTCCCAACTCCTTGGCATCGCCCACGGTGATCACAGCAGAACATGCCATGGTGAGATTACTTCAACTGAGCCTCCCCTGCTCTTCAAGGAGAGATTGGCCACACCACTGCCAGCCTCTCCATCAGGGAAGCTGTTTCCTACATGCAGCTTGGTCTACACCTCCTACCCATGAGAGTTGGCTCCCGCCCCGTTAGGTTGAAGCAGCGAGGGCAGCCTGGGCAAGCTCCCCCTAGACAGCCCTGAGAGGGCACCCTGACCCTCCCGGTCTGCAGGAGGCTGAAGGGGCTGCTCTGGCCGGCGTCGGGGAGCAGCACCGCGGACAGCTCCCCGCCCTTACCACAGTGGGCAGCCGAGGGATCAGCTTGACCGAGTTCTTCACCTCCTCCTCTGTCACCTCCACAATACTGCAGTGCTCCTCCTCCGTGGGGAGAGGCTGCGTTCCGTTCTTGGTCACCCAGGGGTGTAGCTGCATGAGGAAAAGAGGAGACGAAGAATGGAGGGGCCTTGTCAGCACCTCAGACCCCGGCATCCAGACTCCACGCCCTCAGGGATCTCCCTCCAATGCTGCCCTGGCCCACCTTCTCTTGTCCTTCAAGGGAACCTCACCCAGGATGCCTAATCCCCCCCAACCTCTCACTGCTGGCCCTCGGGGCAGGCTAGGTCACATCCCATCCTCCTGGGACCCACATGCAAAATCAAGCTGGTCTCTCCCTCTCTCCATTTATGGGCTGTGGTCTCAACTGCTTGGTCTCTTTCTTTCCTCTTTTTTGGTCCTTATTTTAATGAATTTGTCCCATTCCTACAAGTCCCCAGTTGCATTCTCATCCTCGGCTCTGACAGACTCCATTTTTCTGAGATCCAGGTCGTCTGACAGAAACCCCTGGAGTCCCTTCCAAGGTGCCTCCTGCACCTTATCCTCCCCTCCAGGAAAAGGAGGAGAAACACCCTGACTCTCCACCAAGGCAAGTCATCACCACTGCCCCTCACCTCTCCTGTCCTTTCCTTCTGCCTGCAAACGTGCAGGAGAGGAAACCTAAAAGAGACCCACTTTAACGCTTCTATACTGTCTAGCTGCTGATTTCTCCCTCTCCTCTCCTCCCCTTCGCCTCCAGTGCCTCTGCTTCTTGCTGACCCACGTTCCCACCCTCTCGCCATCTGGTTCCCATTCCCAGCACAGAGCAGGGTCTGCTCTCCCCAAACCACTGATTTTTCAATGGGGTCTTACATCACTGGCCATTTCCTGCCCCCTGACTGAGCTCCTAGCCCATGGCTTCAGAGACTCCCCACCCTCTGGTTCTCCTGAAACCTCCCCAATGGCACCTTCCTTTACTGGCTCTCTGTCACCCTCTCTAAACATTCAGTGTTCTGGGTGGCAGCTGGGAGGAGGGACGGGGTGGGGGTGGTGGTACAAAGCTCAGCTAAGATCTTCTCTACCTCATGGAGCTCACGACTGTCTACAAGGGTTGAAGGCACAGACATAACCAGAGGAGACTCTTGTAGGAAGTGTGACATGAGGGGATGATGTGAAGTAGGTGCAGTGACAGAGCACAGTCAGGGGCAGGCAGGAGGGGATGGGGAAGGAAAGAAGGCAGAGATGGGTCTTGGCCAACAGGATCCCCTCCTCTGAAAGCCAGAAATTAGGAGTGGGTAGAGGCATAGAAAGAGGCAGTATGTGAGTCAGCCTCAGTCTCATGACAGCAGAAGCCTCGATGCCTTGCAAAAGGGATAGGTGGGCATGTGAGGGTCAGAAAGGAGGTGGCACTAGGAGGGGGTGACAGGGAGGCCATCGGAGGCTGCTGATACAGAGGAGTGAGGCAAGAAGCATGGGGAGCTGCCTCCCATTGCCATCATCTCCCACTGTTCCTGTGCTCTATGAGGGCCCAGGCTCAGAGAACTCACCTTGATTTCGGGGATCACAATCCTTGTCTGGGGGTTCTTGTCCAACATCCGGAGGATCAGATCCTTCAGTGACTCACTGATCAGGGGTCTGTGAAGAAAGGAAAGGGCATGGCAGGAAGAACAGCCCCAAGCTAGACCAGTGAGAGCATCTCTGCCTGGGGGGCTGAAGGGAGCCCTGGCCCCTGTCCAGGCTGGCAACCATTGCCTTGGAATTCCCAATGCCAGGCTCTGGCACACTGGGCAGGGCACTCTGGGGTGGTCATGGAACAGGATCCTAGGCTTCTCCTTCCAACTGTCCACTTATATAGTGTCCGTTGCCATCAACCCTGGGAGAACCCTTGCCAGCTCTTAGCCTCAGTTTCCTCTCCTAAGTAGTGGGGTCATGGAGAGGGGAGGGAGGGAATAAACATTTGCCGTGTCTGCTATGTGCTATGATAGGTAGCCGACCAGCATTTTACAATGATCATCTCATTTGATCCTCACAACAACCTCAGTAAGGACTGCTATGACCCCCATTTTATAATAGAGGAAACTGAGACAAAGAGCTTCAGTGACTTGTCCAGGGTCAACTAGCTAGGAAGTAGCTCAGGCTGAATTTGAACTTAGATCTTCCAGTCTCCGGGCCCAGTGCTCTCTGCACCTTCGTGCCTCCCAGTGGCCTCAGTGGAGTCAACGGGAGCTTTGGGAGCTTTCACTGAAGCCCTGTGGGGTCTCTGTCCAGTTGAAACACCGAGAGCTTTGGGAGTTTTTGCTGAAGCTGCTTCGGGTCTTTGGACAGAGGGGAGTCACCTGGCTTCTTTGTTTTCTTTTGGCCCCTGGGGACCCCAAGGTCATCTTCTTACACACCCTTCAATCACTGAAGAGTTCTGGGGGCAGATCAGATCTGAAGGTGCTCAAGAGACCCACTGAGACCCCTGTGGTGCTATCCCACTGACCTGGGGCCCCACATACTGCTCAGTGACTTTGAAGGCCCTTCCCAGAAGACCCGGGGCCCACATCTCAGAGCTAGCCCAGACAGACCTCAAAGGTCAAGGGAGCTCCTCAGGAGCATCCAGACCAGGGGTCATCCAATTTCTGGCTGATGGATCCGCTTGGGAGTCTTGGAGGGGCAGGCCGGAGGCCACAGACAGAAAACAAGGCCCCCAAAGCCAGCGGGGCCGGTTCTTGGGTGGCCCTTGCTTGCTGGTTTGCTGGCTGCTGTCCTAATTTGCAGTTTGGTCAGAAGATGCCAGGCCGGTCTAGGGCATCTGGTGCCTGCTAACGTTGGCTGATTGAACAAATGAACAAGTGCTTCTTTTGGAGGCATCACCAGAAACCTGGGAAATTGGCCTGCTGGTGAGCTCAGTGGGGTCATCTGCTCCCCACCGGGAGGCTGGAGTCACCCCTCATCCAAGCAGAGAGGGAGGGCCACAGGCTTGATCTGGCTTCTGCCAGTTATCTCTTCAGGGTGGGACCAGATGCCAGATAGAGCCCCCCTTCAGAAGGGGGATTTCTCCTCTGGTGTCCATGGGTGTCCTCTCCTACAACCCCACCGGAGGCAGAGCTGGGCTCTGTTCTTCAGTCCCAGCTTCCTCAGAATTGTCCTTGAGGCCTCGGCCAGACAGGAGCTCTGTTCTTTAACAGACTGACTCCCCCTCCCACCCCATCCATACCCTCCCGTCCTTCCCTGAGCAGGAGGTTGAAATTCTGATCTTGGAATGAGAACTGGGTGGGGGGAGGCTTCCTCACTCCTCCTCCACCCAGGGCAGAACCATTTCCAACTCTAAAGGCAGGACGGAGGCCCCCACCTTTTCAGGGACTATTGGGTCCCTCATTAAGAGACCCTAGGTCTAGTCCGAAAGACCCCCAGGGTCTTTGATTGTAGTCTACCCAGGACCTGACCTTTGGGTCAGTGTAACATATATCCACACGAAGACCCGGGGCCTTCACAGTCTGGTGTAAGGATGCAACCCTCCAAGCCTCCAGTGACAACTGCCATACACCAGACCACTGGAGAAGGACCGGGGTGGGGTGCAGTGCGGGGGGATATTTTGCTCCTCAGGGAGGACAGGTGATCCGGACGGGTGGGGGCCTTCCTGGAGAAGGTGGCGCTTGGGCTAGCTGCTAGTGGGCAGGGAAGAGCTGGGCAGGTGCAGACAACAGGGGCAGGATGCTCTAGGCAGAGCGACAGAGATGTGACACTCCCTGCCCCGAGCCGGAGGCTGGGGTGCACTCAGAGAGGGGCCAGGGAGGAGCCAGACTGGGGAGGGCTCCAAGGCCAGATTCGGTTTTTCTACTCTGTTCCATAGGTAATAGCCCGGGTTGGGGGGAGAACCTTGAAGGCAGAGGGATCCTTCAATCAGAACTTCCTGGTAAAAATAATTCAGAGCCTGCGCCCTGGGATGGGGGTGGGGGGCTGTCATGAACAAGCAGCAGATATGACCCGACGCTGGGACTGAGGGGCCTGCCTCACCAGGAAGCCCCAGGAAGATGTACCTCTGCCCCCCGCCCCCTGCCAGGCCAGGTCTGGAGACTGACTCTGCTCTGTTGACCTCGGAGCCCCAAAGATCACAGGACTAGAGTTGGGAGGGACCAGGCCCTCATTTTACAGATGAGGAAACTGAGGCCCCTGGAGATGATCTGTTGAACATCCTACAGCCGCAGTACATGGCAGAATTGGAACCCAGGTCTCCTGATCCAAGGTGCTTGCTTTCCACTTGCCCAGTGTCATAGAATCCAACCTTTGGTCCCACTTTGGGGAGCCCTGGGGGGCCATCTCTGCCTAGGGGTGCTTCATGGTCTCTTGGGCAGTGAGCCCATGTCAGAAACGAGAGATGGAGAGCAGGAGAAGGGGAGGTGGGAGGCGAGACAAAGACCAGAGGGCCCTTCTAGGGTGGGACCTCAAGCCTGCCCGTCCTGCCGGCCCAGGCTGGCAGCCACTGCACAGCCTGGGCAACCACCATTCCCAGGCCTCTGCCTACTCAGGAGAGCTTACTTACTGCTCGGGGAAGCTCACATCCTCATTCCTGATCTTCTGGTGGAGGGCCAGGATGGAGTCATCGATGAAAGGGCACTGGAAGGCAGAGCGGGGCTTTAGGAGAGGTCGTCCGGAGACGGGGGAGGCTGAGGAAGGGGCCCCCATAGAACGATGACACCCTGGAGAGGGGACTGAGGGCGAGGGAGGAGCCACCAAGCTGCTGAGGGGGGTCGGGGGAAGCCAGGCAGCTGGGACGTAGGGCAGGACCGAGGGGATGGGCATGGAAATGGCCAAGTCAGGGAAACAGGGGTGAAAGACCCTCTCAAGGGGTGAAAAGGAAGGAAAGAGGGAGAGAGGAGGGGTGGACAGGAAAGGAAGGAGGGAGGGAGGAAAGAAGTTGGGGAAGAAATAAAGGAGGAAACAAAACAAAACAAAACAGAAATGGGCAGGTAGTGCAGTGGATGGAGCACCAGCCCTGAAATCAGGAGGACCTGAGTTCAAATCTGGCCTCAGATAATAATGACCTAGCCGTGTGACCTTGGGCAAGTCACTTCACCCCAATGCCTTGCAAAAGCCAAAGCAAAACGAAAAGAAAGAAGGGAGAGAAGCACGGGGAGGAGGCAGGCTCTCTCTACCCTAGCTTGATCACTTCCCACGACACAGCCCAGCCCCTAGGGGGACCAGCTGGGAAGGTGACACAGGCTGTCCTTGGCTGCACCCCCTCCCTTTCCTGGACCCCAGCCCCCTAGGCCCAAATTGTGATTTATATGGAGGGGAGGAGGGAGGGCATCGAGGGACTAAATGAAGGAATCTTTCAAGGGAAGGGGGCACATTTAGCTCTGAGGGAGAGAGCTAAAGAATTCATGCCAGCACGAGGCAGAGATCTTTGTGTGGGCATGTTCTATTCTTATAGGCGGGGGTGCCCTGCCCAGGCAGCCACCCATCAAGGGGGGAGGAGAGAGGAGGTGTGGGAGCTGATGTGAAATGGGACTCTGGAGATGAGACAGTCTTGTGTCTCCACTCACCTTCCCATAGACAAAGCAATACAAGGTGATGCCTGTGGCCCAGACATCCAGGGCCTGAAAGAGAGCAGAAAGTCCGGGTGACAAGGCTGGGGTGTCCCAGCCCCTCTCCCCACAGCCCCTGGTCCTAGCCAGGCCTTCCCTGACCCAGCCCAAGCTATTTCCATGATGGAGGACCAGGACTTCTGCCTTTGCCTTTCCATTCTAAGTTGGCTGTGGCCCTACTGTGTGCACAGCCTGGACCCGGGTACCCACCTTTCCTCTGAAGCTCTGGCCAGAATCAGAGATGGCTTCCGGAGCCATGAAGGCTGGTGTTCCCGCAGTGCTGGAGAGCTGGGCGTCATTCCCTTCAAACTGATTGCTGACCCCGAAGTCGGCTATCTTCACGTGGTCATCGTCCCCCAAGAGCAGGTTGGATGGTTTGATGTCCCGATGAATGATCTTCTGGTAATGCACTGCAGGGAGAGGAGAAAAGAGAAGGGACGTCAGGGCAGAAACCTGGGCAGCTGGCTGGGGGCACCTGCTCATGGACTGGCTGTCCTGAGGGAGCCAGGGTGAGCCTGAGGCACGAGGCCATGAGAGGGAGGGCTGAGGGACGCTGCTCCTGGGGACCTCTGCCCCGGTGGACACAAGGCCCTGTAAGATCCCTGTTGGATCTCCCTTGGCAGCGGCACTGACCATCACCCCCTCCTCAGGCTCAGAACCCACGGTGGTCATGCAGGGCACCAGGCCAGGAGCTGCCAGGATAATTCACACCCCTAGTTTAGGGTCCATGGTGGCCTGCAATTGTCCACTCACTTCCCGGACTTCCTGGGTCTCCATCTTTGGCTCCCTGACTCCTCCCAGGTTCTGTGACCCTGGACCTAATCCTCTCTGAAGATCAGGCCCCCCAATCCCAGGGACCCCCCCAAAGCCATCCAGTCCTGCCTATGCCCTAGGTCCCAACCCTAGGTAGGGTCAGCCACGCTGCCTCCTCTCAGGGGTCCTTCACCTCCTGATGCTACTTCTCTACCCAGGAACCACTCATTTTCAGGACAGTATCTATCCAAAGGTGCTCCTGCTCTGGGTCAGTCCAGACCTGGGGGGCTCTCCAAGGTCACTAAGACCAGCCCCCTCAGTTTACTGAGATGAAGGAATGTCTCCCAAGAACCAGAGCAGCTGGTCAGAACTCGTCTGCCCTGTCCTGTTGATATCTGGACACAGCTTTCCTGTCCCCTCAGTCCTCTCTTTTTCATGCCTTTTGTGGCATGGCCCCCAGGTCCCTCACCCTTCTCTGCCCCCCCTTTCATATTGGCAATGGCCATTCCGCCCTGGGACCCCGAAACTGTTCCCAAGCCTCCAGATGGATTCTCTCCTAAACACAGGCCTCTGCGCTGCCTCACGGACTTGCCTGTGTCCCTGGGGAAGCCGGACAAGTGGGTTTCAGAGAAGGCTAGACCTTCTGGGCCCTCCAGGGATGGTACCAACTGCTGGATCACACGACCAACAGGCTAGCATTCGCCCTTCTCTCTGATCCTCATGACCTTCCCAAACAGGAATTATGTATAAGAGGCAGAATTATCTCAGTTGCTTCCATAGACCGGGATGCCAAGAACCCAACGTACAAGATAGAAGTCCGACATCTCTAACCCCAAGGATGCTCACTGAGCGCCCTCTCCATCACTGCCCACCATCCGAGGCTCCTCCTGCCCCACGGGCTTGCCCCCATCCTGAGCACCGGGAGGGGAAAATGGCAGAAGCTGGAACAGGCTTCAATAGCAGCTCAGCCAGAGACCTGAGGAACAGAAAGGACTAGAGCAGGACACAAGGGGGCTCGGCGGTATTCCACCAGGCCGAGGGCAAGCTTTATGGCCCCGAAGCCGGCTGGGCTGGGGAACCGTGAACTGCCCAGTTTGAGAAGAGATCGCCATCCAAAGGGAGAGAGTCAGAAAGTGAACAATGAGGGAAGAGGAGGCCAGATGACTGAAAGGACCAAAGAGTTAGGGAGAAACCTCATCGAAAGTCCTGGAACGTAATCCAAAAGGGAGGCTATCAGGAACAGATCGGGGGAAAGAATGTGGCTTTGATGAACAAACAGCACAAGTTAAAGGAAAGTGAATCAAACTCTAAGAAACAGAAGTCCTTATGGATTCCCAAGAGATCATGGAGCCAGAGCAGGGTAGAACTGTGAACTGGGCATGGGAGAGCCCGCTCACAGAGGTGAAGGGCAATCTGGGGGAAGAGGAAAAATCCAATGATGTTAAGAAAGCATGATCTCTATACACTAGAGCTCCCTGAAGAATATAAGGTTTTTTAAATTTTTTTTTAAAAATTATTTAAGGCCATGGGGTTAAGTGACTTGCCCAAGGCCACACAGCTAGGCAATTATGAAGTGTCTGAGGTTGGATTTGAACCCAGGTTCTCCTGACTCCAAGGCCGGTGCTCTATCCACTGTGCCACCTAGCTGCCTCAAGAATGTAAGTTTTTAAAACTATGCATTTTATTGCAAGAAATACTAAAAGTGAAGTATTGAAATTTTCTGAACACAGAAAAGAGCCCACAGATTGGCGACAAGGTCACTCTTAGCAGGCACAGCCTTTGGGGAGCCACTTCTGGAGGCTTAGCTGCAGGCTCTCAGCTTCCCTGAGCCCCTTTGCCTAATCACTCCAGGGAGTGTCTGAGGCTAGTTTTGGGCTTCCAGGCTCCAGCGAATCCATGGGACTATCTAGCTGCTCTGTAGTGGGAAGGGGCAAGCAGGTGGCCCGGTGGATAGCGTGCTGCGCCTGAAGGCAGGAGACGCATCTTCTTGAGTTCCGTTCTAATTGCAGACCTCTACTAGCTGGGTGACCCTGGGCAAGTCATTCACCTGACAAAAGTCTCAGGAGAATACTCACCTCAGAGGGCTGCGGTGACCCCGCCTTCCCAAGAGTAGCCCAGAGGTTCGGACACCACCTGTCTTGTCTTTGGGGTTTGCATGGGGCCTCCCCCTGCAGGGCAAGGTGGGGAGCGGAGCCCCTGGGACCTGTGAGTCTGATCTCCAGTTGGAGTACTGGGTTCAGTAACCGAATGGAACTCACCAGTGCTTACTGACGAGAGCCTGGCCTGCCTACTGTGCGATGCCCTCCACCACCCAGCAAACACATGACACTCCGGTCCTGTACAAGGGGTCCTAGGTATCCAAAGGCCCTGCCTTCAGGAGGGGCGGGAATGAGCAAACCCAACTGGGGCAGGGAGGGAAGGAGACCCAACTCCAGAGAAGGGCCTGCAGTCAGATGCTTGGACTGCAGATGGTCTCAGTGGCAGTGCCCCAGCTGTGCCCATCACAGACTGGAATAGTGAAAGGAGAAGAGAGATCATGGATGGCTGGGGTCTGGAAGAGGTGGTCTCTGAGCAGGAGGGACCTTCGAGGAAGCAGGGGAGGAATTCCAAGAGGCAGAAACCAAGAGGAAGGCATCCAGGACAAGGGGGATAGTCTGTGTTAATGCAGGGTGGTGGGAGATAGCAGGTCGGGGACCTTGTGGGCAAGGACCCTGTTTTCTGCTCTGTTACCTAGGGGCCTGGCCAGTTCTCGAGAAAGGCTGGCTTGGTTCATCTCAGGTAAAGCAAAATGAACAGGTTGCTGTAAGGAATGAGCTCCCCATCACTGCAGGCGATCCTGGATGGCCACCATCAGGGAGGTTGGGAAGGGGCCCTTGCTCAAGTAGCCACAGCAGGTTATTAGGCCTGGAGCCAGTCTTGGTGCTTCTCTGACCCTCCAGACCTGGCAGATCAGAGGGCAGCTCTTCCTCATCCCTCCTTTTGAGCTCCGGACTTCTGCATCTGGGTGTAGCATTCAGGCTGCCACCCTTGCCCCTTGGGTGCCGCAGCAGTAACGTGCTTTTCCCTCACTGGGATCCTCGAGGGCTTTGGCCCTGATGCAGCTCCCTGCCTTCCTCAGCTCCTCCAGGAAACCTGTCTGCCGGCCTTCTGGAGAAAGTGGCAGGGCTAAGTGGGCACAGAGCACGTGGTCCTGGAGATGGCTTGGGAGCCCCAGGCCCTCCCCGGACTCGCTATTGTTCTCCTGTCGTTCCTGGCTGGGAGCCCGTGTGCCATCTGCCTGAGCGCCATCCTCCTCCAGCGCCCGCCTCCAGCTTGGCCTGCCTGCTGTGCTCTCAGACCCCCACGCTTGTCTGCTTTCCCAGCTCTGAGCTTGCGGGGAGTCAGGGCCCAGGAGTGGGTGGGCTCTGGAAATAGCTCTGCTCCCGGAGACTCGGCAGCCCAAGGGCGAAGTCCTTGGAGAGGAGAGAGGCTGGCAATGCGGCGTGGGCGAGAGACGGCAAGCAGAGGAGACGAGGGATGTCTCCCAGCCCCCTCGTCCATCACCAATTGATGCCCAAGCCAGTGGGGGCTCCAGGCTGAGCCCTAGGGAGGGCGCAGGGTGTGTGTGTGTGTGTGCACGCGTGTAGCAAGAAGAGGGGAGGAGAGACAGCGATGTCCAGAGTACCAGTGGCGGGGGGTGAGTAGGCGCCACAGGCTGTCTACAGGAAGTGGCACCGGGCTGGGCTTTGAAGAGGAAAGGTGAGGGGTCTGCTCCCAGACTCAGGAGGGCACTTGGGGCAGAGCAGAGCCTGAGTTCAAGTCTGACCTTTGATGCTTCCTAGCTCTGTGACCCTGGACAAGGCAGCTCCCTAGAATGAGGACAAGAGTAGCAACCTGTCTCCCAGGGTTTCCGTGAGGGTCCAATAAGATTGAATCCGTAAGGTGCGTACGCGCTGTCTGCCCGGCACGCCATCGTGCCGGGTACTCTCTGGGACAACGAGTGCGGTGCTCTGTGAATGGCTACAGGAAGTAGGTGGCACCAGCTGCCCTTCCCTTCAGTGGGCACCACAGAGACTAAAGTTTCCACCTGCTCCTGACTCCCTGAGGCCTTAGTCACTTAGCCAATTCCTGCCTCAGTTTCCCATTGGGGAAACAAGAGAATTGCTGGCTTTCCCTGCCTTGCCAGCCTGCTGGGGAGATCAGCTCGGAGAACAAGGGGATGGCATCCACTGGGGGCACAAACTTCAAACAAATACCAAGGGGGAGAGTCGGACGTCGCAGAGGATGAGTTCTACCGGGACAAGCCCCCTCCCCAGCTCAGCTACTCACGGTACTCCAGGCCCAGGACGATGTCCCGCAGGTAGGGCCGGGCTTGCTCCTCGGTGAAGGGGTCGTCGCAGGGCACCTCCATGACAGGGCTGTGGGGGACACGGGGCCCCGTGATTTCCTGGCCACTTGCAAGCCTCAGTGGAGCAAGGTGCGGCAGGAGGGGCCGTCCAGTTGGGTCAGTGGGCTCGAGTCCCTGGGGGCCGGGGCTACTCTCTCTCATGTCTGTCCCTGTCTCCCCGCCCCCACTCTCCCAAACCTGCATTTCCCAGACTATCCGAAACACATTTTTATTCCCACGGGGACCCCCAGGGGTCTATGGGACCACCTCTGGCTGAGAATCCCCTCCACGACTCCCTGCCAGGACCCCACACCGCCGACCAGCCTGGGCACTCATGGGTGGCACAGGAGGATCCAGTGACTGGGCAGCTACTTACCCCTTCTGGAGCAGGTCAAACACTGGAAAGAAAACCGAAGGGGCTGTGAGGTCCCCAGCCCAGACACGGGCACGTGCCAGGAGTCACCCCCCCCAGAAGCTGTGTGACTGCCCTCCCAGGCCCCTCCCTGGGCGGGGGCAGAGAAAGCACCAGCTCAGGCTTCAGGCACCTGGTGACTTGCTTCACCCGCTTCAGCCTCGGTTTCCCCACTGGAAAGTAAGGGGACTGGACTTTATGATCCTCATGAGGATCCTAGG
The DNA here is from genome assembly GCF_037893015.1 of Macrotis lagotis. Lineage (NCBI taxonomy): Eukaryota > Metazoa > Chordata > Mammalia > Peramelemorphia > Peramelidae > Macrotis > Macrotis lagotis. Next base: position 1,975,077 of record NC_133663.1, on the reverse strand, counting down.
TCTCTCTTGGCCTCAGTTTCCCCATATGTAAAATGATGTGCTAAGTCAGAGAGACTCCTACCCCTGCCAGGTATGGTCATGCACACGGCCACTGAACATGGAGGAGAACCTCACTGATCCAGAATCCACATCATCTATCCAGAATGGAATGGGGGCAGAGAAGCAGGTCCCCAAGGACAAGGCCCATAACCTTGGGCCTCCCGACAGCCCTGGCAGCAGGCCTAGTGGCATCACCATTTTACAGGTGAGCTCCATGAGCTCCCCCACCCCAGCTCATGGCTGCCTAGGCAGGATTCGCACCCGGTCCTCTGGAGCCCAAGCCCAGCTCCCTCTGGTACCTCCATGAAGTCTCGCTCTGCCTTTCCTAGGCCTGCAGTCCCTGCAAAGGAGCCTGGCAGACAGGAAGGACTGGTGCGGGGAGAGGGGCAGGCCTGCCACTTGGGGCTGGGTGGCCCGGCCCCCACTTAGCAGGAGCATCTCCGCGTCTCCTGCCACGGCCCTGGGCCCCAGGGGAGGGGACCCCGCTCACCCTGCCCCCACCCCAGTTTATTTCACTCGCAAAGGGAATCCTCCCCACCAAGATGACCTCACCCATGTAAAGGTTGTCCTCAGCAGGGTCATCCAGGACCTGTCCAAGGGGAAGCGCCATTAGCAGGAGGGAAGCCAGCGCCCTCTCGTGTGTACACATGTGTGTATGTTTATGTGCATGTATATATGTGTGCATGCACGTGTGTATGTATGTGTGCATGTGCATGCGTGCATTATGCTTGCAGGTCTGTGTGTATATGTGTACATGCATCTATGTGTGCATGTGCATGTGTGTATGTGTGCATGTGTGTATGTGTGAGTGTGTGTATGCATATGTATGTGTCTCTCTGTGTATGTGCACTGTGTATGTATGTGTGTGTGTGCGTGCATGTATGTCTCTGTGTGTGTGTGGTGGGGAGGGGAGAAGGGCAGTGTGGGGTTGGGGGAATGGAGAGTCAGAGCGAGGGTCACCCTGGCTAGGTGGAGGGAATTCTACCAGAGAAATCATAGAAGGAAGAGTTTCTCTGGGAACGTGGGGGTCAATAGGGGTGGAAAAGAGGGAGAAACCCTCCCCAAAGGGAGCAGGGGAATAGAGAGTGGGGGGAAGAGGTGAGGAGAGGGCTGGGCCCCTGAGCAGTGGTCTCCCCTACTTGGTCACCACCATCCCCAGACTGCCCAGGAGACCAGTTCTGAGTGGTGCTGGGGTGCCCCGGACCCAGACTTCTGCCACCCAAGGCTGCGGTGTCTGCCCGTCCCAGACCTCCTGTCCCCAACATGTGGACTCACCTCAATGAGCTTCACAATGTTCACGTGGTCCAGCTTCTTTAAGATGGCAATTTCCTGATAGACCCGATCTAGGGGTGCCAGGGGTACGGTCTGTCCACCCACAGCTGCTTTAGAGCCGCGTGGGGGAGGGCGACCTGTAGACAGAGGAAGGAACCCAGAGTCATGAGAGGGTTGGGGAGGCTTTGCCCGAGAGAGGCAGAGAGGGAGCCCCCCACCAAGACTAAGGTGATGGCCGGAGGCACGTCACGTAACCCAGCCTCTGCCCAGCGCGGCCTCCCTGCCTCTGCCTGATGGGCCATTCCAGGCTACCCAGCCTGTGTCTATGGGCCCCTATGGGACCCCCCACAGCTGCCTGACGAAACCTCCAGTTTGCCCCCCACCTCCCCGTCTCCCATCTTCGGGCGCCTCTAGGAAGCACCCCTCTTATTCTACCCTTCAATACTCTGGCCCCAGTTGACCTTGTAGCCCCCCTCCTGCTCCTGGTTCTTCCTCGGGGGCCGAGTCAGACGAGGCTGAGCAACGCTCCCCCTGCCCCCCGCTGACCCTTCAGAGGTTGGCCCCTCTCCTCCAGGCCAGGGGCTTCCCAGCCTCCTCGCCGCACGGCTTCCCTCCCACCCGGGGACGGACAGGGCAGGAGGGCACTGAGAGCATGGCCTTTCTGGGAGGCCTTCCAGGGTGTGACCTTGGCTTTGGCCACAAGTGCCTAGAGGGGTCCAGGAGTTTGGGACGAGCCTCGGCAGCCGCAGGACGCTTCCCTCCTCCCCAGAACTGAAGATGGGACACGTGCTGGGTCTCAGGATGGCCGAGACTGTTCCCCTTCTGCAGTCATAGCCCAGAGGGAGGACGGGGTAAACCTCCTGCTCCCCCGAGACACAAGCAAAGGCCCAGATCCCTCGGGTGTGGTCTTGTTATTGTGGGGGACGAGACTTAGAGAGGGACGGAGGAAAGGAGGAACCAGCCCCATCCTGGGGACAAGGAGAGAACGTGAGGGAGGTGGGCGACCAGAGAGAGGGCCCTGAGACCGGCTGGGGAGGGTGGGAAGCAGGGAGACCAGGGCACGGATCCAGTGGGCAGGGAGCCATGGAGGGAGGCTTCTAAGCCATGGCACCCCCAGATCCGGGGGATCCTCTGCTCTCCTACAATCACCAACATGCTGTGGGAGCCTGGACTAGGGGTTCCCCCATCCAAGGCTGGGGCATCAGAGATCAGGATTGCAAGAGGATGCAGAGGACGAAGCACCCACAGGAGAGGGCCGAGGGCCGGGTGGCCCCTTCAGAGAAGATCCCGGCATTGGAAACCGTCCCATGAGTGTCCCCCATGGTCATCCCACCTGCCCAGCCACTCATTCTGGCAGGGCCCAGAGGGAAAGGCCAGGAGGGGCCAGCTCGATCTCTCACCCCAGACTTCAGGGACAGCCCCAAACCTCTGGGGGGTCCCCTCAACACAAGGGATCCAAAGCCTCTTTCAGGAAGTATCCAAACCTAGATGGAACGCTTGTCCTCTCGCCATCCACACACATCATCCAGCCGCTGCTGAGTCAGCCCAGGCAGGGAGCTCACTACCCTCAGCTTCAGGGTTGGTTACTTGGGAGTGGGCTTCTCCTCCCTTCGGGGCTGGATCACCCTTGGGTCATATATTCTATAAGGGATCTTAGATCCCCTAAAATGTTCCCCTTTCTCCTGGGAACTGGATCCCAGGAGGGAATCCTCGAGTTCCAGAACACTGGCAGTGCCCCAGCCCTGGACCGGGCCATGTGGGACACCCACGGGATGATGGCAATCCCAGGGTCCACGGCCACATTGTCCAGTGAGGACATTGCCCATGATGTAGACTGAGCCCTGGCCCGTGGGGAGCAGGCTGAGTTCCCTCTCAAGTGTTTTCTGAGGGGCCGCTGGGGGGGGGGTCCTAGAGCCGGGCTGGTCACAGCCTCCTAGGGGACCCTCAGCTTTGATCCGCTCCTCCCTCCCGACACTCCAGCTCCTCCGGGGCCGGGTCTGTAGTGACAGTCCCCCATCCCTCCCCTGTCCCTGCAGGTCCCTCCAGATGGCCAGGCCTGAGAAGGGGGCAGCCCACAGTCCCGAGGCTCCCGCAGGGAGGTACCTACGTGGAAATCCGTACTGCTTCAATAGCTTCTTTTTGGACAGGACTTTCATGGCCTGGGAATGAGAGAAATGGGGTGAGTGTTCCCTGCTGCCCCTGCTCTGGACCGGGCCCCCAGGGAGGGCTGCCCTGGACATCCCAAGTCCACTGGGGCCAGTCATTAGGATCAACTGGCCTGCCTGGCAGGGGCTGCCATTCTCCTAGACCCCCCAGTCACCTCCCACAACCCCCCAGGTCAGGGCTGCCCCTCCAGGGCTTCTCAAGTCCTCCCATTCTGATGCCGTGACTCCTGGGAGACCCGAATCCCAGCCATCTCTGAAGAGCAGGGGGGCCACCGCTGGGGGCGGGTACAAGCTAACAGAGCAAAGGATGCCAGCAAGGATATTGTGATGGAAAAGGGGGGGCTGGTCCCCTCAGCTGGAGATGTCAGGCAGACGTGAAGGAGGCCCCCAGTACAGTGGGGCGTCATGGGGTGCCCTTCAAAGAGAGCCCACGCTCCGTTCAGGCAGGGGTGGGCAGCGACCTGTATCAATGGAGGACACCCATAGGTCTCCCAGAGTCTCTAAGGAAGGCATCGTGTGGCCCATCAGGGGTCGCCCATCACAGCACTCAGTCTTTCAGACTGGCCCCTCACCTTCCATGGATGGGAGGCTTCAGTCAGGCCAGCACCCCCGAGAGGAAGCTGCTGCCCAAGCAGTGGGCCGGGCCACGGCTGCTGGGCTCAGACAAGATCGGGGGTCCTGTGCCATGGAGCTGAGCTAGTCTAGATGTTCACCACCACTGAACCTCCAGCTGCAAAACTGGGGGGGAAGGGAGGGGTCCCCGATCTCAGCACCTCAGAGAGCAGCCCAGGGCTGTGACTGTGGGTCCCAAGGAAAGCTCTGCCCCTCCAAGCTGCCTTGGGGTGAGCAGGGAAGAACTTCACCCCATCTTTGGGTTCCCAAGCACCAGCTGCCAGGATCCTCTGGGATACCTGGTTCAAATTGGGCAGGCCTAAGATCCCTTATAGAAAACATGACCCAAGGGTCATCCAGCCCTGAAGGGAGGAGAAGCCCACTCCCAAGTAACCAACTCAGGCTACTTTGGGGGAGCTCTCCTCTGCCCCTCTGAAGCTGCCACCCACTGCCCTAGGGGCATCTGCCAGGCATCGTCCCCTTGAATCTTCTCCAGACTAAACATCCCCAAGTCCTTCAACTGATCCCAACATGGTGGGATCTCAAGGCCCTTCACTCTCCTAATTCCCCCAATCTGGACACTTCCCAAATCACTGATGCCCTCCCTAAAATGTGGTGGCCAGAACCAAGCACTAGACATTCGATGTGACCTGATGGGCAGAGGGCAGAGGGACCTTCCGTCCTCTCGCCTTGACTCCTCTCCCCCCTCTCTGTCTCTCTTGGACTCCCTCCTCCTCACTGTAATTCAAGTCCTTGGTCTTGGGGTCCACAGTTTCCATCATTTGAGCTGTCCAGTCTCCCACTTTCTTTATCGAAGCAGCCGGCACACTTGAAGTTGGCTGTGAAAACCCCTGGACCTCAGAAATGATCCTTTCTTCCAGGGATCTCCACATTCCTCCCAGAGCAGGGGGACTAGCTCTTCTTATCACCCTGGGCTGACTCACACCCTGCAGGGCTGATCTCAACCATGGGCAGGGTAGGGAATAACCTACATGACATAATTTCAGGGTCCTCTGACCCCCCAAAACTTTCCAAATTCTGGCCACTGGAGCAGGATGCTCCCCTCTCCCTCAGAGAGAGCTCAGGTTCACAGAGCCCCTTCCCACACCCTGCTTCCCCCGAAGGTACTCATCTCTCACTGGCTTTCTGATCTCAAGGAGTTTCCATTCCGCTGGTTGGGCGTCAGCCGCAGGGGCCACGTCAGAGCTGTTCTCCATTATCAGAAGCCCCTCCCTGGAGGCCGAGGGGTCCCCAGCAGCCTGTAGTCCAACCCATCCATGGCAGGGGCACCCCCTCCCAGCCTTTGCCAGGAGCCCCCCGCCTCTGGAGGCAGCTCCTTCCATGCCCGGAGGCGGGGAGAGTTGACCAGTGGCTTCTTCCCAACCACCACTTTTGGGGTGTCATCAAGGATGACATAAGGATGCCTCCCTGGCACAGGCTGGTCTTCAGCAGCCTCTGAGGGTCCTGCAGTGACCAACGTGGTCACACAGGCACAGATGGCCCAGCCACTTGCCAAGAGGTCAGCCTGCTGAGGAGAGCTGGGAAATCTCCTTCCTTGTGGGCACCCAGACTGGAGATGGAGGCCCACCACTTGGCCCTTGACCTGCCCATCAACTCCACTTCTGCCATTCCTTGACTGAGCCTTCTCCTCTTGGGAACTAAGAGTGAGGAGGAGGAGCCTTCCATGCCCCCCATCATTTGGCACTTTAAGCTCCACTTTCCTTTTGTTCCTGGCTTTGCCCCTCAGCTGACCTTCCTGCTGGCAGACGGCACACTGTCCCTCCTCAGCTCCTGAGCCAAGAGGGTCCCATCGCCCTCCCCAACAACTAGAAACAAGCACCTCCTCTTGGCACGTCCAGTGATGGGCATGTTGCAAGTATGCCGTTTTCTAAATGTTTATTCATTGTTTGATCAAACCTTCCCCCAGCAGGCTGGCAAATTCTCCTCACCTGTCTTCACAGGGTTTGCCATCTTAGACTGGCATTGATAGAGTCTCCTAGTCCTGAGCATGGCAGCCTGGTCCTCTAGTGGGGGGCAGATGCCACTGTTCCCCTAAGCCCAATCCTACCAGGGCTGGGTTGAGATGGCAAATTGGCACAGCTCTTCACTCTCCTGCAGGGCATCCCTAGAAACACCAGTCCCTCCTGAACCATCCTAGATAATGTGATAGCAAGTGTGCCCCAGGCCCTCAGAGGCTGCTGAAGACCAGTCTGTGCCAGGGAGGCATCCTTATGTCATCCTTGATGACACCCCAAAAGTGGTAGATGGGAAGAAGCCACTGGTCAACTCTCCCCGCCTCCGGGCATGGAAGGAGCTGCCTCCAGAGGCGGGGGGCTCCTGGCAAAGGCTGGGAGGGGGTGCCCCTGCCATGGATGGGTTGGACTACAGGCTGCTGGGGTCCCCTTGGCCTCCAGGGAGGGGCTTCTGCTAATGGAGAACAGCTCTGACGTGGCCTTTGTGACTGACACCCGACCAGGGGAATGGAAATGCCTTGAGATCAGAGACCATTTCATTTGCGTCTGACCCTGGGAAGGTATACAGTTGGTGCTTAGTGATGCTTATGGGGTGGAATCGGCTGCTTCACAAAAGACAGAGAAGGAATCCCAAGTGCCAGGGCCCGAGGACTCAGCAGGAGGGACAACTGGGTCTTTCTGTGGGGGCTCATCTGGGCCCCACCTTCCACCTGGAGCATGCAGTTCTGAGGGAGCTCAGCCTCCTGGGTCACCCATCGGGTGCCCCATCAAGCTGAGGCACGCCTCTCCTTTGGGCCAAGCAACTTGCCCGGCAAGATTTGAACTCAGCTCCCCTGCCTCGGTCTGGCAGTAATGGTGCCGATCCCCCGAGCTCCATGCAGCGTGCTCACTTACATAATACTTGTCATCAGACTCGTTGTAGGCCAGGCGCACCACCCCGTAGGAGCCCTGTGGACACACAAGGGACACGGCTCAGCTTCTTGGGTCCTTGGCTTCCTCGCCTGGCCGGCCAGCCCGGCTGAGGCCCCCCGCCCGGAGAGCTCAGCCTCCACAAAGAAGCTTCCGGCAGTCCCACCCTTGGGGCTCAGGCCCCCTCCCCACAGGGAGGCCCCTCTCTCCCCCGCTCCCCACCCCCGCTCCTCCCTTGCCAACAGGAGCTGAATGCTGTGTGACAGCGTGTGTGTGTGTGTGAGTATGTGAATGAATATATGTGTGTCTGTGTGTGTGTGAGTGTGTGTGTGAGTGTATGTGTGAATGTGTCAATGTGTGCGTGAGTGTGTGTGAGTATGTGAGTGAATATATGTGTCTGTGTGTGAGTGTGTGAGTGTGTGTGTGAATGTATGTGTGTGAGAGTATGTGAGTGAATATATGTGTGTCTGTGTGTGTCAGTGTGTGTGTGACTGTGTGTGTCAATGTGTGTGTGAGTATATGTGAGTGAATATATGTGTGTCTGTGTGTCAGTGTGTGTGAGTATATGTGTGAGTGTGTCAATGTGTGCTGAGTGTATGTGAGTATGTGAGTGAATATATGTGTCTGTGTGTGAATGTGTCAGTGTGTGTCTGAATGTATGTGTGTGAGAGTATGTGAGTGAATATATGTGTGTCTGTGTGTGTGTCAGTGTGTGTGAGTGTATGTGAGTGAATATATGTGTGTCTATGTGTGAGTGTATGTGTGAGTGTATCAATGTGTGTGAGAGTATGTGAGTATGTGAGTGAATATATGTGTCAGTGTGTGTGTGTGTCAGTGTGTGTGTGTGTATGAGTGTATGTGTGAGTGTGTCAATGTGTGTGTGAGTATGTGAGTGAATATATGTGTCTGTGTGTGAGTGTGTCAGTGTGTGTGTGAGTGTATGTGAGTGTGAGAGTATGTGAGTGAATATATGTGTGTCTGTGTGTGTCAGTGTGTGTGTCAATGTGTGTGTGAGTATATGTGAGTGAATATATGTGTGTCTGTGTGTGTCAGTGTGTGTGAGTGTGAGTATGTGAGTGAATATGTGTGTGTCAGTGTGTGAGTGTGTGAGTGTGTGTGACTGTGTGTGTCAGTGTGTATGAGTGTATGTGTGAGTATGTCAATGTGTGTGTGAGTATGTGAGTGAATATATGTGTCTGTGTGTGAGTGTGTCAGTGTGTGTGTGAGTGTATGTGAATGTGAGAGTATGTGAGTGAATATATGTGTGTCTGTGTGTGTCAGTGTGTGTGAGTGTATGTGAGTGAATATATGTGTGTCTATGTGTGAGTGTATGTGTGAGTGTATCAATGTGTGTGAGAGTATGTGAGTATGTGAGTGAATATATGTGTGTCAGTGTGTGTGAGTGTGTCAGTGTGTGTATGAGTGTATGTGTGAGTGTGTCAATGTGTGTGAGTATGTGAGTGAATATATGTGTCTGTGTGTGAGTGTGTCAGTGTGTGTGTGAGTGTATGTGAGTGTGAGAGTATGTGAGTGAATATATGTGTGTCTGTGTGTGTCAGTGTGTGTGTCAATGTGTGTGTGAGTATATGTGAGTGAATATATGTGTGTCTGTGTGTGTCAGTGTGTGTGAGTGTGAGTATGTGAGTGAATATGTGTGTGTCAGTGTGTGAGTGTGTGAGTGTGTGTGACTGTGTGTGTCAGTGTGTATGAGTGTATGTGTGAGTATGTCAATGTGTGTGTGAGTATGTGAGTGAATATATGTGTCTGTGTGTGAGTGTGTCAGTGTGTGTGTGAGTGTATGTGAGTGTGAGAGTATGTGAGTGAATATATGTGTGTCTGTGTGTGTCAGTGTGTGTGTCAATGTGTGTGAGTATATGTGAGTGAATATATGTGTGTCTGTGTGTGTCAGTGTGTGTGAGTGTGAGTATGTGAGTGAATATGTGTGTGTCAGTGTGTGAGTGTGTGAGTGTGTGTGTCAGTGTGTATGAGTGTATGTGTGAGTATGTCAATGTGTGTGTGAGTATGTGAGTGAATATATGTGTCTGTGTGTGAGTGTGTCAGTGTGTGTGTGAGTATATGTGTGAGTGTGTGAGTGAATATATGTATGTGGGACAGTGTGTCTGTGAGTGTGAGTGTGTGAGAGTGTGTGAGTGAATGTATGAGTGTGTGTGAGAGCGTGTCAGTGTGTGGGAAAGAGAGAATGTGTGTGTGTGTGTGGGTTGCAGAATAGATAAAAAGAAACCCAAGGTCGGTGGGGAAACCAGAAAAGGCTTTGTGTCCAAGGCAGGGATTCCAGATGAACCTTAGAGGAAGCAGGGAGTCTAAGGGGTGCAGGGGAGGGAAGGAGGAGCAGTCCTCATTTCTGGAGACAGACAGACACACACACACACACACACACACACACACACACACACACACACACACACTGAATTTAATTGGATCATCACCATTGTGGCAGAAAAGAGGTGCGTCCCTCCCCCTTGACCACCCATTTCAGCTCTTGGGGGAACTTGGGCCTGGGTCTCCTCTGCTGCCTGTCCCCTGCTCTTAGCCCAATGCTCCCCAACTTTGGCTCCCTTCTCCTCAGATCCTCCCTGGGGTCAGCTCCATTTCACAGAGAGGGAGCCAAGGACCAGAGAAGTGAGCCATAGTGCCTGGGGTCCCACAGGCAGTGAGGGGCAGAGACCCACCCCCAACGCCTTCCCAGCCCTTGGAGCAGCCTGGATGGGAGGGGCTCCTCTCTCTGTATATATCGACATATCTTTGTCTCTTGTCTCTGTCTGTCTGTCCACCTTGTTCTCTTTCTGTCTCTGTCTCTCTGTCTCTCTGTCCATATATCTATATCTATATATCTTTGTCTCTCTCATCTCCGCCTCATCTCTCTCTGTCTCTGTCTGTCTCTCTGTACATATATCTATATCTATATATCTTTGTCTCTCTCATCTCTGTGTCTTATCTCTCCCTGTCTGTCTCTCTGTCTGTCTCTCTCTGTCTCTCTCTCTCTGTACATATATCTATATCTATATATCTCTGTCTCTCTCATCTCTCTCTGTCTCTGTCTCTCTGTCTGTCTCTCTCTGTCTCTCCTCTTGGCTGGCTCTTCAGTGCCAGGTTCTTCCCATGTGGAAAGGAGAATGCAAACTGCCTCCCTGCGCAGGTAGACCAGAAGCCCTGACCGCCGTTGCTCACCAGTATCAGTCTGGACCTCTGCCCCAGTAGAGGCAAAGAAGAAGCTGCCTCTGGGGAGTGACCAGCTCAGGCCTGGAGCAAGGGCAGAATCCAGGCCAGGGGAGCAAGTTCAGGCCACCACCAGCACACCCACCTTTCCGATCTCACTCTGGAGTTTGTACTGGTTTAGCTGGACACAGTCCTGCGGATGAAAGACAAAAGCAAAGGGTCAGGGTGAGCCAAGCCTTGTGCCACCCTGTCCAGGTTGGGAGCATTCAGAATCTCATGGGCCGATACATCCGTGGCCTGCCCCCCTAAGGATCCAAGGGTGGGGCCCCAGGATGATCATCTCAGCCTTGGGGGGAAGCTTGGGACTCATTTGGTTAGGGAGAGAGCGGGCACAAGGGCACTCAGCAGAGAGCAACCCACTGGAGAAGCAGGCCTTCTGGGCAGGTGTTGCCAAAGGGCATGATTTCCCTGGCATCCATGGGCTGGCAGGCCAGCTGATGATTTGGATGGTAAAGAACTCGCCAGATCCAGCATGGGCCCAGCCTTGTCCCCCCAGACTCCAGCTTGCCCATCTTGGCAGCAGTCCCAGGAATAGACAGGTGGCAGAAACTACGGGCAATGCCAAATAGCATCGTCTCAACTGGCATCATTAATGCCTGTGTCTGGAAATGGGCTTCTGGGAGGTGGTCACTATTATAAGACAAGGATTTGGTGTTGAGGCCAAAACAAAGCAAAACCTTGGACCGTCACCACCATCTGTGAAACAGGGAAGACAATGTCTGTGTGGACCTGCCCTGGAACCTGGGGGAAAGTGCCGCAGATCATTTCTGGTGCTCCCCCTTGACCTATCTGCCTCCGGAGACCCCAGGCAGAACTGATCCTCCCTGGTTTTTCCTGGCCTGAATCAGTAACTTTTTTACATGCAAAAAGGTAGTTTTCAACAGTGAATTTGAACCTTGTAGCCCGTCAGTTACTTTACTAGGATTCATGTCAGCAATAAGGGAACTCCCAGAGTTGGAAAGTGCCTCCTCCAATGCCAATTAACCACTCCTAAATGACAGTTTTAGAGAGCTGCAGGGGAAGGGAGGGTATTGAGAAGCTACAAAAGCTCATGATTATATCCATGGGTCAGGGAGGCTAGGTGGCCCAGTGGATAGAGCACTAGTCCTGGAGGCAGGAGGAGCTGAGTTCAAATCCAGCCTCAGACACTTAATAATTATCTAGCTGTGTGACCTTGGGCAAGTCACAACCCCATTGCCTTGCAAAAACCTAAAAATTTAAAAAAAAGAAATAGAGATCATAGCCATGGTTCTATCTGATTCTCCACTGATATCTCTGTCACCACCTTGTGCCTCTGACATCTCTTCTCACACAGATCTGTGTTCTCACCAGTCTGGACATTCCCTCCGATAGGGCAGATTGCAGCCCATCCTATGTGACTTGTGTTCCTCACCTCCCAGCAGCTTGCCACAGACTCTCCCCAGTATACCAGGGGGCAAGGGGAGGGGTCTTCCTCCCTTCTCCCCACTTCTCCATCTGCCACCGGCATTCATAACATGACCAATCCATCTTCTCTTGCTGCCCCACAGCTCCTTGATGACATCTTTAGCTCTGGTTCTCTTTGGGGTTCCTTGCGGCCTCCTCTAGGGGGTCTGCTTGCCCCACTGAGCCTCTCCACTGCTCTCAGTGTGGGTCTCATCACTCTCCCCTATATTGGTATTAAAGGGATAGGGCTTTACTTGCATGAGACGTGTCAGTTCCTACCTTGCTCTCCTCTTGGTTCATCTGATCTGAGCCCATTGGCCTTCTGCAGTCTGTCCTGCTGAACAGGCTCAGACACTGGGGGGAACTCCATAGGGAGTCCACTCTGATACGTGTTGGAATCTGGTCATTTGGTGTGTGTGTGTGTGTGTGTGTGTGTGTGTGTGTGTGTGTGTGTTTTGAACTTCTCTTGAGTGATCCCAGATCTCTTCCAGGAGGCTCTGCTGGGTCTCGGCGCTTCATGCCACCAACAACTTGTCCAGAGGAACTGACCCTCCATGGGGTCTCTGCTTTGGACCAATGGACATTTCTCTGAATCTGTGTCATCTGATGCTTACTATCGGTGGCTTATTATTTCTATTGTTACATTTCCCAAGAAATATTGAGTCATTTTACAGTAGGGGTGAGAGAAACCTTGCAACAAGAGACCCCTTCTAGTGGTCTTTGGCTCTGCCAATCCAAATGTCTTCCTAAGCAATAAGTATAGGGAGTCTTGGATTTGAATCACCGTCATCTAGTTCATCATGAGATGAGCACTGTTAATGATGCCCTACTTCCCCAAACCCGTTTGTTCCCTCCTCAGTTGCACATTGCGGATGCTCTCCATTTGTGTGAAGGGGAATGGCTCTCGGCTGGATTTTGGCTACTTGGGAAGCTCATCCTCCTCCCTGTGCTTTTGGCACCTTTTTTTCTTTTAAAAGTGTTTTTGCCTATTCTTTGGCCCTCATCTCTGGGATCTACCTGCAGATTCCTGACATTTTGATGGACACGAAGAGGCAACTCAAGGCCATCTTGGCCTGTACCATTCTTCAGTTGGTCCCTATGCCTGGGCTCAAGCTGCCCTTTGAACCCAGACGCTGTGGAGAATCATGATACCCAGAATCATCTAACCATGCCCCCCAAAGGGCATGCCCCATTTGTGTCTTTGCCCACAAAGGTGAGCTCCCCAGAAAATCCTGGCTCAGTCCTGAGCTTGTGCCCTCCCCCATCACTTACTCATGCCAATAGCCTAGGAGGGGAGCTGGTGGGCAGAGGGCAGGAAGCTCTAGGAGCAAGCCATTGAGCAGAAAGAAGACAATGGAAGCCCCAAAGACTCAAAGGAGGAGATGAGAAGAATCTCATGACCTCCTATATGCAGGGCCCTGTGTGGGGAGCTGGGAAGTCCCTGCTGAAGGCTGTAGAGGAGGTTGGAGAGGATGTCAACCCCTGTGCTCTCAGGGCTTGTGGAGGGCAGGTAGCCCAATCACTCCTGAGGAGGAACCCCTTCAGGAACTTCCTGAAGAGTGTCTGTCTGGAATGTTCTTGGGATACCTCAGGGATGGGTCAACCACTGCTAGGGGAAGTCCTTTATATTCTGGGATAGCCAGATGTGCCAGTCAAAATTGGCCTCTCTGGTACACCAGCCACCAGGGGGCTCTCCTGGGGAACCTACCCTAACTCCATTGCTAGGTGATGGCCCTTAAATATTAGGAGACTCGGGCCAATTCAACCCCACCTGATCTGACTTCCAGGTCCTTCTTCAGGACTCAGCATAGTTTTCTAGAGGGGCTCTGTGCTCTGGCCCAGGCAGAGGACTGTCACTAGCTGGGTGTGAGACAGCCCTCCCATCATCACACTCTCTTGAGCTGGTCACAGAATACACCAAAATGCCATTGTTGGTCAGTCCCACTCACTTCCCTCCCCCTTCCCCTGTGCCTGCTCATTGTTTTAAAAATGGTAAAATTTCTTTTAAAAGATTGGATGGGGGCAGCTAGATGGTGCAGTGGATAGAGCACTGGCTATGGAGTCAGAAGTTCCTGAGTTCAAATACAACACTTAATAATTACCTAGCTGTGTGACCTTGGGCAAGTCACTGTACCCCATTGCCTTGCAAAAATAAAAAAAATTAAAAAGATTGGATGTCTCCCCACAAAGTCTCATTTGATTTAATTTGGCTCAGTGCTCTGAGAGGTTTTGGATCCTGAGCCTGACCCCCAGGATGGTAGTATTCTCTGCCAGCTGGGCATCACCTACACACCTGATGAACATATGGCCACTTGGTCCTTTATCTTAGTCAAGGATAGATAACCTTATGGAATGGCATATAGCCAAAAGGAGGCCCCTTGGCCTGTCAGCTACTTTACTAAGATTCGTGCCAGCTATAAGCTTCCCCTAAGCTCTCTGATTCTCCTGTTCAAAGAGGAAATGTGCTCTGTTTGACCTGACTGTCACTCCACAGACCCAGGGGTAATCCTTTGGGATCACAGCCTCTCTTTCCAAATGTTCACCAAGCAGCTTAGTAGGATAATGAATAATTCTCCAGCTGGGCATGGATGGCAAGGAAGCTGAGGTCACTAGCCTCCCCTGGCTCCTCTGCCATCACCCAGAGGAGGCTGCTTTGTGCACCCTCCTAGATAGCTGCCCTTGTCATGCTTGCAGCACTCTTCTAGGATAGGCCTCCTCCTTCCTCATGCTTGCAACTCCCTCCTAGGATAGCCAGGCTCCTTATCTATGCTTGCATTACTGCCCTTACCCACCCCACCTTCCAGGCAAGGCCCAGTGTTTCCTCTTCCTCCTGATTGCCCTATAGTATAGGGGCTAGTGGAGGGCTGGGACTATAGGAGAAATCAGGAAAGGCTTGTTGAAAACTTAGGAGCTTCTTCCCTTTCCTTGCCACTGGCAGAGGGGCTCAGCAAATCATGACTCCCATTTCTGTTTCTAGGTTGGGTGTCCCCATACTGTTTGCCTATGGCTTCACCTACCTCCACATCTGAGATGGATACACGGTTGGATTCGATGGTGGGTCGGCGCACAATGCGGGGCGAGATATGGTTGGCAGGACCTGTGGCATAGGGCCCGCTCATAGAAGGACAGGCAGCTGAAAGACAGCTTCTGTTTGGTCTTTCCTGGAGGGAGAGCTTCCTGTTGGATAGGGAAGGCCGGACAGGGATGTTCTTGGGGTCCTTTGGGGGATGGGCATCTATGGCGGTCAGGGAGGGGGCTGATGGAATTCTCTCTCTGGCTTCAGGGGGGCTGCTGCTTGCCCGACAGTCTTGGTTGCGGCCATTCCCAGAGAAGACTCCACAGTCGTCCCCCTCGCCCACTCCCCCCAGATCAGTCACATCAAGGGCAACCACTTTCTCCACCAGTTCTGTACAAGGGTCTTGGCTGCACAGGGCTGAGCCTTCCTCCATGGTGGGGACGAGGGCCAGTTTCATGCACTGATGCAGTTTGGGTCTCAATCTGGTCAGAACAGCCGATCAGCCTGGGGAGAGAAGACACAGAAAGAGGTGATAAGCGGCCACACAGGCCTGTCCAGATGCAGCCTTTCTTGTTCCCCCTGTACATGACAGTGTTGGTTCTTACACCTGAATGATCTTGGACAAGTCCTTTGTCCCCTCTGAACCTCCTCTCCTTCCTCTGCAAAACCAGTTTTTGGTCAAAACAAATCCCAGGTTCCTTGTTGTCCAGCCTTACCTTCCAGGGCCCTTTGGTCTCGTCCACTCCCTCAAGGCCACCACCTATGGGTGAGGACTTAGGAGCCTACCCCAAGGTAGCCGGGTAGTTGGATCAACAAACCCAGACTCTTCTCACTTGCCCAGTGCTCAGGGAGACAAAATACTTGGGAACTGCTCCAGAAACCCAACCAGAACCCGACCTGAACTCCTTGAAGGGAGGATACAGAACTGATGATGCAGGAGAAGTTGTGAACACCTGGAGCACCTCAGCTTAGCCTGACTGGGAGGGAGCTCACCCAGCTGGTGGTCAACCAGCTCCCAGCCCCTCCTGGAGATGAGCAAGGCGCAGAACGGCCCATGGTGGGGGGTGTGTGCTCCAAGCTTCCTAGCCCCTGGCCAAGTTCACTCACCCTGAGGAGAACTGCAGCTCCACCAGAACCAGATCTGGCCCTACTTGGTCTCTTCAACTTAAGATCTGGTTCAGCTTATGCTGTGAGGGGTAGGATGCAGGAGGCATAGAGCCTCCAAGCTGGCAGAGACTTCAAAGGCCGCCGAGTTCAACCCATTCCATCCCTGAAGAAGTGAGCTCACTGTAGCATATCTGAGAAGAGAGCATGCAGCCTCTGCTTGGAGACCCCCAGGGGTGGGAAGCTCACTACCTCCCCAAGCAGCCTATTCTACTTAGGGCTAAACTTCGTTTAATCTAGAAATACAAGTCTGACCAATTGTCAACTCTTTGAACAAAGGCATATTTCCCCTCTTTCTTTGTGTCTGTCTCCAGGCACATGGCTGAATGCTAACCCTAGAATGGAGGAAAATCATCATTGCTATGAATGCTTTTATTATTTCTATCATTGTTATGAATCTTTATTTTTTACTATTCCTCCTCATTCCTAGGAAGGACACGTAGGAAGGTCATTTTCATTTTTACTTATTGATGAGAACTGAGACCTAGGGAAAGTAAATGAAGACCTGGCCTAAAGCTTCTGGCCAACAGTGGTGGAAAGTGGCCCGGAGGACAGCCCCCCGTCCCCCCTGAGGCCCTGGTCAGCTCTCCAGGAGGAAGGGGCACAGCTGCCATGCTTTTCTCCCCTTCTTACACACTGACCAAGAAGACAAACTCCAAGACGTTCCCAGTGAAGGGGGATTTGGTCCCCTTAAGCCACTGCCTCTTTTTTCCCTCTTCCCCATATTGATTCTTTTCATGACTGAGATCCTCTGAAAAACCAGCTTGGATCCAACAAGACTAGAGCAGGTGCATGGGAGCCTGGAGGGTCATAAACTCCCTACTGCTGGGGTGGGGTCTTGAAGTAGTGACCCCTTGTTGAGGAAGAGGCCATGGAGCTCAAGAGACAGAAATGTGCTGGTCATGGGTACCCGTGGCATCTGTAGCCAGGCAGCCTGTGCAGAAGCCTCTCTCAAGGTTTCAGACCAGAGGACCTCTGGGCTTCCTTCCAGTCCCTAATGTGCAATCCTCTGGTGCAGGTGGGGCTCCCATGGCCTCTCAGATCTGGGGAGCCGAGGAAGCCACCACTCTCACAATGCTGTGGCTGGTGCAGAAGCCTCGACATTGTGACCACTTGGACTTGCCCTTTCCAGCGCTGCCCCAGTCAGGCCTCTCCTCCCTCCCCAAATGACCTGCACCCTTTAGTTTGCTCTGAGGGAGTGAGTGAGTGGGGGTGGCTTCATTCACCACCACTGAGCATAGCGAGATGCGGAGTAGGGGCTTTAGGACATGTTTATTGACTGGCACAGGGCAGACTCTTGACAATAGGGAGATGCCAGGCAGACTAAGTGGACCTCAGACTTTAGGAGGGGATGTCAAGTAATGAAAAGGTGAGAAAAATACAGCAATTATTAATTAAATGTTGCTCTGGGCCAGGACACTGAAGACAGAGATGAAGATCAGCTCCTGCCCTCAGCAGCTCACACTCCACCAGGGAGCCAACACGTGGAGGTGAAGGCGGGTGCTGATGGGATGAATAAATAAATAAATCATCCAATGAATACAGTGTTTCAGGGTCAGAGAGCACCAGGGACCAGCCGGAAGGATGAAGAGAGACTTCAGGGAGAAAGAAGAGGGCTTTTGAGCTGATGCTTAGAGAAAACCAGAAATTCTAAGAGGTAGAGTCTTGGGAGAGCCGGTGCAAAGGCCCAGCAGTGGGAAATGGGGAGTCAAGAGTGCCGAAGAGGATCAACATGGCTGGACCAGAAAGGGCATGGAGGAGAGGAGGGGATCGGAAGTCTGAAAAGGGAGGAAGAGTGAAAATCTCTTTGGAAGGGAGCCCAGTCCTGCAGACCTGAGAGACACTCGAGGCTATTCTGGTAAGGGCAGGAAGGGAGCACCCCAACAAGGCAGGTGTGGCTGCACAGGCATCTCTCTGAGGGGAATCTTAAAAGAAGCAGAGAAGATGAAAGGCAAGACAAGGGAGAGGTCAAACGACCCGAAGCTGCCTCACTGGCGGGAGTGGCGGCCGGGTAAAGTCCAGGAGGAGATGAGGGTGGTGAGAGAATCACCGGACAATAAAATGGTGGGTTTGCCCCACCTCCCTGGGCCCTCTGTACACCCGGCCCACCCAGCTCAAAGATATGGGGATGGAAGCTGAGCCACAGGTAGCAACCAGGAAGGCTGGAAGTTCAGTCTGGACTCACAGCTTGGTCCCATTCTCGCATTCTCTGTCTCTCTATCTCTTGGTCTCTGTCTCTCTTCTTGAGAAGGCCAGGCAGACTTCCTCAGGTTTAGGCCTCCTGGGTGGTGGCTGTCATCTAGGGCCATTTTCTCTGATCCAGGAAGGCTTGTATTCTTCCAAGCTAAGGACCACTGGGGGAAGGGTGTTTGGTGTTGCTGAGTTCATGATTTTCCCACTTTCGAGGTGGCCCCACTCACTGCTAGCCGGCTCCCGCCCTTCTTTACCTCCAAATTCCCCTTTGGAGAGTAATCCAGGGAAGAGTTCTCTGGAGCAAAGCTCTGTACTCTTCATCTGAACTCCAAGCCCAAGAGCCTGGGGTTCCCCAGACTCACCCAAGCGGGGCTTCCCCTCTCCCACCATCCATCGCCCTTAGCAGAGGTAGGCAGGTCAGTGGGGGATGCCAGGTTCTATCCACACAGGAAGGAGATAAGAGAATGCCAGGCCCTAGATTTTAGGGGAGAGGATGTGAAGGAATGAAAAGAAAGAAGAGGCCAAACTAAGCAATCGGTAGGCATGAATGAGGTGCTCCCTAGGTACCATAGCTACAAAAATGGATGTGCAAAAGCCCCTACCTTCAGGGAGCTTACATTCCCACAGGGGACCAACACGGTGGCTTCCACTCTAGTGGGAGAATGGTGTGGTGGATGGGGCTCTTCCCAGCTTGGACATCCCATAGAAAGATACTGTACTCCTAGGCTGGACTTAGTGCCTAGGAAGCAAGAATGCCCCTGTCCAAGTCCTGACTATCCTGGTCCAGTGGGTCCTGTCTCTGACCTGGCCAAGGGCCCATCCTGTGCTCCCGAGGCACCAACATTTCCAGGTGACTGACAAGACAGGAGGAGACTGGTTGGGTAGAGCCAGCAAGGGCACAGAGGGAGCTTCTACCCTCTGGCCTCCTGCCCACTGGGCTCTGCACCCAAGACTGGGCATTATCATGAAGCAGACTGCCAGTGTTGGGTCTGAGACCTGGAAGGCCATGACTGATCAGCTGTCCAGGTCTAGAGAGTAGGGCGATGCCCGTGCGGGGCATCGTACTGTGAACCTAGAGATGGAGGGCAGTCCATGCTGCACCTTGGACAATGGGGGCAGGGAGAGGAGAAGTTGGGATGGCACAGATCCCCCAAACACTAACCCCTTAGTGACTCTTGCGCTCCCTGGCCCCCCAGCATCTCCCCACCACACAGCTCATTACATGCCCCTTCTCTAAGTGGGAGGTGATAAGAACCTGAACTGGCCGAGTGACAGTGGGGGTGAGTGACTCAGTCGGGGGGAGTCAGAGATGGAGCCCAGGTGTCAGCCTGGGTACCTGAGAGGATGCTGCTGTCATTGAGGTGGGGCAGCTGTGGGATAAGCTGGGGCTCAGGCCCGGGTGGGATGCCCGGGGAGGGGCAGCAGGACTGGGGCTTCCAAAGCTGGCAGCCACCTGCCTGAAGGAGACAGCTGAAGCCAGGAAGGTGAGGGGCTTCACTGGGAGAGAGCATGGACAGAGGAGAGCAGAGAACCAAGGTGGGCTCCGGTGGGAAGCCAGAAGGCAAGAGGCTGAAGAGGGATGGAGATCTGGGGCTGGGACAATCCCCAAAATAGCCTTTTGATTTTTCAGAAATGGAGTCCTAGGGTCTTGACCAAAGTCACATGGCCAAACACTGAGTTCTTCGTGGGGCCCCCGGCGTGAACACTGAGGTCGACAAGGAGGACGACCGCAAGGGGGAAGGGAGACACAGGTCTGTTCATCTTCCTCCCTCCCCGCTCCCATTCCCCACAGTCTGTGACTCAAACACATCAGACCTAACTGCTGCTGCATGGGCTCCCCATCACCTTTGGGATCAAGTCCAAACTTGCCGTGCTGGCATTCAAGGCCTTCCTAGACAGACTCACCACTCTGTACTATCTCCAAGGGCAAAATGAGAGGTCACGGGGTGGGGGTGGGGGGCTTCAGCCCAGGAAGGTGGGGAAGCTTCAGCCCAGGGAAGGTGGGGGTGGGGGGGCTTCAGCCCAGGAAGGTGGGGGAGTTTCAGCCCAGGGAAGGTGGGGGTGGGGGGCTTCAGCCCAGGGAAGGTGGGGGGGGGGGCTTCAGCCCAGGGAAGGTGGGGGTGGGCTTCAGCCCAGGAAGGTGGGGGGAGCTTCAGCCCAGGGAAGGGATGCACCCGGACAAGGGCTGAGCCTTCTTAGGGCTGCTTCAGAGGATTCCTCCTGTGGGTGGGAGCTCAGTCCGGCTCCAGGCTCCTGTGACTCATCGGCCCCCCACCTCAGTCTTCCTCCAGTCACGTTGGACAACGCACAGCTCCCTGGACCGCCCTGTGGTTTTCTGCCCTGGCATCTTTGCCCAGGAGTTCCTGCTCCCTGGCAAGCCCTTGCCTCTTTGCCAACACAAACCCTGCCTTTTCTCCCAGGCAAGCTTCAAATCCTCTGGCCTCGTCACTGGGGGCAGGCCTCCCGCCAGCCTGGGAGGCCAGACGGCTTCATCTGGGTAAGCTGAGGAGCCAGAGGGGAGAGCTGACAGCCCCTGGAGGAGGCTGGGCCTCCGGCACTCCAGTTGCCTCAGCTCCAAGGCCCAATCATCTCAGGGAGGCTCCCCGGGGAGGACCTGTGACCGGCTCTGAGGACACACAGGCATCAGCGGCAGAGTCCAGACTAATGGGGCTGAGAAAAGGGAGGATGGGATAAGGGGCAGGGAAGAGCGTGGGGGGAGAAGGAGGGAGGCCCACAGCCATGGTTCTAACACACCCACTGAAGGAGTCCCCAGAATGCCCCCACCAGGGGTCCAGGGCTGCTCAAAGATCCCCAGGGGCTGCTCCCCCCAGCTGCGGAGGCTGGCCATGGCCCTGGGATGTCCCAGCTTCCCCTGACTGTGAGTCTGCAGCTTCTCCCCTTACGGCCCTCCCTGGTGCCCACTGGGCTGAGCACAACTGGCCTCAACCTGTTCCACCAGTACTTGACCCTCCACCCTCAGACCTCCTCAGGCCTTCCTCTTCTCCAGGCCCCCCCGACGTCCCAGGCCGTGCCCCTCCTGTCCCCCTCCTCTCTAGCTTACTCCTGAGCTTCCTAAAAGGGGTCGCCCAGGGCGTGAGGAGGGCCAAGGTCAGAGGAGCCATCCCTCCCTCGCCCTGACCCAGGCCGTGAAGATGTGGCTGGGCAGGCTTTGGTATTAGTGGCTCTTATTTGTACAGAGGGGCCGAGGAAGGAGAGGAGGCCCCCCCAAGTGTGGGGCACCCAGGAGCGGCTGGTCTGGCTCCAAGAGCACCCAAGGGAGAGGAGGGCAGACAAGCTGACAAAGTGCCACCATGGAGGCCGTGAAATCCACTCTGAGGAGCGCGAGAAGATGCAGGCGGCAACAAGGAGCCGAGAGATGATTGAATAAGAGGAGACGAGGTCAGACATGCCCGGCCCCTGGCACTCCCCAGGCCCACCCTGGGTACTCAATAAATGCTTCTGACTCACTGAATGGGCCAGGATGTGAAGTCAGGATGGACTGACTGCAGAGGGGATGTTGGGGGAGGGAAGAAGAGTGGGGATTCTGAGAGAAGGTTCTAGAAGCAGTGGGATGGGCCCTCTGAGGGCCAGGGCCTCCAGGGGCTCCCTTGTGGATTGTTTTGAATCCAAATTCCCGGGCCCTTTCCCATCTATTATGGACCCTTAAGATCTGATCACACTTCTGGATCTTCAATCTGCAGATGGATAAACAGAGGCCCGGAGGTGAAGTGACTTACCCAAGGTCACAAACTCATTGAAAGCAGAGCCAGGATTTAGAGCCGGACCCCCAGAGTGCAGAGCTGGCCAGGCTTCTTCCTCGAGGGTCCTGGGAAGGGTTTGCTCACCCTCAGGCCACAGAGCTGAGAGGCCCGGCTGAGTTTGAATCTGCCCGATGGGGCGACTGATTACATATCATTGATGAGAAAGGGAAGGGTAAAAGTTAAGTTGGCATAAACAGAAGGAGGGTGTTGATGGGGGGGGGCTGGGATAATGAGATTCCATTTGGATATGTGGGATCTGGTCCAGGAGGGAGAGATGGGCCTCTCAGGAGCATCTACATGGGAGGGAAAGACAGAGCCTGGGGGGCAGCATGAGGAAAGCCCACCCTGGGACAGAACCAACAAATGAGGCTGGGAAGGGGCAGCCCCAGAGGAGGAGGGCTGACTCGGACCAGGGGCCCCATGGACAAGGCTCAAGAAGGGGCCAATGGCTTGGCCAGTGAGGAGGCCCCCGGGGCCCGTGGAGGGACCAGAGCAGGCGTGGGTCCTCCTCTTTCCCCCACAGCCCCTGTCCCTCTTCTGATGCAGATGTGCCCATTCTCTCCCCCATGGTCATCATCCTCCCCCGGGCAGGGACCCCAGAGGTCACTCAAGCTCCCCCTCTATAGACAGAGGAGGAGAAGGAAGGGACATGCAGGAGGCCAAGCAGGCAGGAATCCCTCCAGTGACAGGGAACTCATTACCTTATTTCCTTTAGATTGATTCCTTGTGTCTTTTGTCCCGCTGGCTTTGTGCCCGCTCTCTCTTCTATGGGGGCAACATCCTGGCCCGTCCCCAGCCCCGTGAGTGCTCTAAGAGCCCCACATTGCCTCTGCCAAGGGAGCTCTAGGCTCCTTTGCCACACGGGAGGGGGCCTTGACCCAGGCCTGGATCCAAGAGCACAACAAGCTGCTGCCATGGCAACCCCTCTCCAGCCAAGGCAGGCACATCACCACGGCCTGCCTCCCTCCCACAGCAGCCCCCCCCAACCCCTGGTCTCCTCGCGGGGTTCTCCTGGGCAGTGAGGCCCCTGCCCACCTGCCTGGTGCCTCTTGGATCACAGGGCCACCTGGTCTACACTCCCCCACTTATACATGAGAACACTGAGGCAGATCACAGATTCACATCGGGGTGCTGGCACTCCCAAGTCTGGCACCCTTGGTTCCCGGGCTTCTGCTCTCCAGGAGAACTGAGCCCCCTTCCCAACCAGCCAGAGATGGTCTACACAACCAGACACCTTGGGGGGAATGCTGAGTCTCTCAGAGAATCAAGAGGACCCCACGGGTCTAGACCAACAGCCCACCAAAACAGAAAAGTCCTCAACAGCAAACATTCCTGGCAGAAGTGCACCATGCTGCTACGTGAATACCTCCAGAGACGGGGAACTCACTGCCCTATCCAGCAAGCCATTCTCTAATTAGCCTCGGTCTCTGCTCCCTCTTCCGTGTGACAGCCTTTCCAATACTCTCCCCAACCTGGGGAAGCTGAGGCTTGGAGAGTTGCTGTGACTTGCAGAAGGTCAGAGCAGAGGATCCAGGGCTCTTCAGCCCCCATGACTTGTGCCTCCCAGGACTTCTCGGTTCTCTCTACTTGATGAGTCAGTATGAGGAGGTTTCACATTGGGAAAAACAAACACCATGGAAAAACCCTCCCAGAAGCCAGCTGCGCCAGGAGGCCCGAGGAGCCAGCCCCAGCCCCGAGCGTGGGGCCACCCTCACCCTGGGGCTCTCGTGGGGTAGCCAGACATGGGGGGGGCTTGCCGCTCCACAGGGCAGGGTTTGACCTTCCTGGGGATCCGGCTGTGACCTACTGATCAAGCTCAAAAAAAAAAACTGGCTCAGCTTTGTTGATGGGAAAGGCATGAACACAGCCGCCTCCTCCAGGGGTCCCCAAAGGATGGGCGCACCTTCGAGATGCCGAGCTCTCCGGAAGGATGTCTCCCTGGGGCTGCTGGGACCTCCTGCCTCTGTTCTTAAAAACAGACTGCAAAAGCATCAACAAATGGGAAGTGTCCGAGCCAGTCACTGAGCAAAAGGCGGGGACCCAGCAGGTGGAGCCCATGGGGAATTGGGGTGCTGGGGAAGAAAACTGAGCCAACTGGCCCTGTCCTCTGACCCAGTGACCTCATATGACTCAAGGCAGGCAAGGAGAAGGAAAGCTCCTGTAGAGGCCCCTCAACATCCATCCCAGCACCTTTGGGGGAACAGGCCAGAAAGAGGCCATTAGGGGACTGGCCAAGATAAGGGTCACCATTGAGCTATAAGAAATGAGGAATGTCAGCAATCTGGAGAAACATGGGAGGCTTGGGATGAGTTGAGCCAGAGCTCAACAGAGGCTCCGAGGAGTGGAACACAGAAAAAGCAAATCAGCTTCGCTGGGGAGAGGTGAGGGGCTGCTGGGATCGACAGCTCTCTCAGTCTATTGAGTCCTGGCTAAATGTGTTTCTTAATCACCAGACAGCAGTGCCCCTGGGGGGCAGAGGGCCAGGGAGGGTTGATATGACGCTGGTGTAAAGAGAAAAGGCGGCAATAGGAGGAGGAGGAGGATGCTGTGACTGGGACGCTGGGAGTGGCTCTCTTGACCACCCTGCCCCCATCCTGGTCACCATCACCGGCCAGGCCGTCCTTCTCCGGACATGTCTCGGCCTGCCAGGTCTCCTCCTCAAATGCAGGTAATGCTAGGAATGGGATTTCCAGGCATCTTGACAAGCCCAGGGTGGGTTCTGCAGACTGGAGTGTAATACAATACCTAAAGGAAAGGTTCTGAACCCCAGTGCCTGGCTGGGCACCCGCCCCTCACCCTCGCCACCTGCAGGAGGCTCCTCAGCCCAGCCAAGAGTTCCACAGTCTAAAATCCACTCAAACAGAAACATCAGCCATTCTTGGCAGGCCCAGAAGGCTGCTTCGGGAGCTTCGCCCGATCCAGTCTTCTCGGGGTCAGCTTTCCGATACCATTCCCCTGGGCTGCCCAGCATGCCCAAATACTGGGATTCGTGTGACGGGATCATCTGACCCCCCCCTCAACAGGAGACCCACAGTCTGCATCTGAAGAGGCCTCACCCCGCTGTTCCACCCCAGGTGCCAGCCCCACTGACCCAGCAATGGATCAACCACTCCCTGCCCACCCTGCCACTGCCCACTTGTACCATTAGGCCAGGACTCTACAATAGACACACACACACACACGTACATACACATAGCCTCACATGGATGCACAACCCACAAACTCCCACCCACCTACCTGCTCCCTTCCTGCCAGGACTGGTTCTTCCCCAAGCTCCCAGAGAGGCCACAACAGTTGGAGGTTGCCACAGCCAAGCCCTGAGGGCTTTGGGGAGGGCACGGGTCCTGCCACCCTCCTACAGTGGGAACTGATCTGACAGTTCAGACCTTACTAGAACCCTTCCTTCTCTCTGGCCCAGGCGTGGCCCCAGCTCAGCTCCTTGGTCCATCCAAGAGCCCCGAGTCTTCTTCAGCCCCAGCCCCCACTGACTGACGCACGATAATGGAGCTCTTGGATCAGTGCTCAGGATGGCGCTTTATGAAGTAGCTGAGTCTTTGGCTCTCAGACAAAGGCAGTGACTTGGCATGATCGTCCTTTAACGGTCCAATCAGAGTTGCAAGGAGACGATAGGCTGGGCCCAGAAGGGAGCAGCCAGAATGGGTAGCCCCCATGCGGGCAGAGGGTTTTCTCCATCTCCTTATGTGAACACCCTCTCATCCAGTCACACCTCCTTGTTCATTTTGGCTCACTCTTTCAGAAGAGTTTTAAGTACCAGTTGCTGGCTTCACTGACAAAACAAGACAGAGCCCAGAGGCCCTCCCCTCAAGACCTGACCCTTCCAAGTTGGCATCAACCCAGTAATCCACACACTTCTATCATGTCCACAAAGACTGGCTGGAAGCCTGGCATGATCCTTCCCTGCCACAGCCAATCAGACTCAAAGTGGCCCAGGAGGAAGAGCCCCGGAGAAGCACGGGGTGGGGTGGGGGAGAGGGCTGTCACATAAAAGCTGCTCAAGGTTGGTCCTGCCACTACTCTCCTCAGGAGCCTCAGTTTCTTCATCTGTAACCCTGAAGATCTATGAGGATCGAATTTCCAAGTCCAGAGAGATTTACAAATTTTCAAGCATCATATGAATATGGTAACTTTCATTATCAGAAAGCTAACGAGGTTGGCTTTCTCAGGTCCTACAACACTCTGGGTAATGTTGTCTTCTGGAAATCTGCCTCCTCCCTCTCCCTTTTGAAAACTGGGATCTTTGACTTTTTTTTAGCAAGCCTTTCCCCCAAGCCCTCTCCCGACGCCTGGCACGGTGTGTGGCCCATAGCTGGTGCTTAAGAAATGTTTATTGGCAGGCTGACCATGGTCCTCAGATGACCAGTCGGGGCTCCTGGATCCCAGCAGCAGATTCCTTTCTCAAATCAGAGACCCGATCGGTCTGGCTGTGGTTTCACCACCTACTCTGCCAAGCTTCCCTCTCCAAGGCATGCCGCCCGCCCTCTCCAGGCTGATCACCCTCCTCCTCCACAGTAAGAGATGAGCCACAAATGGTTGCTCCATCACACTGGCACTCTCTGGCTTTCTCTGAAGCAGCTAGTGGCTTCTCCCTTCCTCAGACGGCTGACTCGGACCCTTTGGAAGCTTTGAGACCAAGTCTCAGCACACCCCAGACACTCATTCAGCCCCAAGAGGCCAAGCCCTGTGTTTGGCAGGGAGCAGAGCTACCAAGACACAAAAGGAAGATGTCCTGCATTCAAGGGGCTGCCACTCAACACCTCTTCCTAGCATTCCTGCCCTCTTGCATATCCTTGATATATGTCCTTTCTACCATCGCCTGTGTGCATCCTCCAAGGGCTGAGCTTTGGATGGCCCCTCCCATCCCCCAGTTCAGCCAAACTGTTTTCCCTTTGTCCTTCCTCACTGGGTTCATCCAGCCTCATTGCATAATCCTCCTCCTCTTCCAGACAAACTGGACCAGGGAGTGTTCCCTGATCTCATCTCATGTTCCTCCACCCCACCCTAGGAATTCCTGAAGGCTGGGACTACATTCCACTCTAATGTTGACCTGTCCAGTCCAAGTGCCATCTCTCCCATACATCGTTCCTTCATCCTCTCAGCTAAACCAGGAGTAGAAAGGAAATTCCATGGTTGAGCAATGAGCTTCTTGAGAACAACCAATCAGGTCCCAGTAAAGGTTTGATTTTCTATTCTGGGCTCAAAGATAACTGCAGATGGTGACTACAGCCACGAACATAAAAAAATGCTCCCTCCTTGGAAGGCAAGCTATGGCCCATCTGGCCAGAAGACTAAAAAGCAGAGACAGGGTCCATACAGTCAAAGCGAGGGCTTTTTCAGGGGTAATGTCTGACTGGGAGAGCTGGATTATAAGCAAAGCAAAACGCAGAATTGTGGTGCCAGAGAACACTTTTGAGCTCCCTTGGACAGCAAGGAAATCAAATCAGTCAATACTTTAAGAAATTCTATTTTTCACTGGAAGGTCAAATCGGAAACAGTAGCTTCAATAATTCTTTGGCCACACATCATGAGAAGATGGGATTCGTTGGAAAAGTCTCGACTGAGAGTTTATGGATGGCAAAAGGAGAAGGGGGATGGGAGATGACATAAGGACAATAATCCCCCAACATGCTTAGGTAGCGAGGACAGAAGGGTCCTGAGATGACCACACTGAGGAATCCAAAGAGACTTGGGAAGCCCCCTTTGAAGAAAGGGAGCAGGATAAACAGGCTCTATGTGCTAAGTTTTTCACAGATAGTATTTTCTTTGCTCCTCAAATTATCTGAGGACAGATTTGAATTTGAGTCTCACTGACTCTTCTACACCCAGCATTCGAACCATGGAGCCACCAGCTGTCTTAAAAGTTGATCAGGAGAACAGTCTGCACCTACATGAGATGGACAGAAAGGTAGCTCATGAAGCTACCTGGTCCCCAGGAATAGATAGCAAAGCACCGTCTGTCCTTTCCACAGAGAAGTGGGGAACCACAGGTTAGGGAAGCTGCATACACCAATACCTGTGGCTGTTGTTTGGGTAACAAGCTTAACTGTTCTTTTGTTTTAAGGGAAGGCTCTATGGGAATTGGTCCTGTGGAGAGGATAAAGACCAAAAGAGTCACTAGATGGAAGGGCCAACCTGGCTCAGGCCAGGGGTTGGTCCTCCAGGCACCTCCTACCTCAATCAGGAGAGGGGGAACAGGAGATTGGGAAGGGTAACAGTAAAGGCCCTGCTGCAGCTGGCAGGGGAAGCAGAGAGGGGGCAGAGCAGGCAGGGTAGCTGGGTATTCCCAAAGCCAATCCTGTTCAGAGGGAAAAGTAAGTATGGGCAGTGAGGCCAAGAAAGCTGCCCTGGAGAGGGGGCTGAGCCAAAGCAAAGGGGGTTTTTCCAGAACTCCCCCTCAGGGCCCCTTCTCTGCCATGGGATGGAATCCTCCCATCTGAGAAATGTAGCCCCAGATGGAACCTCTGACGACCAAGGAGGAGTCTTGAAGTACCTGCCCATTCTTCAGCAGGCCATTACTGCTAGTGCCTGGAGACTAGGAAGCCCAAGAGAGCGGGAAATCCTGTCACATGAGCAGACACGCAAGGTCCCGAGGTGACTCGGAACTTTGCCCCTTGGTGTACCGAGACGGCAGAATCTCAGAGCCCCATCAGTGGAGCCCAACTCCAGCCCCTGGCTAATGAGGGTCCTCCTGCTCTGCTGGACTTCCTCAGAGGGCAATGAGCCCTTCTCCTCCCCAGAGTCAAGACTTCTCTGAATACTGAGTTGCTATCTGCCTCTCCATACTGCCCATTCATTCCTAGAACGAGCCTCACCCAAGTCCCTGACTGCCCTCCTGAGCACCCCATAGCCTTCTCTTCCCTGGGCTACCCATGCCCAACCCCTCCGGACTTTATTCTGAGATGACACTGTCAGTGGGCATTGAGGTGACTGTGCTTGGCAAGCCCAAAAGATTCTTCCAGAACTCCATCTAGGCTTCTCCCCAAGCTGGCCATCTCCTCCATACCTCACAGTGGTATGCCCCTGTCTCCTCTGTGCCCATCCCTCTCTGTAGGTGTCCTGGCCCTCTCCTTCTCCACCGTCTCTGGGGCTTCATCAGCTCCCATGGGCTTCATGGTCATCTCCGGGCAGGGGATGCCTCCATTCCTCTGTCCACCCTGGTCTCTCCTGAGCATCAGCCCTCCATCACCAGCTGCCTTTTTGGGCACTTCCAGCAGGCAGTTCAAATGACACACGTCCACTCCAATGGCTACAAACCCACACTAACTCATTTTCAGGCCCTCTGGAGGCAAAGAAGAGGCTTAAGAAGTGTGGTCTCACCAACCCTGCCTTCCTCTCCCTGCCCTGCTGTTTTTCTCTTCATTCCAAAGGGGGGAAAAGAGAGCTGCTTCAAGGGATGCCAGAGGGATCCACTGAGGAAGCACAAGCCTGGCACCTTCCCTTCAGGACCCCAAGAGTAGAACAAGTGAAATTTTACAACTTCTGATGGGCTCCCCTTTGGGACCCTCAGCCTGCCTTGGATGGCACATTCAGAGAGGTAGCCACCTTGTCCTTGAGGGAGGAACCAAGAGCCCAGAGCCATGGTCAGCCTAACTGCACTTCCAAGTCAATGCCTAGCAAAGACCCTGGAATGACCAGGGACTACCCAAGACCACCTAGAAGCAAGTGCCAGAGGACTTGGTGCCCTGGTCTCTGCAGCTGAAAGACAGGAGGGCTCAGGTGGCCTTCCTGGGGAGGAATGGTTGTCTCTGGGCCAGGTATGGGCCAGTGCCCTCCTCTCAGGAAGCTTACATTCTCTTGGAGCATAGGGCCCCCTGGATGAGCGGGGAGGAGATAGAATGGGGCAGGTTGGGTAGGAGGTGGAGAACAAGGAGGTTTCCCAAGGCTCAGGGGGCCAAGAATTCTAGCAGATGTAGTAGCAGGGGAGGGCAAAATGGCCCAATTAATGATGGCAAGGGGTCCCTGGGGCCCACCAGGAGCCTCTGGGGCAGTTGGGGAAGTTGGAAAATGCCCTGCTTGGAGGAAATCCATGGAAGGGCTGGCATGGGGGCCAGAGGCTGGGGCCTGCCTTCCCTGGGGGGCCAGCCAGGGAACCCCCAGCACCAACCATGAAGAAGCTCCCACCAGACCCAGCCCAGAATCTCTGTATTACTGCCCACTCCTGATGACTCACAGACAGAATTATATAAAAACCCACAAAACGCTTTTCTTTTTTTAAAAAAAAAACATTAAAAATCCATTTAGGAGGCCAAAGTGGGTACAAAGCTGAGGAGTGAGCACCTGGCCCCTCAATTCCCAAACCCGAGGGACGGTGAGCCTGGAGCCCTTCCCAGAGGCCAGGGGGCAACCAGGCCTGGCCAGATGTCTCCCAGTCACTACCCCCGCCCCAACAGATAGTTTGGAAATCTGAAGGACCCAAACAGATCCAGAGAGGAGCCTGTTGGCAGAGGCCAGAAGACCCAGGGAGACCCCAGATTAAAGTGGGAGGATCCCTGCCTGCTGATCTTCCCTGCTCACCTCTGCAGGCTGCTTCTTGCCCCAGGGATTAGACCAGCCGTCTCATCGGGCTGCTTTCTACTTGGAGGCCTGGCTCCGAAAGGAGAGAGGCGGGCAGGGCTCAGCCTCCCCAGACACCCTCCACCCAGGCCCCAGATCTTACCAGTTAGCAGATGCAACCGTGACAGACATATGTCTGCAGGCCTCTGCCCCACATGTCAGCCTGGCAGGTGTGGTGTAGCATGGGCACAGGTCCAGGGAAGAGTGCCCAGCTTGCTGGGGGAGAACCCGCCGGTCGAGTTCAGAGAAGAGCCCCACCCAGGAGTCTCCCAGTCTCCACCAGCTGGTGGATAGAGAAGATCCTCACAGCGAGAGAGCCGTGTGTAACCCTCCAGATGACTCCCCAGGCATATCCCCAGGCCTGACTTTCCAGGCCCCTCTGGGCCTTCCTGGACGCAGGCCCAGTCCTTGGGGAAGTGCTGATCAAGGGCTCCCACCCTTGGACCAAGCCCTGCTGATGGGTGTGTACAGAGGAGCCACCTGGGCAGCTTGGCCTGCCTAGCCCTCTCCCCTCTTCCTTGATGCCTCCTCTATTAGAGTGGCAGCCCTTGAGGGTCTCTGCACCCCAAGGACCAGCCTAGGAACTGGCACATAGGGTGGCAGTTTTTAAAGGTCATTATTTGATCAATAGATTAATTTAGAACTTTACAGGCAGGCAGCCCCAGTCTTTGGACCCCAGTTGAGAGCTGAGACTGAGCTTCTGCAGGGGTGTGCTCCTCCAGCCTCCAGTTCAGGCCTTGTCTCCCCTCAGACCCAGGACTGGCCTCGCCTAGCAGACATTGGTGGTCTGATGGGACCTCTAGAGCTCTGCCATTCACCCCAGCACTCCCGAAGGGGAGCCCTGGTGGCCCTCCTTTCCCGACCTTACAGTCTGCACCAGGCTAGAATTCCTTTGCAATTTCCCCTTGTCCTGAAGAAGGGAGGAGAGGTCTCCACAGAGGCCCATGCTGGCAAAAGTTCACCAGTGAGCTGCAGCCAGACCCCTTGGCAGCAAGACTAGGGAGGCACGGTCCCCACCTTTGGCTGAGGGGAGGGAGGGTGTCCTAGCCCTGGCCCTTTCTAGGCAGCCCTCCTAGGCCAAGGAGGAGGAGAGTCTTCCCCATCCCCTCTACCAAACAGGTCCTGTCAGGGTGGCACAGGGAAGCATCTGAGGCTTGAAAATCACCATCTCCTCTTTAATTAAGGCTTATGAAGGCACCTCTGGAACAGAAAATCAGGCCATCAGATAGGGAAGGGTTTGGGGGGGGGGCTCTCCTGAGGCCAGGGAATGATCTCCCTGCCTTGGCATCCCTGGACTAGGTTGGGCTGCCCACTCTTCAGCAGCCCCAGATGGAAGGCAAGAAGCATCATTCTCTCCTGTCGGGTCAGTCTTTAGTGTCCCTCCCACCAGGCCCCTGGTTTCTGCTGCTATGGTCACTGGCTGAGCTCAGGTGGTTTTCACTGACCCTTGGGAAGCCCAGTTCTCAAGGCACAAACACCCCCCCCCCCAAAGTTCCAGTCCAGACTCAAGCTATTATCTTTGGCTTCCTTTTCCTATCCAGTTCATCATCAAGGCCGATGCCCCTCTACCCCCATCTTATTCCTCTCCTCTGCCACCAGAACTTTTCCCTTCCACCCATACATGTCAGAGAGCTCCCTGCCTCTAAGCTCTGCTTCCTGCTCTCTGCCTCTAGGCCTCCTGAGGGCACGTGTCCAGTTGCTGCCAATTATGAATTGGATGGATGGCAGAAGCAGAGAGCAGCAAGGGAGGCAAAAGTTCCAATTGCCCCCTTCCCTCCCCTATTTATACTCACACAAACAGATTAAGTCATTAAGAGACAGAGGAGGTAGCCAATTGGCTGACCAGCTGCCCAAGAGGGGCAGTGTGGGGGTACGGGTAGGGAGTGGTCTCTAGCACTGAGCTTAATGAGTTCTACATAGCTGGGGGGGGGGGGGAGGAGAGGGGACAGCTAGGGCAGGAAACCACTAAGTCCAGCTCAGCTGCCCCTGAACTGCCAGAACTTGACCTGCCAACAGTGGGGAGGACTCCCTGACTAGTCTTGACCAGCAGGGAACAGGTAGCCAGTCCTGTCTCACCGCCAAGCCTAGCAGCTCACCAGCGTCTAGAAGTTAGGGCTTTCGATTGGGCTATGGCTCCCTTTGGTCCCAGCCCAAGGCCTCTGGTCTCACTCAGTTCAGAAGCTTTTGCCTCCTACTGGCACCCATCCCTCCAAGACCCACAGCCTCGGCCTTGTATGCTGTAAGCATGGCCTGTTCCTCCTATGACTGTCACCCCAAAGGAAGGAAGGCAAGTGAAGTAGAGAAACAAGGTGAGGTCAGGAACTGCCATTTTAGAGTTAGAAGTGTCTCATAGGTTCTGTAAACCTGGTCCTCTCCCTGAATTGAAGGAGAAACTGAGGTCAACTGAAAGGACTTTCCCAAGGTCATGGGGGAATAAGTATCAGAACTGGAACTCAATCCTAGGGGCCCTAAATTCAAATTCAGTGCTTCCTTCACCCTCAAGCATGAAACTCAAACAGCAAGTGGGCCCCATTAAACCATCCATAAGGATGGGCACAGATTGACTTAGAAAACCACATTATCTTGAAACACCATGTTTTATTTTCATTTTGTAAACTTTCTCAATTTCATTTTAAGGTATCATGCTGGCCACAGTCCTGGCATCTTGAGATTCCAAGTCCTGGGAGGGCAAAGGAACAAGGAAGGAATAACCAGAGGGGACAAGGAGGAGGGAACACGAAGACCCAGGACCAGAGACCTCTGGGAGAGGCAACAGCAAAGAGCAGGTTTCAAGGCTTCCACAGCACTTTGGAAACAAAACCAAGCTCAATAAAACTTATCTAAATGATAACGAGTGAGACAAGGACAGAGCCTAGTGCAGCAGTGTTGGCATCAGAACACCGCAGGTAGGCAGGCAGGCAAGAAATATGAAAGGAGAAAAGACAGGAAACAGTAAATGGGCCAAAGAGACAAAATAGGTGTGCCAACTTAGAGAGGGAAAAAGGCATAGGGATACAGGAAAGGAACCTAGAAGCATCAGAACTCTCTATGGAAAGCTGTAGACTTTGAAGCCCCAGAATGGAAGCTGGGGAGCACCTCAACAGCCATCCAGACCCTCCCATACACATACATACAATGACATATCTCAGAAGGGACCATCCAGCAGAATGTGCAGAAGAGAAAAGTCAATGGACAATGAAGATAAAATTGCATAATGACCAGAATGTCACAAACCTTAGAAAACAATGAGTAGCAACGTGAGTCAGAGCAGAAAACTTGGAAGAAAGGCCAGAAAATTTCACTTTTAGTCAAAATTTTAGAAAGTATATAAAAACAAGCAAATGGACAAAAACCTAACATTTCAGCAGCTACAGAAAATTGTTCTTTTGGATAAATGAGGCAAGTAGAAAAATTCACAGGACCCCAGCAAGGTGGAATCCTATCAAGAAGCCTTCTAGGGACATGATTGCTAGGTTCCAAAATTATAAAGGCTAAGAAAGAATCTCTAACCATTAAAAAAAAAAGAAAACTACTTTAAAACACCAACTAAATCATAGTTCGTCTCAGTCACAGGAGAAAGATGACAAGCAAGGCCCAGGAGTCAATCTCTCAATTATATATCTTTCTATATATTCTGTAAAAGGGGAGGGGGAAAAGGAGAAAGAGAAAGGGAAGGATGGGGAAGTTCAGTTTAGAGAGGGTCTACCATGTACAAGCCACTTTACAAATATTATTTCATTTGATCCTCATAGGATTTCTGTGAGGCAGGTGCTGCTATGGGCTCCATTTTACAGATGAGGAAGCCAAGGCAAACAGGTGAAAAGACTTGCCCAGAGTCATGAAGCTAATAAGTGTCTGAGGTCATATTTGAACTCAGGCTTTCCTCACTCTGGATCAAAATAATCTGTCTGTACCCCCTGGTACTCCTTAGTTCCCTTTAAAGAATCTCTTTGAAAACCTCAAAGAATTTATTCACAAAATAGAAGTACAAAGAGGTCAACAGCCGGTAGAGGAGAAATTCTAGGTCAACAGAACAACGAATTCCTTAAGGTGATAGTGCACTTTTTAGCTTGAAAATCACAAAATAAGCCATGCCATTGAATGTAACTATAACGGAAACAAATGCAGTATTAGTTTGAAATGGATGTTATAGAAAAAGAAATTCTATTCCATTAAAATCACTGTAGACAATATAAACTACTTGGGAGTCTCCATGCCAAGATAAATCCAGGAACTATATGAACACAACTATAAAACACTTTTCATAAAAATAAAGTCAGAGCTAAACAAATGGAAAAATATTAGTTGCTCATAAGTGGGCCAAGACAATATAATCAAAATGACAATTCTACCTAGATTATTCTATTCACTGACATATCAATCAAACTATCAAAAATAATTGAAAAGCTAGAAAATAAAATTCATCTTGAAGAAGGATAGCAAGAGAATCAAGGGGAAAAAATGTTTAAGACAGTGGTCTTACTGTCATACCAGATCTCAGACTGTATTATAAAGCGACAATTAGCAAAGCAGTCTGGTACTCGGCAAAAAAAATAGAATGGTGGATCAATGGAATAGGTTAGTTACAAACTACGTTATAGTAAATGACCATAGTAATCTCATATATGATAAACCCAAAGAGCCAACAAAAACTCATCATTTGCCCAAAACTGCTGGGAAAACTGGAAAACAGTATAGCAGAAACTAGGTACAGACCAGCAGTTCCACTGTATATTAAGATAAGGTCAAAATGGGTACCTGATTTACCCATTTTGTAATATCATAAGTAAATTAAGAGAGCATGGAATCATTTATCATCTATTGTATTACGGATAAGGGAAGAATTTAGGTCCCAAGAAGCTACAGAAAGCATTATAAAATGTAAAATAGATCATTTTGGTTATGTAAAATTAAAAAATTTTTGTACAAAGTCAACACATAAGCAAATATATGCAACCCAGTTACATACAGGAGAGAGTGGAATGAGGATGGTTTAAGGAAGGCTTCCTATGGAAGATCAGGTTTAAACTGAAACTTAGAATAAATCACTGAAATTTATTGAGTGGGAGTTGAACATGTGGTATGATTGGATCTGCATCTTAGGAAAATCTCTAAATAGAGTCTGGACTAGAGTAGGGAGAACCTCTAGAGCCCCCCACCCCTGCTGCCCCAAACACATACACAGAAGCTATCATCACAGTCCAGGTCAGAGCTGAGGAAGTTTTGAACAGGGGTGGGAGATACCACAAAGACACTATTTGGGTGGGAGAGAGGGAGGTGTCCAATATGACTCCTAGATTGAGAATTTGGGGGACTGGGAGCATATAGTATCTGTACAATAACAGGGATGGCAGAAATATGGGAAGATTTGAGGGGGAAAGGTAATGAGTTCTGTTTGAAACTTGTCTAGTTTAGGATGTCTACTGGACATCCAGTCCAAGTTGTCTTAAAGTCAAATCTGAGGAGATTAAAGGGAGGTAAGAGGCCCAGGACAGAAGTGAGAGGGACTCCCATGGTTAGAGGCTACTGCCGTTGTTCGAAGATGCAATCCCAAATAGGAGGATCTAACAAAGGATGAGGTAGGAGGAGAGAGAAAGACAATCAGAGAAAGACAGAGAGATAGAAAGACAAGAGACAGAGACAGAGATAAAGAGAGAGAGACAGAAACAGAAAGAGACTGACACACACACACAGAAACACAGACACACACACACACACAGACACACACAGACACACACACACACACACACACACACAGACACACAAAAGGATGTCCTGAAAACCTAGAGAAAAGAGAGTATATGGGAGGAGAGAGTGACCGACAGTGTCTAAGACTGCAGCAAGGTCGGGGACAATGAGGATGAGAAAAGAGCTCTGGTTCTGGTGATTAAGTTTTGGTGAAGTGATGAGCTCAGAAGTCAGACTATACTGGTGGAAGAAGAGAGTCATAGGGAAGGCAGCCTTTTCCAAGTTTATAGCCACAAAGGGCAGTGAAGGCCCAGCTGAGGGCATTGTGGACCCAATGAGGAGATTAAAATTGTCCCACCTTCAGTAGAAGAGACTGATGATTTTCTCTGCTTTCATTCAGAAGCAAATGTGTAAGAGGAAAGAAAGGCAGTAGGTTGGAGGACATCTCAAATTCCCTTCCATTCCAAATCTATGATCTATTAACTACTCTCCATGGAAGCTAAGCTAGTGCTTCCCCAAATGAAGGTCAAACTTATAAATCACAAATGGTTCATGTATTAAAAGAAAGGCATTTCATTCACTAAATAGTAGCAGGAGTTGGAGATGGGTGAGGAAATGTTGACTCATTTCAGCTAATATTCAGGACAAAATCTGAAGAAGTTTTGGACATTTATAACCCCAAAGATGGCCTGAAATTCTGTGTTAAAAGTTATTTTAAAAAAGTTAGACAAAACCCATCCCCAGGTACTATAATTACTAGTGAAAGCTGCCGACAGCCTAGCTTTGAGGTTGCTCTAAAATATATCTCAGAGAAAAGGAAGAATTCCTTCCAGGGCTGCTGAGCATGCATGAGCAGAATGTCACAAGGAAGAAATCAAAGCGTAGCTATTCAGAGTAAAACTGCAGCTGAGCTCTCACCCCTGGGAGGCAATTCCTCGACCTTACCCATGTGAACTCCCCTTATTCAGCCTCGGTTCTAAAACTTTTCTTCTCCTCCTCACCACCCGTACAGATGATGGTGCAGCCTCCTGCTTCTGGAAGACGGAGGCACCCTCAGGCATCTCCACCTGGAGGCCCCACAAGCACCTGCTACTCTGAGAGTGCAAATTGGAGTTCAGGATTCTTTCTCCCAAACCTGCATCTCCATTTCCTCAGTCTCCTATATTTGAGATTCTTTTCCCTCTCTCTCCTCCGCTCAGTGATCAAGCCCTGTCACTTCTATCTTGACCCTTTTTCTACCTCCGACCTTTGGTCCCCCTTTCTGCTGCTGTGTTTCCCACCCCTACCCACCTGGGTAGTGGAAGAACCTGCTTACAGATCTTGTGGGCATTAAGACCCATCAAGTGCCATCTTCTTGATCTGACACTCAAAGCCCCCTCCCCACTCCACACGGTGGCTCTAACATGCCTTTGTGTAACTGTCTCCCATTTCTCCATAATCTTGCCAGACCAGGCTCATCACCAACACAGGACATGATCAAGGTAAATCTTTTAACAACTGGTTCCCTGAAAACACATGAATGAAAAACAAAATAAGCTGCACCAGAATCATTTTCTCCATCCTTTTCCTAAGACTAGACAACAACCAAAAAATCAGTCTAAGGGGTAAATGCTCACCCTGAGCATTCAACAACTGGCTGAGTAAGGGCTGTCCCCAGCACACCTCTGGACATGGCTCAAGCCATCCTCGGGGCACCTTCATCTCCTCTATAAAGCCTTCCATGGAAGCCTGAACTGGAGGGGAGTCCAGCTGTCAGCACACCACCCACCCCTGAGGCATTTCTCCTATTCCATCTGGTTCTTAAGGAGATTCTTTCTTCTTTTCTGGCACCAGCATGGTGTTTTATCCTTAAAACCACAATTAAATCTTGAAAGATGATGCCCAATGTTCCTGCCTGGCTGGGCTCTGGGCTCCTGACCCATTCCAGGGACGCTCTCTCCAATGCCAGGAGAATGAATCCAATAGGTGACTTGGACCGTCTGCTGCGTCATCTTGTGACGTCAGCCTTCGGAGAAAAGCAGTCAAGTACATGCTGCTGTGCTTGCAGCCATCATCCCTGGACTCTGGCTCCACTTCTCGTCAGGCGGCCATTTAATTTTTTAAAAATTACAGAGAGCAATTTGATTTGTCTGCCCCCCCCATCAGCTTTTGGCAGCAAAGTCTTGAAGGGAGGATGGGTTCCTGGGCAAATGAGAATGCCAGTGTGCAATGGGAAGGCTGAGGAAGCATCTCTCACCCAGATGAGGTTTCTGCACTGCTGGTCCCTTTGGAAGAAACTACTCAAATATTTATTTACATATTGTTTTCATTCCTATACAAAAGAGAGAGCAGCTGCTACTAGGAGCTTTCAGCCAGGGCTGGAACAGAACAGAAAAATTCACCCAGCAGCCCTAGTCTTCCTGGACCTGGTCTTGGGGAAACCGAGGAAACCCCAGCACTTGCATGGCTCCAAACTGTTCAGAGGTCCCCTGCTCCTCAGCAGCAGCAGCCCCAGCACCACACCCTGCCTAACAGAGCTTCGGAAAACCCTGGAGCAGGGAGGCAACCCCCTGCCAGACAATCCACGTGGACAAGCAGCAGCCCAGCTAGACAACTGCTGCTCCTGTCTGTACACAGTAGAGGCTTAATCACTGTTTGTTGAGTGCACGGCCGTTCTCTGGTTACAGTCGTCAACGCAACAGTGTTGGCCGAGCCCGGGCCCTGGATTACATGGGGGAATTTACCCATGGTTTGAGCTAATGGAGATTACTCAGGGCCAGCAGAGAAGCCCACAAACCCCACCCCTCCCAGCACCCACCCACCACCAAAGAGAGGGGGCCCTAGTTTCAAACTGATGCAAGCCAGGATGGAGGAGGCTCGTTGACTGCCTAGAGAGAGCTGCTCACCTCAAGCCCACTGACCTGAACTTGGTGGGCCTGCCAGCCCAGAGTGGCATAGAGAGAGACAGGAAGACCCCTTTCAAAGGCCTTAGGCGCAATGAAATTGCCGGCATCCTGCTTCTATTAAAGTGGCTGGAGTTTGGGGGAGCTGGGAAGGCCATGAGAGGGCATTGACATCCACTGGGAAATGAGGACTAGAGGCAGAAAGCCCAAGTTCAGAATCTGCTTCAGCTACCCCAGCTCTGTGACTGCGTCCTCATCTGTCTTGTGGGCATGCCAGTGCCTCCTCTCAGAATTGTTGGGAAGCGCCACTGAGATCACAGTCTGTGAATGTTCTGCAGACCAGAAGGCATTCCAGACACATCTGCTCTTGCTCATTCGTGTTATTGTGTTTCTGAGGGCCCTCTGGAGCGGTGGGATCTCAGCCTCCCTACCAGGCCCTGGGCTGGAAAAGCCCAAATGCAGCAGGCGCCGGTAGGCGGGAAGATGCTAGCTTGGAGGGGGGAGGGTTCACCTCTAGTTTTGGATCCCTCCCTCCCAGCCCCTCTACCCACAGGATCTCAGAGACACGTTGAAGGGCAGAGCCCTTCCCCTGGGAAGTGGCACTTTCTTCCAACCCCTCCCTGAGATCAAGCATCCTGGCTTGGAGCCCCAGACTTGGAGCCAACCCCCACCCTGAATTCATGTCTTTTCATTTCCTTGGGTCAAGGCTGGCCTCCTGACATCCTTCCTGGGACATGGACCCAGGGTGCGGCCAAGGTCAGTAAGTGACCCAGCAGAGCAGGGGAGAGGGAAATGCCTCCCGATTGCAGAATTCAAACAGAGAATCACTTTTCAGTGAGGGCTGTGGGCTGGCAGTTAAAGCTAGCTAGGGGTGGCTCAGCCCCAGGCAGCACTGGGTGCCTACTGCGCACTTCCCTCCCTCCCTCCCTCCCTTGCCAGCTCTGTCTCTCAGTCCCCAGGTAGACGGGTTCATAACAGAGCTCTGGCTTCTGCTGCCCACTTGTCCACCCTGGCCTAGGCTGTCTGGTGATGGGGTCACGTCCTGGGGAGGAGAACGTCCCCAGACATGGCCTATGAGGATGTCCCTGGTCCTGTGTCTGCAATTAAGGCTACCTGCTGGCGCCTGGGCAAGGGACCAGCAGGAATCCCAAAGTCAGGCCCTGGGCTGGGTGGTGGCATTGAGGAGGAGGGGAAGGCCCTATGTGGCTGCTTCTCAGGACACACTGCCTGGTGTCCCACCACATCCAGGCTGAAGGCCTTGAACAAAAACACCAAGTCCTTTCCTCAGGAAATCTGTGCAGAAAGCCAACGAGGGCTGAGACTCGTTGGGGGTGACTCCCAGGGCCCGTCTGGGGAAGAGAACAGGGCAGAGACAACAGGAGCCAGAGAGCTGCTGACCTCAGATGGGCGAGAAG
This sequence comes from Macrotis lagotis, assembly GCF_037893015.1. Taxonomy (NCBI): domain Eukaryota; kingdom Metazoa; phylum Chordata; class Mammalia; order Peramelemorphia; family Peramelidae; genus Macrotis; species Macrotis lagotis. The sequence continues at coordinate 1,934,755 of NC_133663.1, read as the reverse complement.
GCTTGGTTGAAAGAAGGAAAGCCAGAAGGGGCTCAGTCAGCCCCAGAGAAACTGGGACACAAATGGAACCTCCCCGGGGTAGGTGGGGGGGACGTCATTGTCAGTTCTGACACACACACACACACACAAAGACACAGACACGCACCGACACATACATACACACACAGAGACACACACATACACACAGTATCCAGTTCTGTTTTAGCAGTGAATTTAGTAGCGCTCCCACCCCCATGTTGTCTGATGGGGAAGACCCTGACTGGGGGTCAAAGAACGCGGGTTCAAATCCTGTCTCAAATCCTTTCTCCTCTCTCTGGCCTCAGTTTGGTCATCTGCAATATTTAGTGCCTATGCTGGCCATGACTTGGGGGGGAGGGCAAAAGAAAAATGATACCCTGCCCCTAAGGAGCTTCCTATTTGCTGGGGCAGGGTGAACAGAGTATGCACCTTAGCAAAGGAAAAGTACAGAGAGAGCGAGAAGGAAGGGGTGGCAGAAGAAGAGACAGAGACCCAGAGACACAAAGAGAGTCAGGGAGACACAGAGATAGAGACGCAAAAAGAGATACACAGAAATGAGAGCCAGAGAGACAAGAGAGATGAGAGATAGTCAGAGAGAGAAAGAGGGAGAGAGAGAGAGAGAGAGAGAGAGAGAGAGAGAGAGAGAGAGAGAGAGAGAACCAGAGAACCAGATTCTCAGCAGACTTTCTCTGGGTGGGAGCACGAGCTAATTGGAGGATTAGCCAAGGCTAACCCAACAGCAGCTGATGCCCAGCCAGTGATGGCACCCTGCCAAATGAGAAACTAAGGGAGGCCGTGAAATAAGGGAGCACTGCACCCCACAAGTCCTGTTCAAGTTTTTTCTTTTGGATGAGGGCCTGGGGGTGAAAACACCTTTGTTCAGTCATGTCCAATTCTTGGTAACCCCATGGAGTCCAGCCCATTTTCTTCTCTAGTTCATTTTACAGGTGAGGAAACTGAGGCCAACAGGGATGAAGCGATTTGCCTGGGTCATGCTGCCAGGAAGTGGTTGAGGCTGAATCTGAACCCAGGCCTTCCTGACTCCAGACCCACTCACTGCCTCCAAACAGACATTTAGCCTGAAGCTAAGGTACAGTCTCGTACCATTTGACTATGAAGATACTTAATGGACTGACCTTGTATCTCTAGGGAGGTAAAGGCAGGCTGACATGGACTGGGCCCTTTCTGGGAAGACTGCCAAGCTTCTCTGGGTTGAAGTCACCCTACAATCACCCCACAGGGCTGGACACCTTCCTTCCTGACCTCTCAACTGGGGACTCTAATCCTACTCTAATCCAACGCTGTCCATCTTTCTAGAACCACCAGTCTCTCTGAATAGGCGTCTCAGAGGACTTTGGTTCAAATTCCAACTGGTACATGATAGGTCCCAGATACTTACTAGTCACATTGACCCTAGACAAATCACTTAACCTCTGTTTGCCTCCGTTTCCCCAAATGTTAAAAAAGGAGTTAAGAAGGGCACCTACTTGCGGAGTTGTTCTAAGGATAAAATGAGACATTTGTAGAGTCTTAGCGCGGTATCTGAGAGCATACAGTAAGCTCTCAATAGATGCTTACTTCTTCCTTCCCAGCTCTGCCCATTACTCCAGAGACCCTTAAAGATGCAGTCCACCTCTCTGACCTCAAGGTCCTCCCCTGGATGGTAAAAGCTCTCCATAAACACAAAGCAGCCCATGGGCTGCCCCCTCCCCAGAGGCTAGCTTCTATGTAATCTTCTCCAAGGCCAAAGGCACCATTGCTTCCCTGGGAAAGCCATGGGGGATTGTCACCTCCCAGGTGGGTACCAGGGCTTCAGCTTCCTCTCAGGACCTCCGACTGTGTGCCAGACGGCTCACCTCAACCCCAATTAGTCCAGTTTGAAAGGGAAGGCCTGCATTCCAGTCTGGCTTTGCTTTCTGACCCATGCAGGTTGTGTGACCCTAGAAAGTCAAGGAGTCTCTCTGACTCTTGGCACCACTAGTCTCGATCTGTGTCAGTGGAATGAACCCTCTCCCAGGATTTCCCCATGCTGCTTTCCCCGGCCATCCCTTTGTGCATGAGGGGCCTGCAAACTTGTGTAGCAACACCCATTTCTCCTTCCTCTTTTTGGTTTTTTTTTTTTTACCACAAGGAGATTTTATTTTATTCAAATAAAATTAAGAATGATTGCAATTTGATAAAACATAAATCTTGAACTCTAAAGTGACGCAGCAGATGGGTTTGCCTTTTATTAACGCCCTTGGCAATTTTTGCCATGTAACTGATGAAATAATGATTGCTCTGGTTGGAGGAATAGTAATTTGATCTCCTGTGTATGGATCTGGCATGCGCCTCAACAATCAAAGACTGGGAGCTCCTTGAGGGCAAGGCTGATTTGGGCCGTCTGGCCCACAAGACAGGTTCAATAAGTTCTTTTTTATTAGGTAACTGAAAAGGCAGCTGATCTGGGGTCAGGTAGGGATGACTGCCAAACTGGGCTGCCGGAGCTGTGGACTCTCCCTCCCCGGGCTGGCCCCCCATCACGGGCCCCTGCCTGGCTGTGCACCCCCCCACTGGCCCCCAACATGGGCTCCCCCTCCCAGGCCAACCCCCACAAGACACAGAGGTTCTGCTGGGGCCTTCTGAGGAGCTTCCTCTTCTTCCCTCACCCACTTCCCCTGTTACTGCCGAGTTATCTTTCCCCTCCTTCCCTGATGAAAGAGCTAAATGTACTTTCAAACACAGCTCCTCTCTCAGGGTTTGAGCTGTGAGCGACAAGAGACAGGAAATAAAGAGCCTCCTTCGCCCTAACCCATCTTCTCCCCACACCCTCCTTCCCCTCCTTCCCTCAGACCCAGTGGGGAAGGGCGATGCCCAGTACAAGCTGAGGAGAAAGCCCAACTTCAGAGGCTACACCCAGAGGGCTGATGCCAGCCTCTCCTCAAGTTGGGGGGAGGGGGAGAGGACAGAATGACCGTCTGATGATTAAATTCCTAGCAAGCAAGCGCAAGCGCGGTGACCGTGGAAGGGCTGCAAAGCTCTTCACCTACTAGAGAAATGGCCAGTCCCACTGGCCGAGCTCTGTGTCGCCACTGCTGCTCTTCACCCTTCATTCTCAGCAGAGGACCAATAACATCATGAGGGTGACGCCTTCACTTGACTATAAATTGGACTTAGGGGGGGCAGAGCTGTGCAAAGTCCTTAGGAGGCCAGTTCAAAACCTCATTTCATCTCAGCAACTGGGGAAGACTAAACTCTGAGGACCTGGAGAAGAGAAAGTCAGGGCCTGCCTTCAAGAGGCTTCCTCCTACTCCGGCAGGGCCTGGGTGAACCCATCACACACACACACACACACACACACACACGTACGTTAGAATATGACAATTTCCTAGCTCGGACCTGAGATTAGTGGAGGGAGTAGAGTTCAGATCCTGCTAAGGGGAGCCAGGCTGGCGGGTTTATTGGTGTTTCAACCCTGAAGGAAGGGAAAGCTTTTGAGAAGGCCCAGGGGAGAGGAGGCTTGTCCTGGCAAGCTGGATGGCAAGGACAGGGGCAGATGACCAGAAAGGGAGAGTGCAGAGGGCATCAAAGAATGATCAAATGAATCAAGTTTGTCTGGACCACAGAGAATAGTTTTGAAGATGGAGACTGGAGGAAGCATCTCCAATTCAACTCAGCAATCATTAAGTGCTTCTTGTATGCTGGACAGTGCTGGGACCACAAACTTAGATCAGATACCCCCTGCCCTCGGGAATTTCACAGTCTAGGAAGAGATGAGACACCAACCAATTTGGAATTACAACATACAGTGTTATAGGCGGCATTTTGGAGAGAGAAGTTCCAATGAGGATAGACTTGCTATTTGGAGTCCTATTTGGCTCCTCTCCCCCTGAAGCATGACAGTCTAGAACCCAGAGCCCCAAGGTCAGTTCTCTCAATAAATCAATGTCTTACACCTCTTGGGTTCTAGGCATCAGGGACATATCCAATGAAGGAAATGATCCCTACTCAGAGACATCTCCCCTTCAAGGGCCAGGGCCTAATTCCATGTGGATCAGGTCAACTTGGTCCACATGGTCCTCAAGCTCCTCTCCCCTACTTCCTGAGGTGAGTTCAGTCTGTCCATCTCAGGAACAAGCAGTTTGATTCTCAGGCTTCTAATCATCCTAATGGTCCTTTGTCCATTCACAGCCCATCCCAATGTTCTTGTCCCACCTCCCACAAGTGCTGATTGGACATCTAATCCTTGATGATCCCCAGTGACCACCATGTGATCCCTCCAATGATAACAGGCCATGGTCCCTCCAGTTATCATCCCTTGGTCAGGCTACCAATAAACTTTTTGCCATGCTGAGCTGCGTCAGTTCTCAGATGTCAGCCCTCCCCATACCAGAAGTCCCTCCATCTGGGAAGAGCCACTTATCAAAAACCTTGAAGTCAAGAATAGGGATCACCTCCATACCACACTGAGGCATAAGGGTTGGGTTCTACTGTCAAATACTTCCCTCAATGTTTCCACTTTTCAACCAGCACCCTCCCACATCCTCTTTCATTATAACCTGGTTCTCCCTTGAGGATGCCCCATCACTGCAACCATCTCATAGGAGGCCAATCCTCTCCATTCACAGAGCTCGGAGGAAGGATAGACAAAGAGGCTGCCCCACTGGCCAGAGACCACAGGCTCCTCACTGAGTAGTCCTCTCCAGAGGTCCAAGCAATGCCATCTTTCCTTTCTGCTGGTTTCCAACTCTCTCCAAACTTCTCAAATGACTTTCATGTTGCGTTTATGGTCGGTCATAACCTTGGTCTCCTCATAAACTGCTGTGAAATCAGTTCTCTCCATTCCTTGTTCCTGCCTTTGAGGTTTGGCAGCACCCCCATGCTAGACTTTTTTCTACATTTCTCCTTATGAGTTTGGGCTCCTTCTGCCAGCCCATCTGACTCAATTTGACTTTTGCTTCTGATACCTGTTCTGTAATTGGCTTCATTTCCCAGCTTTGTATCAGACCCAAACATTGCCTTCTCTGCCTTTATCCAGGCACCCCATTCTGTCTGACTGACTAGCCTTTAATCAGGGGGACAAGGAGAGGCCTAGTCCCAATGCCCCTTCTCCCTGCTTTGTCACTGCTCACAAGTACCTCCCTGCCCCCCCACTGGGCACTTGACATTCCTTAGAGCCAACCAGGAGAAAGCTATGGTGACAGCAGGGTTAGAAGCTCTGGCTGAAAGGGAGCATTGGGATTGATTATCCTCCCCCACTTTCCAGTCCTTGCTTTTCAGAGGTGAGCCAGAGCAGGGGTTGGATTAAATCTGGGCCCTGAGGCTCAGATGCCTCTGGGGGCCAAGTTTCTCCCCTTCCCTGAATAGGTCCTGGATTCGATTTCTCATTCCCTGTGGACCCTGGATCAGACCCCTGGTCCTCAGTTTCTTCTGCCACAATTGGAGAGGGTATGAGCAGAAGGCCTCCTAATCCCTTTCCTTCAGGGATGCTCTGAGTCTGGGCAGGAAGGAGCAGAAGGCTCAACCCTCTGGTCCCTCTTTCTCCACTGCTCTCCACTGCCTTTCCTAGAAGAGAGTGGAGGTTCACCTTGGTGCAAAAATAGGGTGCTAAGTGGGGAGCAAAGCCCCAGTGAGCAGACTTCTGTTCCCGCTCAGGATCAGAGGAGCCCCTGCCTGGTGCTAAGTGGTGCTGGGGGTGGCTGCCAACAAGCAACTCCTGTCCAGGTTAAGTGAGTCACCCCCCGCCTCGCTGGCCGGCCGGCAGCCAGCCTGCAGAGATGAGTCAGAGCCTGGCAGAGCTGGGAAGCATCAGCCTCTTCGATGGTGGTGCTCACAGACAGGCTCGGCACCCTGACTGTGGGGGCAGCAGAAGTGGCGCAGGCTCCGGGCCGGTGCTCAGCCCCTTGGCCTCAGTTGACCAGGCAGGGGAGGTCGGGGGGGGATCCAGGACAACTGGGAAGAAAGCATGGTCCAAGGGAACTCCCCTCGAATTCACCTCCTCCCCAGCACATCCCAAATGCCATTCTGCTGTGCCCTGTTACCAATCCCTCAGACAGGATGGCAAAGCCATAGAGATCCCAGCATGCAGCAGCTCCAGGACCTCTCTGTCTCTCTCTCCTTCACTCCCAAATCCATGCACCAAGTATTCACTGAACCCAGGTCTTCACATTGCCCAAGGCTGTGCAAAGAACTGAGGTAGGCTTTGAGCCCCAGAGGTGAGTGAAGCCTGGCCTGGGCCCCCACCCCTCCTATCTCTGCTACAGAATGGTGCCTGAAGGTGCTTAGGAGAGGAGAGCAGACCAGCCCTTGGGGGCTTTGGCATGGACACAGGTGAGCTCACACATGCACACTCTCACGCATCCATTGGATCATTCCATGAGTAGCCCAGAAGCAAGCACCTGGCCCTGGGCTTCCCTGGGAACATCGAGTCAGAGATGGTTGACGAGAGCCACAAGGGGCCCAGGCCACGGTGGCCTGGTGGAACTGACTCTGTGTTACAATAACCCAATGAGAATGGACCTTCGGGGAGAGGGTGCCCCCAGCTCTGGAGGCTGCCCCTTTCCCACTGTGGGACAGCTCTTAATGTCTGGAAGGTATTTGTGACATCAAACCTCAGTTTGTCTTCTGTCTCTAGAGGCCAAACTCACCAAATCTCTTCCTTTTGGGAACATAGTTCTCATGTCTCCTTGAGCCTCCTCCCAGCCAGGTTAAACATCGCTAATCCCTTCAGCTGTTTCTCATGAACCAAAGGACTCCAGGCCATTCCCTGTCCTGGCTGCCCCTCTGTGGCCATGCCCAGACTGTCTCTGACCTTCTTAAACCAGGGTTCCCAGAACCGAGGCCATCCTGACCAGGGCAGAGCACAGACAATTGAGGGACTCTCCCTGCCTGGGATCCCAGAGTTCCTGATTCATCTTATCCCATGGTGACCCAGACAGAGCCCCCAGAGCCTTCCCTGACAAAGTTCTGTAATTACTGATGAAACGTGGAGCCAAAGGGAAGAATGAGGCTGTTTACCTTTTCCAGAACAGGGTGGCCTGTGTCAGCTGATGGGGAGACTATTTCTGGGAGAAATCTACAGGCAGAATACAATTCTGTGATGACTAATTGGGGACAGCAGCTTAGGTGGGGTGGCTCAAGAGCCGGGCCCAGCTGCCACAACCACCTCCCTCCTCCCCATCCTCCAGATTCCTTCATCAGCCAGCCACTTGGAAGTGTGGATGTTCCAAGAGGCAGGGAAGAGGGGCCCCAAGATAGGAGGCAGGACTTGGGGGGACCCTCCTGACTCAAGGGAAGGCCCACTCTACCTCTCTCACTGGCTACTTGACCTTCCTCAGCCTCACCTTTCCCATCTGTAAAATGAAGGATGCGCAGGGTCTTCCCCGCTTCAAGTGCTTTCTCCTGGATAGAAATCTGAGCACCTGGTGCTGGGACTGAAGTGGCCACAGAGGCCCAGGGCCGAAGTCTCTGGGCCCACATCTTCCAGGCTCCCAGACAAGCCAGATGGGTTTGATTATCCTCTCCCCTGGCAGGTGCCCCATACTGGACAGTAGAAGAAAGGGAGGGAGAGAGGGAAGAGGTAGGATAGGAAAGGGAAAAGAGGAGGAGGAGGAGGAGGGGGAATGAAAGGAGGAGAGGGAGGAGGAAGAGGAAGATGAGGAGGGGAGGAGGGGGAAGGGGAGAAGAGAATGAGGAGGAGGGGGAGGGGGAGTGCTGATCCTCTCTAGAGTTTTTAGGTTCACACAGTCTTCCCCCTGACTGCATCTCTCTCTTCATCCTGCCCACTTCCTTCCACTGACCTGTCACCACAGCCCTGTGGGACAAGCCCCAGCTTGAAGACCTCCTGCCTCACACAAGGCCCCATCCAGCTCTGTTGCCAGTCTGCTTCCCATGGCCCACCATGGGGTACATGGAAACAATGGGACCATTATGGCAGGTGGACATGGGGGGAGGGCAAGGTCATAGCCAACTTCTGGTGGCAGGGAGTCCTTTGCTGCCCCATCAATGAGGCTGAGACACTCATTGAGGGTCCTCTGTTCCCTCCCTGGGCTGAGTGAGCCCCCCCCCCCACTGGCTTGTCTGCTCAGAGGAACCTCCCTCCTCTCCCCGCACTGTGGTCTTGTAGTTCATACAAGTATTACCAGGGATTCCAAACCAGGGGAGCACTCTTGAGGACCACTTTGAGTGGCCAGTAATGCCATCTCTGACTGGGAGCTCAAAGGGGCAGCTGTGGCCCAGGGCCCTCAAGGGTGGCTCCCTAGCTCCAATTCTGCTGAGGCCCAAGAGGACCCTTTATATCCCCCAAGCATTTCTACATCTCATTTCCCATCTCATCCCTGACTGAATCCCAAGAAAACAGCTAAGCTTGCCACCAATGTATCCAAATCAAGGCTGCCCGAGCTCCAGGTCCTGAAGAAGCTGACCTAAGGCTTAGAAGGGGCCCATGAAACCAGGTTCCCCAAGCTCTCTCTGACTGAAGTTGGGGCTGCTCTCTACCTGGAGCTGAACAGATCTCCCATCTGGGTTGAGCTAGTCCCTGGCTCCCCTTTCTTGGCCTCAGTTCCCTCCAGTCTTGGGCCCTGAGACCTCCAGCATGTTGTTGGCAGAGGGCTGCCCCACATGGAGAGCCGCAAGTAGTCTAAGCGGAGGAGCTAATAAGAGGGATAGATGGGCCCTGGCTTTCCCCTGGTTCCCTGGTTCTCTGAGAAGGTTCAGTTGAGGCAGCCCTGTCCAGGGCCCAGAGAGCTGGAATACCAGAGGTGAGCATCCACATCCTCCCCCAGCCTGGCCTGGTACCAATGGTCTCCCACCGACAAATTAGATTTCCAATTGTGATCAGAGGTCCAGAGGGAACAGACCTGGGGCTGCTTGCAGTTTGGCTAGGCCATCAGAGCCTGGCTGGCCCTTGCCAGCCACCCTGGGAGGAGATCTTCTGGGGACACCCAAGGGCCTGGAACCTTCCGGACGGCCGACCTTCCAGTATCAAGCTGCCAACATGGCCTCCTCCCTGCCCCTGGCTGTTCCCTGTTAGCCTCCTCCTCTCTTCCCAGACCCAGGGGCTTGGTCTTGGACAGAGCTGGGTGATGGCTCCCGAAGGCCCTTCTGGTGCCACGTTCTGGCAATCTTGAATGCGGCTCACATCTCCAGACTCTTCAGTCCTCTGCATTTCAGTCATAAAACCATTTTTCATGTATCTGTTAGACTCACTCCATTTGCTGGAAGGTGCAGGGAATGCCTCAGGGAGGCTGTGGAGAAAATCTGCTGAGCATCCAAGTGAGGGTCACTGGAGGGCCCCGGCGAGGGCCCGGGGTGTGGCCTTGGGGGCCGAGAGGTCTGGACTCCAAAGCCCACTGTGGTTCCAGTCTCCCAGTCTGTTCCGATGGGATTTTGTTGACTCACTGGTTCGGTTTGGGGGTAGAGCCGTGGATGATGTCATCCCTGTGTGGAAAGTCCCTCTGCTGATGTAGAGCGCTAACCCCTCAGCTTCTTCATCTGGGGGGGGGCTGCCAAGAGACCAAGCAACTTGCCCCAGGGCCACACAGCCAGTGAGGTCAGAGGCAGGAAGGTGTCCTGACTCAAATTCTAGGGTCTGGGGACCTGTAGGCCCCTCTGGGGCCTCCGGAAGAGAAGCTCGGTTCCGAGAGAAGACTCAGAGTCTCTGAATTCCTCTGAAGTTCTATTCGGAAGCCTCTGTGACTGTGGTGTGGGTGGGCCCCCGGTGTGGCTCTAAGCCCACCAAGTCACGGCCAGAACAGCACGGGCTCTGTGGACCATCTGAGGACCAGGAAAGGAGTCCAGAAATCCACCCGGCACTCACTGACAAGAAGGGCTGCAATCTGCCTCAGAGGAGAGATTCCCCCCAGAGAGCTTGCAAGGCCTGAGGCCGTACTTCAGAAAAATCGCTGGGCTGGGCCTGGTGGCCGGAGGAGCCCCTTCCCAATACTGGAGAGGGACCTCGTTTCCTCCCGCAGGAGGCTCCCCCCCTTCCAGGGCCCTGGAGTCTGCGGGTCACTCTTTCCCCAGCCCCGAGTTTACAGATGGGCCGGAGGCTTAGCCGGGACAAGTGCCAGCCTGGCCGAGGCCCGGGGACCCCAGGACTCCAGCCGGGATGGGGCCGGGAGACCCTCTCTGGTCCGGCCCACCCAGGCGGGGGCCGAGGCGACGGAGGCGTCCCGGAGGCGCCCCGGGACCTGCCCGTGAAGCGTGGGTGAACTCGGCCCTTTCCTGAAGCCAGAAGGGGGGCGCAGGGCTAGGGGAGCCGGGCCCCACGGCCCGACCCCGCGGCCCGGCCCCCACGGCCCGACCCCACGGCCCGGCCCCCACGGCCCGGCCTTCACCTACAATCATGACACGAGGAGGAGCTGCCGGGGCCACGGGGACCCCCCATGGGCAGAGCCCCGGGACCTGCGGGGAGCAGGCCCCCGCTGCGGCTGCCCCCCGGGAGCGGAGGGGCGACCCCCGGTTCTCAGCCCCGGCTCCTCCGAGCGGACGCCCACTCCCGCCTGGAAGCTGCCGTGGGGGGCGGGGAGCGGGGGAGCCGCTGGGGGGCCCCGGGAGCCCCAGAGGGAGGGGAGGGTCCGGGCCTGGCGGCGGCCCCCGCGCACCGGGCCCCCGGGCAGCTCAGACAGGTGAGTCCCCCCGCCCCCCGGGCCCCGCTTACCTGGCCTGGGCCGCAGCCCCGGGGGGCTCCTCCGGCTCCGGCTGCGGCTCCTCCGGCTCCGGGGCCGCCGCTCTTCCTCCTCCTCCTCCTCCCCCTCCCCTCCCCCACTCCCCGCCCCCCGCCCCGCCCGCTCCCGGCGCCCCGCCTCCGGCCACCGCCCATTGGCCCCTGGCCGCGCCGCAGCCCGATTGGGCCGGGGGAGCGGGCCCCCGCGCGGCGGCGGCCAATGGCAGGCCGGGGGGGGGGCGGATGGGGGGCCCCGCCCCGGGCCGCCTTTCACCGCGCCCCCGCCCCCCCCCCCCCCCCCGCACTGGCACCCAGCCCCGCCCTCTGGGCCCCTCACCCTGCGCCGGGGCGGGGGACGCCAAGGCCGGGCGGGCCACAGCCGCCGCCCCGGGCAGGCCCAGGCACCCACTGCCCACCCACTGCCCACCCTCCGTCCAGCCATCCATTCACCCATTCACTCATCCCTTCATTCATTCGCTCACGGGCCGGTCGGGCACCCGAGGGTGGTCACTCTCCGGGTGGGGCGGGCAGGGACGGGGCCTCATACCCTCGCCTCCACCTTCCCCCCCCTCCTGGGTGGGGGCATCGGGGCAGAAGCTGGGGCCGCGGCGCCCAGCCTGGAGCAGGGCCGGGGTGCAGCCGGCCCAAGGCCCCCTCGCACCAGGCCGCCACCGGCAGCTTTCCTCGGCGTCACGGGGGCCGACACGGGCCGGGCCTGGCCCTCGGCCACTGCCCAGAACCTCCTCGTCCCTCGGCGAGGCCCAGCAGGTACAGAGAGGAGCTGGGGGCCCCCGAGGCACCAGGCCCCCAGGCCTCTGTCGGCTAAAGGCACGTTTAGAGCTCCTGCCTCATAGCGCCAGAACAGCAGCCCCAACCGCTGGACCAAGGGCCGGGAGAGGCCCTGAGGCCCGTCCCAGCTGTACACCCTTAGCCCTGGACCGAGCCCGGGCGGGGAAGGCGGGGATGGCGGGGATGGAGGAACAGCCTCCTCGTCTCCTTGTCTCTGACTCTTCCTGACTTGCCTCCAGAGAGGAGAAAGGCTTTCGGGGCCCCAGTACACCAGAGGCCAAGTGCAGGACCGCCACCAGCACAAACGGCGGGAGGGCCGGACAGGCCGGTGGGCAGATATCGATGCTACACTCTCTGCAAGGGCGAGACTTAAAACATTCAAACAGGAAGAAGGCCACTGGACCTCGACTCTGCACTGTCCAAAAACTGCCCCCCCCCATGCCACCACACTGCTACGCCACCACACTGCCACGCTGCCACGCTGCCACGCTGCCACGCTGCCACTCAGCCTGAATTGATCCAGGAGCTCCAACCTCGAGCTTCCTCCAGAACTGGAAGAAAGGTTTCAGGATAAGCATTGGGTCACCCGTGCTCACGAGGCGGAAGAACTCACTAGGGCTTTGAGATCCGGTCTCACGCTCAGCTAGGCCAACAGGTCTTGACTCTCACCCTCTGAAGAGGTGGGCAGGAAGGCCAGTGCCAACATCCACGTGCTCAGTCATAGTGAGATGGCTGGCGTCTGAAGAGTGTCTGGGCTTTGGCTTAGCAGCCTCACGGCTCCTTCCAGCTCTGAGGGTCTGTGACTCTGTGGATGAATTCTGGGAAGGCAAAGCCACCTTTAGGCAGAGGAAATGAGGTAGCACTTGGGATCTTGGGAATGGGGGTCCTTTCTCCAGCCAGCCCTGCAGATCAAAGCCCAGCCTGGGCATCCTCCTGGAAATCCTCTGTCCGATCAACAGCCTGTATGTCTTATGATTGTCTCTTGGGCTGTCTTCCCGTGATCTCTCCTGCTACCTGAACGATCAGCTTGTCTGGTCATATGTACCCTACTTCCTCTGGGCAACCCTTGGCCGGTCATCCTGGCAGTCCCCATGACTCCATCACACATGACTCTGCTGCCCTGAATTCTTCAGAAACCTTCATATTTTGAGATTTGTGGTGGGAGGATGCCACTGAAGACCAATTATAAACTCCTTGACTGGAGAAACTCTACCATTGTAGTCTGGGTCTCCAGCACCTATGATCCACAACGAGCACCAAGCCCACCCGTGAACAGACAGCACCATGTCTGGCACTTCAGTGTTTGCTGATTGGCTGGTTGATTGAAGGCATCCATGAGGAAGAGTGACAGGAAAAGTCAGACCTTGGTCAGGCACATGCCACAGTGGGTTCTCTTTGCAACCACACAACCAACTCCAAGGGAAAGAGAACTCAAGAACCCATTGGGAGGGTTTAACACCCTCTTCAAATGACTAAAACCCGTTTGGCTGGTTCAGGCACCAAGCTGCCTGTGAAGCTTGTCTGCAGCAAGCTCCCTCCTGCACAGAAGTTAATCATAGGAGATTCTCAGCAAAATAGAACAGCAGAGAGAACTAGCCACCAAGCCTCTGATTGTTCTTATGATCTCTACTCAACAGATAGAAGGCATAATGGGGCAAAGGAGAGGGAGCTGCTTATTTTGAAAGGGCCTTTGGCACAACTCAAAGCAAGGAGCATCCAAAGGTAAATGCAGTTGAGTCCATAGACAGTTATTTTAAAAGGAAAAAAATAGATTAAGAAGAAGCTTTTGCTGCAAACATTTCTTATAAAAAGCAGACGTCGAAACTGTGGAGGAATGACACAAATTTCTGAGTAAGACGTGCTCCCTCCAAGAGAGACAACCAAAGGCAGTTACTGAAAGAAGATACACAAATCATCAATAATTGCTGAAAAGTATTTCAGTGGAGTTTCAAATGAAAACTATCAGGATTCCTTGGTTCTCAAAGAGGACCAAAATGGCATCAACCCATTAGAGTCAAGGTTCAGGGCGTCTGATCAGTCCAAGATGAGGTTTGAAAGCTCTGCCAAGGCCTGGAACAAATGGTCTATGCAAACATTTCAGGTGGATTCTCTAAACTTGCACCTCTCATGTTTCTTTTGACCTCCTTCAACTCTCCTTGGCTCACAGAGCACAGCACCTTCAGCGTTAAGGGCATACTGTGATGGGGGGTCCTGTGCCAGTGACATCAATGCTGGTCTCAATTCCAAACCAATGCATGAACCCATTATATAGGCACTAAAAGGGGAAAAGAGTTGGAAATGATAAGCCTCAATGCTGTGGAACACAGGCACCCTATAACTACAGGTAGAGGTGAGATTGATAGGATTTTACTGAAAAAATAGAGTAGCATTATAAAAAAAAGAATACATTATGTATATATTAATTATATATTCCTCCTTTTGATTGGAAATATATATATATGTTATATCTAATAAGTTATATATTCTGGTGCCATGACTCCACTTCTTGGACAATAAAGAGGTTTGAAAGAAGGGAAAGGCCAAATCGTATTTCTATTTTAGTAATGATAACAAAAAATACTGCAAACTGCTGATTTGGCCAGTGACAAAGGAAAGGTTAAACATATTGTTGTCTATGAATGAATGACAAATTGGAACAAGACATGAGAAAGAAAGATGAAGTGAGAGAGAATGAAAATAGCAGCAGATACGCACTAATTCAGCCTTAGTCCTGGGGCATCTCTCCTGCCAGGAGGATGCACAATTTGGGGGGCGTTTTTCCATAGTCTCTCTGGCACATGTCCCCATCCAGGAATACTCTGACCTGTATGGTCTAATGTGGTTTATTTCAGAAAAAAAACTCCTTCAGCATCCTGAAAGCATTCAAGCTAACAATGACATTAAGCATGGAAAAGGCTAAATAAAATCTTTACACAATAAAAATAGAAAAGATTCATGGCTAAGCCCACAGTCAAAGTGTTCCTCTCACTGCTATCCTGATGGTGCAGTAGATAAGAGCACTGGCCTTGGAGTCAGGAGGAAGGGATTTAGAATCCTGCCTCAGACACTTAATACTTACTAGATGTGTGACCTTGGGTAAGTCTCTCCACCCTGCTAGCCTCACTTCCAAGGTCATCTCCAGTCATCCAGATTCCTATCTGGTGGCCATTGATCCCGGCTGACTGGAGACTTTGCACAACACCCCTTCACTCAAATCTTTTGTTGTGGTTGTTTAGGTTTTTTGCAAGGCAAATGGGGTTAAGTGACTTGCCTAAGGCCACACAGCTAGGGAATTATTAAGTGTCTGAGCCGGATTTGAACTCAGGTCCTCCTGACTCCAGGGCTGGTGCTCTATCCCCTGGGCCACCTAACTGCCCCACCCCTCACTCATATCGAATTCATATGCTTGACATGGTCCTCTTTGAGAATGAAGGACAAACATCACCCTGGGCTCTTTCCACCAGACTATTCATGGAATATATTTAATAGGCAGGCACCCAGTCCATATTTCAGTACACTTCTGCTCTCTGGCTTTTGAGTATCTTCTACCCCATTCTTGATACTCCAACCAGCCATGGCTTTTAGTCCTTTCAGCCTTAGCTTCTGCTCTGAGGCCCAGGGTGCCATCCCTGGCTGGCCCCCTGTTTCAGGCAGGCCCCAGGTTGACTTCACTCTGCTTCACTTTTACTTCCTCCTCTCTGGCCATCTTCTCAGCAGCCTCCTCATCAATCTGTGTCCTAGTGTCTAATGGGGTTCCCATTTCTCTTGTAGACACAGCACACGCCTCAGGAAGGCCTGAGTTCAAATCCTGCCTCAGATATTTTCTAACTTCCTGAGCTTGGGAATATCACATAGCCTCTAAGACTGGTTGGTTGGAAGGATAACTAACATTGAATGACAAGGTGTCGACAGACTATGGAGCTGAATGTGAGAAGATGAAATTTAAGAGGTGTGGAAATCTGAAGACCCAGAAGAGGCTCCAGGTAGACAATGAAAGAGGAAAGTTCCAACTATGGTACTGAAATCCAGGCTACTGACAGAATTTTTGTCCCAGAATCGCATCATCATCAATGCTCCTTATTCCTGGGATAGACCTGCTGCCCCCATCTGTCCAAGAACAGAATAGCACCGTTCTCCTAGTGAGACCCAGTGTTCCATCCAGTTTGCTCAGATCTCGAGGTTCTCCTCCCTTTTATGCTGTATGTGCCTGATGGGAACTGCCAGTGATCAGCTAGAGCACTTGACTTGGAGGAGGAGATTTGTCCTGAGCATTTATTGTCTCCAGTAGCTTTTTAGATGATTTTCTAGGATTCTCAAAGTTTACCCTCATATCAGCCGCAGTGAAAGCTTTGTTTTTTCAGTACTATTCTAACTCCTTCCAGTTCTTTTTCTTCTCTTATTGCCAAAGCTCACATTTCTTTTTTAATTAAAATGTTTTATTTATTTTCCCAACTCTGTGCAACAGCAGTTTTCAACAATTATCTTTTTTGCAAGGTTTTGAGTTTTATGTTTTTCTCCCTCTCTCCCTCCCCCCATACAATATGGGGCCCAGCTAGTGGCAGTGGATAGAGCACTGGCCCTGGAATCAGGAGGACCTGAGTTCAAATTTGACCTCAGACACTTCATAATTACCTAGCTGTGTGGCCTTGGGCAAGCCACTTAGCCCCATTGTCTTGCCAAAAACCTACCCCCCCCCAAAGAAAACAACAAATACAATATGGGGCATCCTTGTTTCACCTCTGATCTTATTGGGATGTATCCCCATTCCATATAATGTTTTCTGATGATTCTAGATGGATACTGTTTATCATTCTGAGCAACAATCTACTTATTCCCATGCTCTCTGGTGTATACAATAGGAATAGGTGCTATATTTTGTCAAAAGCTTTTTCAGCATCTTTTTTTGTTTTGTTTTTGTTTTTGCAAGGCAATGGGGTTAAGTGGCTTGCCCAAGGCCACACAGCTAGGTAATTATGAAGTGTCTGAGGTCAGATTGGAACCCAGGTACTCCTGACTCCAGGGCCGGTGCTCTATCCACTAGGCTACCTAGCCACCCCTTTTCCATCATCTTTTGAAATAATTCTATGATTTCTGTTAGGTTTGTTATTGATATGATCAATTATGCAATATCCTAATATTGAACTGACCCTACATTCCTGCTATAAATCCTGCCTGATCATAGTGCATTGCCCTAGTGATAACTTGCTTTAATCACTTTGCCAATATTTTATTTAAAATTTTTGTATCCATATTCATTAGGGAAATTGGTCTCTAAGTTTCTTCTGTTTTGACTCTTTGTGGTTTAGGTATCAGCACCATAGCGTTGACTAAGAAGGGATTTGGTAGAACTTCTACACCTACATTTTCCAACAGTTTATATAGAATTGGCACCAGTTGTTCCTCAAATGTTTGGTTGGTTCGTTCTTGTCCTTTGTTATTGAAGAAGACCCAAATGCTATTTCTATGTTTGAGACAAAGTACAATGTGCTCCACTGCAGCTGATCAGACCAATACGTGCCTGAAACGCTCTACCACAGTGTGGGTGCAAATAGTCCGTGGGAAGATCTGGGGTGGGCACTGAACTTACCGATGTCACATTGCCTTTGAGCTGCTTCATTCTGCCTTCCTCACAGAGAACTGGAACCAATTGTTTCTTGAATGTTTGGTAGAATTCACCTGTGAATCTGCCTGACCTTGGGATAGTTTAGCTGATAGTTTCTCCAAACAATTGCTTTTGTGGTCAGAGTCCTATCCAGGAATAAATGACTGGTCTAACATTGAAGCTCAGAAAATTGATTCCCTAAGCACAAGCTAGGGGGAGGAGGGGTCAGAAAGCTTGAGGAAGGTCTACTGCACAAGCCCAATATGAGCCAGTCAGATGTGATGTGATCAGTGGGAAAGAGAGCAGAGGTTCTAGGAAGAGGAAAGAAAGCAGCCCTCTATCATCACCCTTAGGATGCTCCAATCTGGCCACCATAGAATAGAAAGAATACCGATAAAAGATGATTTATATAGATTTATATATAAATGGCTAGCTCTTATATAAAGCTCTAAGGTTTGAAAAATTCCATTTATATTATCTCAGGGCAGCTAGGTGGCACAGTGGATAGAGCACCGGCCCTGGCGTCAGAAGGACCTGAGTTCCAATCTGATCTCAGGCACTTAATAATGACCTAGCTGTGTGACCTTGGGCAAGTTACTTAATTCTACTGCCTAGCAAAAAGCCCCCAAAGTGAATATCTCATGTAGAAAACTGTATAGCATCTAGAGGGGGACAGGCAGGCAGGCAGGACATTGCAGTTTCTCGAGACAGCTGCCTAAGGACAGAATAAAGAAAAAATGAGTACGAGTCTGAAGAAGCCTCTAGGGGACACGGTATTGTCTTCAAAGATCTGAGGTGGGGGGGTTACAGAAAAAGGGGATTGCCCTTGTTCTGGCTAGTCCCATAAGGCAGCACTAAGAGCCATGGGGAAGCTGCTCCCTCCTTCCACCTGTCGTCCATGCAGTTACCAAAGGAATCCTCCTACAAGAGCCTGACCATGTCATTGCCCTGCTTAGAAGCAATGGCACTCCTCATTGCCTCTGGGATGACATACAGACTCTCTGGTTGCCATTCAAAGTCCTCCATGATCTGTTTGATTCCAACTTTCCTTTCTAGAGAGATCTTCACATGCTTCTTCCTCACTCCTATTTATATGGGCCCAGCTGGCCATTAGCCATGTCCTGGATATGACGCTCCCCCTCCCTCTGTCCCCACCCTTGCCAAGGTTGTCCCCAGGCCTGGAAGTCCCACTTTTCACCTCTGCCTCTTGGAACCTCCAGGTTCTTCAGCTGCCCTGTTCGGCGCAGAAGGCTTTTCCTGATAGCAGCACTTTGCCATTTCCTCCTCCTAGAATCACTTTACACACCCGCTACTGAGGCCAAGGGATTGTTTCCTTTGGTCCTCGCATCCCTGGGCTGCAGCAGGTAACCTGGACCCGGGGAGCTCTTCATAAGCATTTGCCCAACTGCATGCGTGACCCACTCTCCTCCAGCAGGGGGCCGCCTATACACGTGCCACATCACAACAGATCCCTTGTAAGGGATGCCAAAACTGAACTTGGCTGGGTGACTGCCCAAAAGCACATGGGGTGGGATGGGCTGCTACCAGCTCATGGAGTTCCAGGGTGGGGGGGGCATCCCTACAAAAATGGGGTCCTTGTGCTGATTGCATAAGACCAGCCTGGGAGCCGGCACCTTTCACCAGAGTTTGGCCATGCTGATTGACTTAGGGATCATTCACAGGGACGGTCTCACAGTGTCGCATTGATGGTGAGCAACAACATTTAATGCGGGTCCCTGCAGCTTCCTTGCAATTAGGCTATGCAATCAAGGCTAATAGTGGCGTGGCCATTCCTGGTGATTTTGTCTAGGTCTATAAATTCAGGGTTTGAGAGAGGGATGGTTCCTTTGGGCTGGGACATTAGATTTTTCTAATTTTGGTGGTTTCTGAGAATATTCCAAAGCTTATCCCTAGATTGGTTTTAAATCCCATGAGAAAATTTCTAAGGCCATGAGTACTAGAGAGGTGGCTGCAGCCATAATAACTGAGGAGCAATGCCAACCAGTTCCTCATTGGAATTCCCAAGCAAGGGTCTCATGCTGGTGCTTGTGAACAAGGTGGAAAGATGTCGGCTAGATAGCAGGATGGTTATGTGGCTATGGAAGGGTGGCTAAATGACTGGACCCCAAAAGGTGCCATGAAAGGGTCAATGGCAACCCATATGGAGTCCTCTGTTCTTGGTCCTATTCTAGGAGGTGAAACTTCAGGGTGGTTTTCACTGATCTCTCCTCATTAGACTTTGGAGCATTTATTGTCATTGATAGTTTGCATTTCTTCCTTTGAAAACTGAGTGACTGCATCACTCTGCGAGGGAATGGCTTTGAGTTTACAATGAAGGACCAGTGCCTTGCATGTTCCAGGGATCTGCATTTATCAGGAAGAATTGATGCAAATGCATTTTTCAAAGCTTCTCATTTTATTTGAGCCTCACAGACTTCCTTTGACTCTACTACTCCCTCACATTTAGAGCCCAGAATCCTCCATTTCTTTCAGGACTCAGACAAAATGAAAAGAGAAGTCTTTCTCATTACTATCCCCCTCCCAAATTATTTTGTGTTTATTTATCAATATAGTTCTGCACAATGTCATTGAGTTCTGGGGGGAAGGGGTTGCTGTGTTTTCCTTTATCTCCACTTCACAAAGTCCTGAATATGATAAACAATATTCATTTCTCAGTAAATGGAGTTTTCTTTGTCTTTATTAGTTTTGAAATTTGACAACAGTTTTTTCTGCCTGAATTGAATTTTGAATAACACACGCATAAATGTGGGGGCTTAAGCAGACAGCTTTAAACATCACCTCCAACTCCTAGGGATCCCCCTAATCCTCTGAGGCAGATGCAGCCTTGGTCTAACATCCAAGACTTGTCTCCAAGAGCTACTGCAATGGCAAGACTTTTGTGAGAATGGGAGTTCTCAGAAGAACACACAAACATTATAACTATAGTGAGCTATAGAGTAATTGCTAACTTTTCCAAGATGCTTCCCATTTCTTAGATACACACTACAGACTTTATGATGATTCTCTCATTTGATCCTCACAACAACACTGGGAGATAGAAGCTATTCTTATCCCAGTTTTGCTGATGAGGAAACTGAGGCAAACAGAGCAAAATGACTTACCCAGGTCACACAACTAGCAAATGTTTGAGGTTGATTTTAAGCTCAGGCCTTCAGGATTGAAGGCCTGCATTGTGGTGCCCCCTAGCTTACATACATGCCTATATCTCATTTATACATTAATATAGTTCTCAGTTTTGCACAGGGTTTGTTAAACTATCACATTCACATTCATGTTCTTTTCTCTTATTTTCACATCATCAGT